>NW_024070189.1:19424214-19664404 GCF_014754425.2 Oryx dammah | reverse complement strand
CCCCCAGCTGCAGGAGTTTGTAATCTACTTTAGGAAACAAAGTCAAGAGAGGAAGTCTGGGGTCTAGCAGATCTGTCCTTGACCACTTCTGTCCCTTGAATAAGCCCCCTGAAATGACCTTGCTGGGTGTTCTGTGAAGCCAGGCAGGCCTGGAAACCACTCAGCATCTTAGACCTTCTTGTCTCTCAGATCTGAATTCAGTTAGAACAGCAATGAAATGGTGACGAAGGCCTTTCGGAGAGCCCAGTGTGAGGAAGAAACAATTTTGAAGAGACGGACCTACATAAAAAGATGATGATGGCGGTGATCTAATCACATGTCCCAACCCAGATATTCCTAGAGAAAACCTTGGGATTTTCCACAGCCAGACCAAAGCATAAAGCTGGCGTCCGTCCCAGTAGATCAGGGCTTGTTTTGAGTCTCCTCAGCAATTTGACAGACCCTGAGGAAACTTGAGTGATAGTGAAAAAAACAGACTCCTCCGTGTCTTCAAACATCAGAGAGTTGGCCTTGGGGTTAAGAATGATCATTTGCAACTTCGTGTGTGTTTTTCCCACAATTGTACACAACATATGTATTTGTGTGACTAAAGAATGATTCACCAATATTTCTAGATGAGGTCTAAAGAAGCCAGGGACTTCAGGGTAGCTTGAATAACATATGTAGATGCCAAGGAACATTTATTCTTATTAATGATTGTAAAAAAGCACAGCTCCGCTTTTTAAAGGGCTGGCCAAATGTTGATCTGTATAACTTTTCTTTTCAACAGTATAATCAGATGAAAAAAAGATCTGTGTGTTGAGGGCAGGCCTAATTCAACTGACATTTGGCCACTTGCATTTCATATGGCCAAGTCTTTGCCTCTAAACTTCACACTTTGTAGGATAGAAACTTCCATCTAATGGAATAAGTCGGTTTTTCTTTGTTTCAGAAGCTAGGAGAGAGACTGAGGGACTCAGCTGAGTTCTCTATCTTGAATGAAATCTAGAGGCCCAGAGTGAAAATGCCACACTTTACATTAATACAGGGAATGGCTGTAGTAAACAAACAAACAGACTCACCATTAACCAATGCTGGTTAATGATAATCACAGCATTTGCATAATGCTTTGTCCTTTAAAAGTACAATCTTTTGTTTTACATAATACCCCTTTGAGACAAACTGGCACTGTATCATTATCCCCCTTTTGTAAATAAATTAACTGAGTCAAGAGATTGAAAGCCTTGAGGCCACCCAGAGATCAAGCAAAGACTTTATGGTGCCTCTTCTGCCAGATACAGACTATTAGCCCCTGTGGCTATTGTTTTATTACCTCTGTGTGTGTGTGACTGTGTTAGTGGCTCAGTGTGTTAGTTTCTGACTCTTTGTGACCCCATGGACTGTAGCCAGCCAGGCTCCTCTGTCCATGGAATTCTCCAGGCAAGAATACTGGAGTGGGTTGCCCTGCCCTTCTCCAGGGTATGTTCCTGACCCAGGAATCGAATCTGGGGACACAGCAATTTCCACAGCCTTTGTATTTTGATAGCCTTACGGGGTTGAAACTAGGATTGCCCACCCACTCTTGAATAAGAGACATCTTGAATGCTTTGTCTGATGAAATTTCTCAAATCACAAGGAGGCCCTAGAGACATGGATACTGCTGCCACATCAAAAATGTTGTAAATACTGGGTTACTATATAAGGGCAGCAATACATTAATAAAACCACTCCATGACTGAATCTCCTAAAGGAGTTTTCAGGATGCCAAGCATAAAGTGGTGTTCTTGAGTGTGTGCCAGGGTGAGGCTCAAGGACACTATGCCTCTGATGAGTTTGGCAAGTGAAAGTGAAGTTGCTCAGTCGTGTCCGACTCTTTGCGACCCTGTGGACTGTAGCCCACCAGGCTCCTCTGTCCATAGAATTCTCCAGGCAAGAATACTGGAGTGGGTTGCCATTTCCTTCTCTGGGGGATCTTGCTGACCCAGGGATCTAATCCAGGTCTCCTGCATTGCAGGCAGACGCTTTACCCTCTGAGCCACCAGGGAAGCCCGAGTTTGGCAAAGAGGAAACCAAACGTGAAACTTTGGACCACCCACCACACCTCCACCTAAGAGATACGGGGTGGGCGGTAGGGTGGGAAACTGGAAAGAAACTTTGCTCATTTAAAATTTAGATTTCTATCTTACTTTTATTCCTTTATCCAAAGGAATCTTACCTCAAATTCTGCCAAATCTAGAGGTACGTATCTCTCCCTCAGAACAAGCTCTCAGAATTAAACAGTAACCATAAACAAACATGTAAAAGGGGGTACACCTTAAATACTGTCTCTAAAGACCTGTGCACGAATGTCCCCTTCACCTCTTAGTGAAACCAGGTAACCCAGCCTGGGACTTCAACCCCCAGTCTTTTAATTGAGATCATGTCTAGCCTCAGGACTTAATGAAGCTCAGGGTCTTGATGTCTCATTGCAGAGAGAATTCAGTGTGAGACAAAGTGATAGGTAAGAAATGGATTTATTTAGAGAGATACACACTCCAGAGAGTATGGGCCATCTCAGAAGGTGAGAGGCCATGGGGGAAACATATTCCACAGGCAGTGTGGGCCATCTCAAAAGGTGAAAGTGGCCTGACAGTAGAGATTTGTCAGTTTTTTTGTAAGGGTGGATAATTCCAGCCGTTTGGGGGATGGGGTGGGGATTTCTAGGAATTGGGCCACTGCCCACTTTTTGACCTTTATGGTTGACCTTGGAACTGTCTTGGTGCCTGTGGATGGGTCATGTAGTTTGCTGATGTGTTGCAATAAGCAGAGACTGAGGCTCAGAGTCAAGCGGAAGTCGACTGTCCGCTGCCTTTGACCTATCTGGTTCTGATCAGTTCATGTCATGTCCTTGGGCTATGTCATTCTTTTAAAGATTGTGCTCTTTCCCCTGCCCTTCTGTTTCATTAGCGTTTACAATCTTGGTAGCTGGATGTGCAATGCTATGTGTACAACAGGTAATTAAATCCTACCAATTAAAAGTTCTGCAGTCCATGGGATGGCAAAGAGTCAGATGCAACTGAGTGACTGAATTGAACTGAATTAAAAGTTCAGACTCAGAATGAACAAATGTGCAATGATAATTATTGTCACAATCATGATAAGTCACGTTTACTAAAGGCGTGTGTGTGTACATGCACACTCAGTCATGTACCACTCTTTGTGACCCCCTAGACTGTAGCCTGCTGCCTCTATCCATGGGATTTTTCAGGCAAGAGTACTAGTGTGGGTTAGTTAGTAAGGGCTTACCATATGCCAGGTCTTAGGGTAACACCTTTATCTCATTTAATCCTCACCATAAGGCTACAAGATACTGTTATTCCTAGTTTAATTGAAGCAGAATCTTGTATAAAGAAATTTGCCCAAGGTTATCCAGCTATTTTTTGCCACTAGAATCTACGATATTATGACTGAGCTTATGTATTTCATTGGGCATGAAATTCCAGACAAAGACTCAGGTATAGCATTGTTACCAAATTGGTTATATAGACCCCCACTTGGGCTCTAGGCCAACAAAAGCCTCATGTCTTGGCAAGGACGATTCTTTTTCTGTTTGGATACATACAGCCAATAAGGAAACTGTTGCTGAGACTGAAACAGTACAAGCTTTATTCAATGGCCAGAGAATGGAGAAAGAAGAACTTAGTTTGCAAGTCAACTTTCAAACCCACTCGGGCCAAGACACCATATATACAAGAAGGTCAAGGTAAAAGGGAGGGGATTGAGTAAAGAGAGAGAGAAATATTCACAACTCCATCAGTCCTTGCAGGGTTCTTTCATCTGTTGCCAAGACAATTGTTAACTGTCATTGCACTGGTGGGTGTGTTCTGTGGCATGCTAATGTATTACAATGAGTCTATTATAAAGCCAAGGTCCACTGGAGGTCAAAGCTTCTGCCATCTTGAGCCTCTTTGGTTCAACCGCTTCTGGTGGATTTTTGTTTTTCGTTTCTGGTGGTTTCCTGTAAGACAAAGATAATGCTTCTCTACAGCCTACCTGGTTCCCTTGAAGAAGAGGGAGGATTAGAGCTGGAGGCTAACAGTCATGATGACAGCATGCAGTTTTGTTTTTCTGTTACTAATCTTAGCCTAGCCCTACTTCCACTGCCAGTGGAAAACTGCATTTTCATAGTTCAAAACTCATTTTCTTTTGAGTAATTCTCACTTAACTCAGGATTACTCTTTCTCTGTCTTTCCCCTCTCCTTTTCTGGAGCTGAGATACTGAAAAGAGGAGAGTAAAGCATGTATATCACCTTAACATCCGGTGAGAATGCAGTCCTTGGTCTTCCATCATCCTCTGTCCCTGTGGCCTTGGTGGGTATAGAACCCAATCTGTTCTGTCCCTCCGGTCTCCACTGCTGATCCTCACAGTCCATGTATACTGCAGGTGTCATGACCAGAATTCTATATCCTCTTCATCCGAACCCAGGCTCCTTTGGGTCCCCTGGCTATTGTCAGCCACCCCTGTGCTCTTGAGAACTGGGGGGTCTGGTGGGTCCCTTCGTGCCCTGTGTGGGATGAGACTCCCCTCAGTTCTGACCACTCAGATCCTCTCTCATCCACTATACGGTGTTGCCCTGCTGGACGTGACATTTCTCTGCAGTGTCTGGAGCTTCCTCTGGGCATACTCTACAAACAGAGGCAAGATTTCCCACGTTCTCCATCTCTAGTCTCCCTAAGTCTTTATGGGGCTTCTACTGTGCCCTCTCAGGGACTTAGGTACTAACCAGGTCTCCTTTGAATTTCTCACCACTTCAATCTGGAGAAGCCTATATCTCCTATCTTAATGATAAGGACACTAGCCATTTAACCCACTTTTTACCTTACACTGAAGCTCCCTGGGGCTCTGGCCCCCTCGGGCTCCAAGTCTTATGGAACTTAAAATATCCTTTATTCTTTTGTAAATATGGGCTTTCAAGATAATTCTATCTATCTGAGCATTCAGCAAAGCTACTGAGTAATTTACTTTGGTACTCTTCTCTTTTTTTTTTTACTATCTTTGATCTTTCCAAGGCAATATTTTCTCCCTAACCTACAGGTTGATGTGGGAAAGCAAGAGAAATGCAAAAAATAAGAACCTTAACCATTATCTCTAATAGTAACTCATAAAATTTCTGTACAGAAATATGTATATTGTGTGTGTGAACAGTCATACTTTATAATTGTCTTCTAGGTTAAGTGTCTTAACGTCAGCGGTGTCTTAACCTCAACTTGCCCTGTAAATGTATATATTTTTGTCATTTTTCACTACTCTTCAGGATATATTACCTGCTAATAGAAGGAAGGATGCCACGGTTTCATGATTTGCAGTTTCTCTTTCCTTAGCAGAAAAGCAATTAAGATGTGTGAAAAGTACTATATTTGTGTGTGTGTGTCTGTGCCTGTGAACTAATCAGGTTGCCACTTTGCACATATATTCTAATTGCCTTTTGTGCTAAGAGCTGTGCAAAAGTGAGCCATAAAATTTTAGCCACTGGGAAGGTTCATTCCAATTTCATTGCATTCAAATCGTTGACATTTCCAGCTGAATCACATATCATGAATTCATTAGCATGGCCCCTCCTGGCTGGTTAAAGTCAGTCTGGTGCTGGCCTATGCTGGGCCCTGAAACCCAAGTACCCGACTCTTGGCTTCATGAGTCGTCTTTGAAAACCAGATGCTCTTTGTGCCAGTGGCCACACCTCTGCTGCATGACGCATCCTGGATGCCACACCAGAGGGCTCTCCTTTGTCATGAGGTCACACAGAATCAGCACAGGGGCAAGCCGAGAAGGAGAGGAGGGAGACAAACCGCAGCTGCATCTCCTCCACCTGCTGCCCCGGTACCCGGGGCGGATAAAAAGAACACTGATAGCCCCTTTCTGTAAAAGTAAACCCCCCAAAGCACAAACTCATAGAAACATTTACATGTATGCATATGTGTATATATATATGTATATGTATCTGTGTGTATGTGTGTGTGTGTATCGGAGAAGGCAACGGCACCCCACTCCAGTACTCTTGCCTGGAAAATCCCATGGACGGAAGAGCCTGGAAGGCTGCAGTCCATGGGGTCGCTGAGGGTTGGATATATTTGGGCTTCCCAGGTGGTGCTAGTGGTAAGGAACTTACTTGCCAATGCAAGAGATATGAGAGAGGTGGATTTGATCCCTGGGTCAGGAAGACCCCTGGAGGAGGGCATGGCAACCCACTCCAGTATTCTTCCCTGGAGAATCCCATGGACAGAGGAGCCTGGCGGGATATGGTCCATAGGGTCGCAAAGAGTTGGACACGACTGAAGCAACCTAGCACACACACACACACACACACACACACACACACATATATATATTTTTTCTCCAGAAGAGCACCAAGGGCGGGGTGGCGGGGTACAGAAGGGTAATAATATGGACTTCTTCTACTTTCGATTTATACAACTCTATGCTATTCTGATTTTTCTTCCCTGTAAGTACAGTCTACATTGTAGTTTTAAATATATATATATATATTTATACTTTATGAACAAGAACATCAATGTCAGCATTGAAAGGGAACAAGTCATGCCAGAAGGAGAAGTGGAGAGGTGTTTCCTTCCTTCAGTTGCAGAGTCTGCTCCAGGAACCACTGTTGTAGAAGCCTTTGGTTTTACAAAAGGAGCAAGGGAGGAACATGAGTGCTTTACTCTGAAGAATGAGGAAACAAAAGGGTCCAGGAGCAGCTTTCAGGTACATGATGGAGAGGTGGGCTGAAATCTACAGGCTACAGCCTGACTCTTCTCTAATACATGCCTCCCAAGGGTGAGATAATAGACTCAGCATGCATCTTGACTCTGAATCAACAGCATCTCTGCCCAGTTGCCCAGAAATTCAGTATTTTAACCAAGTGAAGGATGTGTGGCAAGCCCAGCTCTGCAGTTGGGACACAGCCCTGGCACACCTCTGGCTGACATGTGCCACTCCTGGAATGCTGGGCCACTCCACCCTCAAACTAACATCTGGCTGAACTGGGGGTATCCTGGCTCTAGCTGAGAAGAGGCTTCAGTCCTGCTTTTCATACTTGAACTTTTGGTTCAAGAGCGAAAGCCAAAAAATACAATGTACCCTGAGCAATAGCCAGGATGTTGATGCTGCCAGGCAATTCCTGGCTCACTGGACCACCGCCTCCCACTTTCTCGACCAAGAGGATACACCAGAGACTAGCTTCCCATGATTCAGGCCTTGCTGACCAATCACTCATCCAGCCAGAGTGCTTCCTTTGCTTGAGTTACTACCTGCTAATGAGTTACACATTTTGCGAGGTGTATTAATACTCTTATACTAGCAAGATGTGGAAGGAATTCATGCAGCATCTATTTTAAAGTCATGGCCTTGGGGACTAGAAGAGTTTTAGGGGAGGTGAAATTTTATTTTTACTACCATATCTGCTCTAACAAGTTTAAAACTTCATATAACTTGCTACTGATGTGATTCATTGTATCATCATTGCAATTCTAGCGTGGTGGTGTTTCTTTTTATGCAGAAGTGTTAAATGCACGGGACTTAAACTGCTGTGATCAGGTCACAGCTGTATGGGAGGAGAATTCTTAATCTCCTTGGGAAAGTGGACCGTGATGTACATAAACTAAACAAACAAGGTTGTGGTAACTTTTAATACCATGTGGTTTAGTAAAGATGAGAACAATCTAAAAACATTGAAAGAATATGCAGTGAAGAATTCTGCAATTATAATGACGACAGTTTCTCAAAGCCTTGCTTCTGGATCTGGCAATAAAACACTTGATTTGCATTTCATTTCCATATAATCTTTTTGTGCCACATTATATTTAATTGACAATTTTACTTTTAAAAATTAATTCACATCTTCACGTTCTTTTTGCTTTATTTTGAATATTGAGTCATGAAACTTTGGCTAAATTTTGCCAAATAAATGTTCAATAGAGACAAATTCCAATCATCTCTTGACTCCAAACCAAATATGACGCATTTTATTTAACCAACCTGCCTCCAAGGCTGTGATTTCCAGGCAATTATGTTTTATTGCTGCTATTCTTAATGCCATCGCAAAACTTTAATTTTTTTTCTTTCTTCCTCATTTCCCTATTATCACTGGGCCATCTATGAGAGAGTCGCTCAGTCATGTCTGACTCTTTGCTACCCCATGGACTGTAGCCTGCCAGGCTCCTCTGAGCCATCTATACTATACCAGAAATGCTCAACAAATATTGAAAAAACACACAGAAACTTTGAAAGCATAAGTAGGTTAATGGCTTAAGTACCAGAAAAAATTCTCATAGGTGTTTATTTAGAGTAGTAGAATATGAGGCAACAAGAGTATGTTTTCTTGTTTACAGTTATATTGACTTTGTCTTAACAATGAGAGCACAAAGTTCAAACTTTATATCTGGAAATGGAAGACGTTAATAACCATCTTTTTATATATTTCCAATTTCATCAGTTTACATTTTAGCTCTGGAAATTTTGCTACATTTTTGTGCTAACAGTAAGAGGTTTGCAATCTTTATGAGAATACTGACTACAAGAAAAATTAATAATGTCAAGTAAGGCGAAGAATTGATGCTTTTGGACTGTGGTGTTGAAGAAGACTCTTGAGAGTCTCTTGGACTGCAAGGAGATCCAACCAGTCCATTCTAAAGGAGATCTGTCCTGGGTGTTCTTTGGAAGGAATGATGCTAAAACTGAAACTCCAATATTTTGCCACCTCATGCAAAGAGTTGACTCATTGGAAAAGATTCTGATGCTGGGAGGGATTGAGGGCAGGAGGAGAAGGGAACGACAAAGGATAAGATGGCTGGATGGCATCACCAACTTGATGGACATGAGTTTGAGTGAACTCCGGGAGTTGGTGATGGACCGGGAAGCCTGGCGTGCTGCGATTCATGGGGTCACAAAGAGCTGGACATGACTGAGCAACTGAACTGAACTGAACTGAAGAAAAACTGAATTCCCTCTACTTGCTTCAACTTTGACCTTGGAGCAAACAGAAAGTTTTCTTATTAGGCATTGTTTATAGTTCATGTGTTCAGATGAAGCAAGCTAGCAAATTTGTCAGAGAAAAATTAATGTTTCTCAGGAGATCAAATAATAATGCCAGCCAGCATCCCATCAAAGAACATGATGACCTATATTCATATATTGGAAACTCTATGGTTTTATTTCTGTCATTGTAAGCTTCAGTTCATGAGCTTGTTGACATACGAGAGTCTTCCTTTTTGGGAATCCAAACAGACAGAAAAAGAAATTGTGAAATCACATGACTGTCAGAAATATTGCATCACTCTATTCCTACTTTCTGTCTCAAAAGATTTCCTAACCTCTGAGAGCATCATCAGTGTGAGTAAATTAACATTTAAAAAGATGGAGAGATGTTTTTTTAAAGCCCCCAAAGCATTTACTCTTAAAAAACATAGACAGAATGAATTTACCATTGAAAGGTAATGTCAGATGTGCTTGTATTTTATTCCATCTCAAGCACAGTTGAAAGAACACTGTTGCTTTGTGTTTAAACGATATCAAGGTAGCTTTTCTTTTGTTTTACACATCTCTTCCAGTATTTGAGTAGGAAATAAAGAAGTCCACTTAGAAGAGGTGGGTGTGTGTGTTCAGCCACTCAGTCATCTCCAGTTCCTTGTGACCCCATGCACTGTAGCACGCCAGGCTCCTTTGTCCATGAAATTTTCCAGGCAAGCATACTGGAGTGGGTTGCCATTTCCTCCTCCAGGGTATCTGCACAATTCAGGAATTGAACCCACGTCTCTTGCATTGGCAGGCAGATTCTCTACCATAGTGCCCACCTGGGAAGCCTCCAGAGAGAATGCTAGTTCATACTGGGCTGTGACATTTTATTCAGCAAGCTATTACTATTCATTAGTACAGTATTAGTACGTACTGCGTTATATGTTGTTATTACCTGCTTTTGGTCATTGCTGCATTTCTAATACAGAGATGAATCCTTGGCACACAAAGGCAATCAATAGGTATTTTCTGAATGGATGAGTGACTCAATCAAGGGATAAGAATTGCTACTTAAAGAAGAGTAATTTTGCCCTTGTTTTACTGTGTAAAAATAGCACTTGATAATCAGCTATACTTTTTTCTTTCAAACCTTTCTTTGCTAAAACTTTGCACTTCTGTCTCTCCTGCTGAGAGTCAGTGAGCTTAGACACTCAGCTTTGATTTCATTTTTCTCCTATTTGTGGATATCATCCATATATATGACTTTCCAGCCAGTGTAATCTTTCCAGAAGTTCTTGTTGACTGCAAACGCTTAAAAGCTCTTTATTGTTGAAGGGACGAGAAGACTGACATCCATTGTATTTCATTTGGTGACTGAAATGTGTGACACATAACAAGGCCTTTATCCTCTGTTTATCCATCTGGAAAATGAAAACAACAATTCTCACTAGTCTGGTATGGAAGGGATTGCCAAGGACTTTGTGATCCATGCAGGGAAGGAGACTCTTTAGTTGGTACATAATACAGATATATCCCTTTGATCAATTGGGTGTTTAGGTCCTAAGGACTTACAGAGATGTTAAGCAAACAACAACCACAAAAAGAAGAATCTGTCTTTTTAATGATTTTTAATGATATTTACATGCTTCTTTCCCTGGTGGGCTGCTGTCTATGGGGTCTCACAGAGTCGGACACGACTGAAGTGACTTAGCAGCAGCAGCGGTTCTTAATGCATTTAGTTTTTCCTTTAAGAATTCTTTACATGGTCACCAATTGGAGACCATTGAGTCTGGAGCTTCTTAACCAGAGTGTGTCCACACTTCCTTGTGGAATCTTTAAATCTATACATGCCATATCTCTACCTTAACTTCCCTTGGTTAAGAACAGGATGGGGGTGGGGGTCCAACCTCTTCTATTTTATGAAACAGCACATTAACAGCCAGGCTTCCCTGGTGGCTCAGTGATAAAGAATCTGCCTGCTAATGCAGGAGATGTGGGTTCAATGACTGGGTTGGGAAAATCCCCTGGAGAAGGGAATGGCAACCCACTCCTAGTATTCTTGCCTGGGAAATCCCATGGATGGAGGAACTTGGATGGGTATATAGTCCATGGGGCCACAAAGAGTCAGACATGACTTAGCAACTAAGTAACAATGTTAAGGGCCAGCTGGTAAGTGTAATAACCTCAGGACTAAAATCCTCATCTTCTGACTTCTGATAGGTTTTGATTCCTAGCCTCTAATATATTAGTTTGTATTGTTACACAGTTGACCCTTGAACAACACAGGTTTCAAATGTGAGGAACCACTTAGATGTGATTTTTTCTGATAGTAAATACTATAGTACTACACAGTCCTGGGCTGGTTGAATCTGAGGACGTGGGACCGAGTTTCTAGCGGCATAGGTGTAAGTTATACTCGAATTTTTGTGCAGAGGGCCAGCATTGCCAACCCTCACATCGTTCAAGGGTCAACTGAATTTTAACTTTTTAGATATAACTTTGTTGTAACCACTGAAAATTTAAATATCTCTGCTGCTTTTAGTTCATAGCTATGCTCCCCTTTCTGTTTCTTGCCTGTTCTATAAAGCCTTTTGTGATTCATCTTGTTAGAAATAGATTCAACCCTTTATAAGCTTTCAAAGCGAATTATACCTGTATCGGAGCCTTTATCAAACAAGATAGTCCTATATTAAAGAACCTGATAAAGAACTCTGTCTTTCCCTAAATTGTAAACTCTTAGAGATAGAAGTCAATATACTCATTGTCTTTAAAAAAGTAACAACAAATAAAGGCTTAGGCACCAAGCAAGGTGTGTGACCAGCAGTTCTCAAATTTTAGCAACCATAAAAATCACCTGGAGGGCTTGTTATTAATAAAGTATTTATTGCTGGACCCCAACCTCAGAACTTCTGATTAAGTGGTTCTGGGTTAGGGCAGAGGATTTGTGCCTCAAACAAGTTCCCAAGCAATGCCACTGTTCTGAAAGGTTTCTATTTGAATATTTGCTACTACTTCAGTAAGGAGGTTTTATAATTCTCATTTTCAAAGAAATTAACAGCAAGTAATTGGGCAGGGGAAAGACTGTAATCTCATCTTTCCCTTGCACGTGTGCTAAGTGGCTTCAGTCGTGTCCAACTCTGTCAGCATTATGGACTGTGGTCCACCAGGCTCCTTTGTCCATGGGATTCTCCAGGCAAGACTACTGGAGTGGGTTGCCATGCCCTCCTCCAGAGGAATCTTCCCAACCCAGGAGTCAAACTCATGTATCTTACATCTCATGCATTGGCATGCAGGTTCTTTAAGACTAGTGCCACCTGGGAAGCCCTGTTTGTCCCTAAATTCTTCCTATATATCATAATCTTCCAAGAAATATACATGAAAGATAATTTGTTACGGTGGAGATACTTTTTTTTTTCAACAGTGCATTTTAAATTTTTTTTATTTTTTAAATTATAATATTGTATTGGTTTTGCCATACATTGACATGAATCCACCACAGGTGTACATGAGTTCCCAACCCTGAACCCCCCCTCCCACCTCCCTCCCCATACCATCTCTCTGGGTCATCCCAGTGCACCAGCCCCAAGCATCCTGTATCCTGTATCGAACCTAGACTAGCGATTTGTTTCTTACATGATAGTATACATGTTTCAATGCCATTCTCCCAAATCATCCCACCCTCTCCCTCTCCCACAGAGTCCAAAAGTCTGTTCTTTACATCTGTGTCTCTTTTGCTGTCTCGCATACAGGGTTATCATTACCACCTTTCTAAATTCCATATATATGTGTTAGTAAGGCAATGCCAAAGAATGTTCAAACTACTGAACAATTGCACTCATCTCACATGCTAGTAAAGTAATGCTCAAAATTCTCCAAGCCAGGCTTCAACAATACGTGAACCGTGAACTTCCTGATGTTCAAGCTGGTTTTAGAAAAGTCAGACGAACCAGAGATCAAATTGCCAACATCCGCTGGATCATCAAAAAAGCAAGAGAGTTCCAGAAAAACATCTATTTCTGCTTTATTGACTATGCCAAAGCCTTTGACTGTGTGGATCACAATAAACTGTGGAAAATTCTGAGATGGGAATACCAGACCACCTGACCTGCCCCTTGAGAAATCTGTATGCAAGTCAGGAAGCAACAGTTAGAACTGGACATGGAACAACAGACTGGTTCCAAATAGGAAAAGGAGTACGTCAAGGCTGTATATTGTCACCTTGCTTATTTAACTTATATGCAGAGTATATCATGAGAAATGCTGGACTGGAAGAAACACAAGCTGGAATCAAGATTGCCGGGAGAAATATCAATAACCTCAGATATGTAGATGACACCACCCTTATGGCAGAATGTGAAGAGGAACTAAAAAGCCTCTTGATGAAAGTGGAAGAGGAGAGCGAAAAAAGTTGGCTTAAAGCTCAACATTCAGAAAACGAAGATCATGGCATCCGGTCCCATCACTTCATGGGAAATAGATGGGAAACAGTGGAAACAGTGTCAGACTTTATTTTTTTGGGCTCCAAAATCACTGCAGATGATGATTGAAGCCATAAAGTTAAAAGACGCTTACTCCTTGGAATAAAAGTTATGACCAACCTAGATAGCATATTCAAAAGCAGAGACATTACTTTGCCGACTAAGGTCCATCTAGTCAAGGCTATGGTTTTTCCTGTGGTCATGTATGGATGTGAGAGTTGGATTGTGAAGAAGGCTGAGCGCCGAAGAATTGATGCTTTTGAACTGTGGTGTTGGAGAAGACTCTTGAGAGTCCCCTTGGACTGCAAGGAGATCCAACCAGTCCATTCTGAAGGAGATCAACCCTGGGATTTCTTTGGAAGGAATGATGCTAAAGCTGAAACTCCAGTACTTTGGCCACCTCATGCGAAGAGTTGACTCATTGGAAAAGACTCTGGTGCTGGGAGGGATTGGGGGCATGAGGAGAAGGGGATGACAGAGGATGAGATGGCTGGATGGCATCACCTACTCAATGGACGTGAGTTTGAGTGAACTCCAGGAGTTGGTGATGGACAGGGAGGCCTGGCGTGCTGCAATTTATAGGGTCGCAAAGAGTCGGACACGACTGAGCAACTGAACTGAACTGAACTGATACTGGATTGGTGTTTTTCTTTCTGGCTTACTTCGCTCTGTATAGAGATAGACTTTTATGGAGATAGACTACGGAGATAGTCTTTTGGAGATAGACTTTTAAGATTCAATTATGATCCTGGGTATTGCTTCTCTTTCCTCTTCTATGCCTCAGGTTTCTCATCTGTAAATTAGGAAACAGCAGTATTTTACCTGTAATGCACATTGTAGTTGCCCCCATTCCCCCAGGTTTGCTCCATTCCTCTTCCATTGTGTAATAGGCAGCATGGTTCAGAAAACTGCCCCAGCTCCAGGAATATATTCTAATTCATCCAGATCAACCAGGGTAGATTCGGGAAGCTGAGTCAATTATGCCATAATATTCCTCCTCTCCCTGACTGTTATTCCCAACACTTTCTGTTTCAGAGCTAAGCAGCTGACAAGTTAGGCAGATCGTGAATAGGGGAGGGCAGTTTTTTCACTTTTTTCATTGCATGTGGGGACACTCACTCCCCTTTGCTAGATATGAATATGGACGCAGATTTCCTGTTGATGGCCATCGTACAGAGGGGAATTGGTGTTCGGAGGGATCCACTCCTGGATGTCAGCACAGAGACAGAACCTGTGGATCTGGTGACAACGTAAAGCCGCTGGATCCATAAACCAAACCTGAAGCTACCCTCTCTCTAGACGATCAGTTATGTGAGCCAACAAATGCCCTTATTGTTTCAGTTGAAGTTTGTTTTTCGTATTTTTCCTATCACTTATAGTCAAACACCCTGATTGTTGTTATTTAGTTGCTAAGTCATGCCCAGCTCTTTTGTGATGCCATGGACTGTAGCCCTCCAGGCTCCTCTTTCCATGGCATTTCCCAGGCAAGAATACTGGAGTGGGTTGCCGTTTCATTCTCCAGGGGATCTTTCCACCCCAGGATTGAACCTGGGTCTCCCTTATTGGCAGTTGGATTCTTTATCACTGAGCCACCAGGGAAGCCCCAAACACCCTGATACCTGATTTCAATGGATTACTATAAGAATTAAATGAGGTGATGCATTAAAAAAAAAAAAGCTTGCAGTATTAAGGACATATCAAATACAAATTAAATATCATTATCAGGGAAGTGACTAGGTCCAAATTTTAAAAAATATATATTATAAGTGGTTTGATCTTGGTTTCCTTTCAAATTCTCCTTCTCTACCAAGAGCACGTGACCTTAAATGCCATGGTCAGCTCCTGACCGAAAGCTCCCTTGGAGGTGTTCTCAACAGCAGGATTAGAGAAACCAAAATAACCAGGTGAATATCTCTGTTGATGATAGAGAATGTGGCTATAATAGGAAAAGATTATTCTGAGTATTGAAGACTCATGGAAAAACAGACACAGTTAACTTTACTAAGGAGAGTTACAAAATAAGCGCATAAGTATATCAATACTTGAGTCATAAGAGAAGAAGTGAAGGTTCATATTAAGTGAATTGTCCCCAGTCTTATAGCAGAGATGGGTCTCATCCAAACCGGGTGCTCATGTTACTCATGGTGGACGTCTGTTCCTTTGGTTGTCGGGCATGCCACCGTTCCTTTGAGGCACTGCTTTTCTTCAGCATCACATATGTAATAACATGGGGTTCTTTGGGGGTTGCTAAAAATACTTAGCTCCTTTGTTTCCTGGGCTAAAATGAAAGTATTATTTCTTTGATAATTACACTTATAGTCGCTGATTCACTCACAAGCTTATTAAAATCCAAGTTTTCAAAGGAAGCAAGAAAGGATCCATAGAGGACACATGGTCTGTAGTCAATAGATGATTCCATTATATCTTTTTAAAAAATATTTTTATGTTTTTGGCCATTCCAGGCAGCACGTGGGGTCTTAGTTCCCCAACCAGGGACTGAACCTGCACCCCTTGCATCTGAAGTGCAAAGTCTTAACCACTGGACCACCAGGGAAGTCTCCCATTATGAGGTCTTTTAGGGTCTGGAACACCCTGACCAGTGCATTAGACAAAACATTTCATAAGGATTGGCATAGAGAGGGAGAATAGATCCATTTGAAATTAAAAAGTGTGATTTGGGGAGTAAACTTGATTGGGAAGATGCTTACAAGTCACTGGAACATGCCTTGGACTCGGGGTCTGTGTGTCTGTCTTGGTAGTGATGTTGTATCATTGCCTCATTCTTGGCACAGGGTCTGTACTCAAGAAAACCAGATTGAAAATTTGGAATCTGTGCTTTAGTGGATTGAAACTGACCTCCAGTCACTAAGGAAAAATCAAAACAAAACACATAAGAATTTAGAGAGGACATTTTTCTGCCAAAAAATAATTTTTCCTTGATGTTATTTCTTAGTTGGGCCAATATTCCAATGGAAAAAAGCAGATAGGTTGGTCAAAAGTTCAATATAATCTTCTGTAACATTTGACCTAAAGTGACATAATAAAATATTAATGACAGAAACTTGTATTCTTTCCTATGGATGCATGTGTGACAACTTGTCTCACACACATTATTAAAGAGAAAAAAATAGAAAAGATAATCTAATGGTATTTTGTTTCACTTGAAATGTTAGGTCTCAAACGAATTTATTCAATACGTATTTATGCCAGTTATTCTTATAGGCACTTGGGATACATCAGTGAGCAAACAAAACCAGTACCAAAACTGTACATGCAAAAAAGGGCTTAAATTGTTGCTGGGCTTCTGAGACTCTTTTGTGAAATAATTTTATTTGCCTGCTGTAATTGCTTTAATATTGTTGGCAACTATAATGTCTCAATTTGGGGAAAGCTTGCTGCAGTTCATGGGGTCGCAAAGAGTCGGACATGACTGAGCGAGTGAACAACAAACTAGGATCTAATTTCCTGTCCTTTGTTGAGCCAGATGACATGATGGGGGGCAGAGAAGTTAAACTGATCTTTGTGAAAACAGGGGGGCAAACTCTGAGGTACTGTGGAGGAAACAGGGGAAGAAAAGTGTCACCTAGGTAAGGAAGAATCTATATGAAGGGAGATGTTGGGATTTCTACAGAAAGAGAAACTCTGAGTGAAACTGGTCAAGGTTTCAACAAGACGTTTATTATCTTTGTGGTGTGAGGTACAGTACAAATGCTTCAGCAGTCCTTAAGAAAACGCCAATAAAACTTTCATTGCTCTTCAGTATTTTTGGTGGGGGTCTCTTATCCCCCCTTGTATCTTTTCTTACTTCTCCTCTTTTTCTTTTGTTTCTTTAAAAAAAAAAAAAAAGGTCCTCCTCTTCTTTTTTTTTAAATTAGTCGATCAATTGTGTCCAACTCTTTGCAACCACATGGACGGTAGTCTGCCAGGCTCCTCTGTCCATGGGATTCTCCAGGAAAGAGTAATGAAGTGGGTAGTCATGCCCTTCTCCAGGGGATCTTCCTGACCCAGAGATCGAACCCAAGTCACCTGCATCGCAACCAGATTCTTTACCATCTATCTGAGCTTAACGTGTAGGAAGTAGACCTTAGGGCAGGGGCAAAACAACCTGCTTAATTAAATCAGTTCAGTTCAGTCTCTCAGTTGTGTCCGACTCTTTGCGACTCCATGAATTGCAGCACGCCAGGCCTCCCTGTCCATCACCAACTCCCGGAGTTCACTCAGACTTACGCCCATCGAATCAGTGATGCCATCCAGCCATCTCATCCTCTGTTGTCCCCTTCTCCTCCTGCCCCCAATCCCTCCCAGCATCAGAGTCTTTTCCAATGACTCAATTCTTCACATGAGGTGGCCAAAGTACTGGAGTTTCAGCTTTAGCATCATTCCTTCCAAAGAAACCCCAGGGCTGATCTCCTTCAGAATGGACTGGTTGGATCTCCTTGCAGTCCAAGGGACTCTCAAGAGTCTTCTCCAACACCACAGTTCAAAAGCATCAATTCTTCGGCGCTCAGCAAGGCCATTAATCTGAGGTGGTTCTAATGCCTTAGCAGCCTAGTAAGTAAACTAAAATATAACCCTGTAAATGTCTCAAGGTTAAGAAATCAAAACCTAAGGACATCCAGTCATAAACAGCCAACCAGGCTTTTTCAAATAACGCAACCACTTAATCTATAGCCAATAATTTCCTTGCTGTCTTGCACCTCTTCTCTATAGAAGTCTTTCCCTGCCTCCTTATTGGCAGAGCACTCCTAACCACTTCTGGTTTGATGCTGTTCCATTTAGTCTCATCTTTAGGGCTTCCCTGATAGCTCAGTTGGTAAAGAATCTGCCTGCAGTGCAGGAGACCCTGGCTCAATCCCTGGGTTGGGAAGATCCCCTGGAGAAGGGAAAGGCTACCCACTCCATTATTCTGGCCTGGAGAATTTCATGTACTGTACAGTAAGTACATGGGTTCAACAAAGAATTGGACATGACTGAGTGAATTTTACTTGCTCAAATAAATTCTTAAAATTGTTAATATGCCTGTTTATCTCTGAACACTACTTATATTTGAGTTACATATCATTTTAAAAAACATTCAGTCATATAATTTTATGTTTGGGAAAAAATATTGCTCTCATAAATTAAGCATTCTAAGTAACCTAGACAATATCCTCTTGACTGGGATTTTCAACTGGGAGGTCAATATTGGGTTTTTAGGATTGTTCAGAAAAGAATACGGGTCTAGAAAAGACACCCTGAACCATAGACTTCTATGATTAAACAGAAGACTACTGGTCATACCTGGAAAAATTGTTGGCTTTATACAGGCAACCTAAGTAATAGTAGTGGGCTTCCCAGGTGGCTTAGTGGTAAAGAATCCACCTGTCAATGCAGGAGAGGCAAGAGACACGGATTTTATCCCGAGGTCAGGAAGATCCCCTGGAGGAGAAATGGTAACCCACTCCAATATTCTGGGCTGGGAAATCCCATGGACAGAGGAGCCTGGCAGGCTATAGTCCATGGGGTTGCAACAGAGTCGGACACAACTGAGCAATAGAGCACACAGCACAAGTGATAGTCATGGAAAAATTGATGGCAGTGATAATAAGAAAAGCTGCAGTTGTGATGCCTTCTATTTACAAGGAGCCTACTGTGGGTCAGGCACCGTTCTAGACACAATCGCATTGAATTCTCACAACTCTTTCATGAAGTGGGTAAATTATTTGCTTAATGTTACACAGATTTGCAACCATTCTTTGATACATCTGTTGGGCATGGACCATCACAAGAATAATAGATTCTCTGTCTTTAGGGATTATGGCCCATTCCAAGGAGGAGAACAAAGGAGCCTTTCAGTCTCGGAGGGGGTTCTCAGGACTTCAAGTGTTGACCTGATCTCAGAATGGGCCTCCTTGATTCCAGAACTTTCCTGGTTAAAAGCCCACAAGTGTCTTCAGTCACAGGAGACTTTCCAGATCCACCTATAGTGGATCAAGAACCTGTAGTCTATTTGAAATTCTCATTATAGAAGAAAAAAAATTAACGCTTTCATCTTTACTTCCAAATACAACAAAAAATACAGATTTTCCCCCTTCTCCCTTCCTTCTTCCTTTTATTCATTCTTCCTTCTTTCATATATTTCCTCAACAAACAAGTGTTGAGGGTGCTGCTTCACGCAAGGCCCAATGCTAGATGTTGTGATATAATAAGAAATATAGGAACTTCCCTATAGTCCAGTGGTTAAGATTTCTTGTTTCTACAGCAGGGGTTAGGAGTTCCATCCCTGGTTGAGAAACTAAGGTTCTGAGTACCATGTGGTACAGACCCCCTGACCCCCCCGAAAAAGAAGAAGAAATATTTATTTTGGTTTCCCTCCCTAGTTTCTGGCCCAGAGCGCTTAAAACTCTTGGAGTTTCCTAAGAGATAGTGGTGTTGCTGCTGCTGCTGCTGCTGCTGCTGCTGCTAAGTCGCTTCAGTCATGTCCGACTCTGTGCAACCTCGTAGACGGCAGCCCACCAGGCTCCTCCATCCCTGGGATTCACCAGGCAAGAACACTGGAGTGGGTTGCCATTTCCTTCTCCAATGCATGAAAGTGAAAAGTGAAAGTGAAGTCGCTCAGTCATGTCCGATTCCTAGCGACCCCCTGGACTGCAGCCCACCAGGCTCCTCCGTCCATGGGATTCTCCAGGCAAGAGTACTGGTGTGGGGCTAGGAACATCTTTTGCAATTCACAGTAAGCTACTTTCAACCATAATTGAGTTTATGACACAGGTAGCTCTTGCAGGTGGGGGCTGATTACCAGTGGATCCGACCATGTGATTAGAGGGTTGGAACTTTTAGCCCCACTCCCTGATGTCTAGGGAGGGTCGAGGGACTGGAAATGGACTCAGTCACCATACATCAATGATTTAGTCAATAATGACTACATAATGGAATCTCCATAAATATCCTAAACTATGGAAAGCTACTAGGTTGTGAACAAATCAGGGTACTAAGGAAGGGATGTGTCCAGAGGGGATATGGAAGCTCCATTGCTCACCCCTCAATCCCCACACCTTGCCCCATGTCACTCTCCCATCTGGTTGTTCCTGAGTGGTACCCTTTATAATAAACCAGTAAGCGTAAGTGTTCTTTCTGAGTTCTGTAAGCCATTCTGGCAAATTATCAAACCTGAGGAGGGGATCACGGAAATGCTCCACAGAGCCAGTTAGTCAGACATACAGGTGATAACTGGAACTTGGTGTCTGAAGTTGGGGCTCCTCTTATGGGACTTAACCCTTAACCTGAGGGTTCTGGACTATAACTCCAGACAGAATTGAGTTGAACTGTATGATGCTCAGTGTTTGCCAAGAACTGGAGAATTTCTTGGTGTGGAAAAACCCACACATCTTGGTGTCAAGAATGTTCTGTGGGTAGAGAGGAAATACAGTTTTCCTTTAGTTGATTTTCCTTTTCATGGTTTACAAAGCACAGCCCCTGCCTCTGGAGGGAGAGTATAATTTCCATAAAGCATAGAACATCAGTATCATAAGGTCAGGAGCTGGAAGGTCTTGTTTGCCCCTGTATCCTCTGCTCCTACCCCAGCACGGTCTGTAGCCCTGAACACGTGCCCCAAAACACACTGAATGAATGAGTACAAATCTAGTGTTGCTGCACTCTTGCCGCTTCATCTGGGCAAATGGCACGTTACCGGCTGCCCAAGTTGCCCTCAGGAAACACAGAACCAGTCTGCATTCAGAGCCTGAGCGTGGTCATCCGGAGCACATAGCTTGTGAAGCAGTAAGGATATGGAGGTAGAGTAATGATACACTTGGTTTGCAAATAGCCCATGCTCGTTTTCATGTTGCTGAAGACTCCTTGCTAGGATACGAAACACTTGTCATTTAATATGTTCTCAGAGTCTGAGGCCAAACCACCTCAAGCTGTGAACGCCTTGGCTCCGGAGAGTCAGTCAGGGTCAGGGCAGGGCAGTTCTTGGCCTGCTGCCCTTCCAGAATAAACCAAACAGCCACAGGAAGTGGTTTCCGTGATTCAGTAGGTGGCACACTTCCTTTTGAGTCAGAACTGAATCACGGCTCTGAGAGGCGAAAAAGACCTATTTCTTTATCCCATACTTTCCCCCTATTCCCCATAGTCCATTTATTCTCTTCTGTTGTCTGATATATCCTGTTGAGTTTAATGGGTTTAACTGAAAAGAAAAAGATAAAAAGCAAGTCAACTAGGAGAAAGCAAGAAGGGAGTGGGAAACCTGGTAGATAATATGAATCCAAGCATCTCGATTTCATCAGAGGGCCGTATTCTCTGAGGAGATGGAAAGAAAAGCCGTAATCTGATTTCACTGGGGTCATTAAGGCCTGTGGTCCTCTTGACTCAAATCTGACCCATTTCCAGTGGAAGCAATTAGATCACACTTACATAAACTGTGTTGCTTTAAATGGCTCTACTCTTCTCTTCACTCACTGACCCTGGCTTACTCCCTGGCATGTCTGCTGGAAGGCTCGTCTCAGAGCTGTCCCAAGCATGGCCCTCGTTCAGCTGCGGGTGAAGTGATCCTGTTCTGAATGTACTGAATGCTGCTGGCAATGCTGTAAATTGTTCTGGGGCTTAAGGAAAAACGCCATAGATATCAAGTCGTAAAAACAGACAGACTTTCCCCCTCATCTTTTTCCTAGTGAGTCTTTCATTCTTCAATAGAGTTCTGCAAACGTGAATTTGTTGATCCGTATTTTCACCTGATGAATTAGATTTTACTGTGTTCCTTGCTTCCTTCTACTCCAAGTTGTTCTGACAGGTTTCATGTTGCAAAGATTCAGATACTTGTACTATACATCCTGTACCTATATCACTCTGAGAAGACCGATCATCAGACTGGAATCAGAAATCTTATTACCGTATTAATATTCCACAGATCTTTCTGTGAATTATTCCAGGAGGTCAAAGAATAGAAGAGTCAAAGTCACATAGACCTGTGTTCAGATTCATGCTCAACAAAAAAAATTGTAGAGCTGTGTAACCTTGGATACATCCCTTAACCTCTCTGGGCCATAACTTCCTCAAACTGTAAAATAGGGTTCTAACATACAGACACTATTACTGTGAGAACTAAAAAAAGCTTTTGCATAGCGTCTCGGATAGCTCCTAGCTCATATCTGGTGTTTCAAATAAGGTCCTGCCCTTTCCTTTTATTTACTGTACCTTTCCGTTGGAAGCTAAGGACAGCATTTGGACACAACAACCACATGGGCGGACCATCTCGTCCTCCCCAAAGACGTCACTCACATCCAGCAACTTTAGTACTTTCATCAACAGCGCTCGCAGCACATGTGATATCAAATGGTATCCTTAACGGAGTGGCGGAGATCCACAAGCCAGGAAGCGGGCTTGAAAGCCAAATGCAGCGCTGCTGGCCAGGACAGCCGTGGCTGATAGCTGACAGCCAAATGTGAAGAGAGTCCTCATCTGACACGCTGGAGGGAGCACCTAGAGAATGGGCAGGGAGAAGAGAACCATCAACAGAACTCACAGCCAGACAGAGCAGCCGGCGGGGCCAGGTCAAACCAGGCGATGGCTGGCAGGCCGGTGGAAATGCAAGCACGCTGTCAGATTTGCAAAGCCCTTCTGAAACGCCCATCCTCCCAAATCCCCTTGATGCCTCCCACATCCCTTCAGTTCCTTCCAGACGGCCACACACAGAGAGTGACAGCTTTTAGAGAAGAGTAGTTAGTTACCACTTCCCATGGACAGGGGAGCCTGGCAGGCTGCGGTCCATGGGCTCCCAAAGAGTCAGAACACGACTTAGTGACTGAGCAGGGACACACATCCTCCCTACCCCAAATGAAGGTTCAAAACATCACCTTGTACTTACCTGTCTTGGAGCTGTCACTTTGCAGATTGTAGTTGCCTGGAAGAGTCTCTTCCACTAGACTCTTAGCCTCTAAAGGCAAGGAATGTGTCTCATTTATCCTTTAACCAACAACGTTACCTGGAGGTCAGTGCCTCACCCATGACCAGTGCTCAACCCATGTTTGCTGACTTGACGGAAATACCGTACTAGAAAGGCTGTGAGGAAACTTTGAAACAGGAATTGGTGGCCTCTGGGGCCAAGGGGCCCCTGGAGCATCGGCTGAAGAGACCCATTTGGAGGAAAGGAGCCGGAAGTCAGAACCCCCTAGAGTGATAAAATCGGGAAGAGGATGGAAACCGTTTTTGCCCGTGTCGTGGGCAGTCCAAGCTGGACATGGTTTCCGCAGGTCTGGGCATTGTCTGAGTGGAGTGTTGACTGTGTGTCTCCTGGAGACTTCTATTTAAATAGCTCCCAGAGTAGGATGACTCAGCAGCCGGCGGATGGAACAGTCTCGGGCTGTGTCCTCCTGTAAGTGACAAGTCACGTGGCCCTGGGTGCCTGTGGCGGTCCCTGATATGACACACGAGAGCGCCTTTCTTGCCAGCCCAGCAGCCCTGGTGCCAAGTCACCCATCACTAATCTGGAGACTGACAGAAATTGCTTGACAGGCCAGACCTCGTGCTCCAAGTGTGGAGATTCCTATTTGAAATGGACTCTCATGAACGGATTCCATTTCTGAAATTTAGAGGTTGCTTTCAAATTTTTATTCTATCTCCTTATCAAAAACTGCTGATTATCTTCAGGATAAAGACAAAATTCCATCTCCTGGCAATTGAGGTCCTGCAGAACCTGATCTTCCCCTGATTCCCAACCCCCTAGACCCACCTCCTTTTACACTGGCTTGCTACATTTTTAGCTTTGTTTTTGTCCCTGGCCAGTAAACAGGAGTGGGACAAAGCTTTAAGAAACAGGCCTGGGAGGAAATCCTAGTGTTAGTTCCTTGGTTGTGTCTGACTCTTTGTGACCCCATGGACTGTAGCCTGCCAGGCTCCTCTGTCCATGGGATTCTCTAGGCAAGAATATTGGAGGTGGTTGCCATTCTCTTCTCCAGGGGATCTTCCTGACCCAGAGACTGAACCCTGGTCTCCTGCATTGCAGGCAGATTCTTTACCTCCTGAGCCACCAGCTAAGTCCTACCTAGTAGTTATTTCCTGAGAATTGTGGAAATTAGCATTATTAAAATGTAAGAGCAGGACACTTGCATATTGGCAATTAAAGAGCAGTTTCTCTGGATTTTTTGTTTGACAAATGCTGGTCGCCTTTCCAGTAGGGATCCAAGAATAGCTCAGATATAAGGATCAAAAACTATACCTATAGGAGCCCATAAATTAAACTCGTGAGTTGGGCTAGCTGCAAAGTGCTATGCCTGAAAACAGCTAAATAAGATTTCAAACTTTTTTTTTTTTTAAAGCACGTTAAGTGTTTCAAATACCTGCAGGACTGAGTCAACTTTCAAATCACATTTTTGCAACCTCTGGCTCAGATTAAAGAAGTAACACACTATCCACAGACCCATTCTTCACCCTAAACACCATCCTTCCAACATTCACAAAACAGCCTTCCTAGTGAGGATGGTCTTGGCTGCATCAGTACAGTCACTGGTCAGCAAGCACTTTGCATCACATGTTCTGTTTCCCAGGGCTTAGTTCTGTGGGTTCAGCGTAGGCAGCATGCTTACTGTTGTGATAGTTGCTCAGTCGTGTCCGACTCTTGCAACCCCATGGACGGTAGCCCACCAGGCTCCTCTGTCCATGAGGATTTTCCAGGCAAGAGTACTGGAGTGGGTAGCTGTTTCCTTCTCCAGGGGATCTTCCTAACCCAGGGATCGAACCCGGGTCTTCTGCATTGCAGGCAGATTCTTTACCATCTGAGCCACCAGGGAAGCCGTACGTGCTTACTACCATTTATCTGACTTGAATTTGACAGAGGCCATCTCCACTAACCTCTGCAGACTGCACTCAAGGATCATGGTGAATTGTGGCTTTAGTATTTACCCTCTAGGGTTTTCAGCATCAGCCTAGTTATTGTTTGCAATTATAATTTCTGTTGGCAGATGGTGATTCTACAAATATCCTTTTTGGAGTCCAGAGAGAAATGTTTTTCTACTTGAAATAAATACTGGATAACAGAAACTGAGAAAGAAAATACATTCAGACATTTTTCTGATTTTAATTCACTTGAAAATTTCATTTTTCTAGTTTGAGATATGTTGTAGATACAAGCCCTTAGGAAATCCATTTTGAATTGCTTATAATAATTTTTCAACAGTATTGAAAAATGAAAGAAAATAAAGCAATACTTTGTTTCAAAAGTTTATTGTAGACATTTAAAAATGTATAGATAAGCATATAGAAGAAACTCTGAGACATCTATAATCTCACAGCCTAGAAATAACCACAGTTAGTATGCTGGAGTTCTCAAAAGTTTTTCCATATATAAGGGATTAGGCTGAATATGCTAGTCTGTTACCTACTTTTAAAATTTAATAATATATAATATATATTTCTATAGCAATTAAATTGCTATAATGATTTATTATTTCATGAGTTTTTCATAATATATTTAACCAGACCTCCTTATGTTTCAGGGATGGTGCAAAGACACTTTTGTAAATATATGAATCTTCTATTAACCCCTACAAGTGGAGTTTCTGGATCAAGAGTCATGATTTTTCTTAAGTTTATTCTTTAATATATGGTAAAAAATTTCCCCTTAGAAAATTTGAGTCAATTTAGACTTCGACAGGGAAAGGTTATACTCCGGTATTCTGGCCTGGAGAATTCCATGGACTGTATGGGGTGCATGGGGTGGCAAAGAGTTGGACACGACTGAGTGACTTTCACTTTCACTTCCATTTTTCACCTACTTTGACAAGTGGTGTAGATTTTTTTGGAATCACCATGGACATGGAACAATAGACTGGTTCCAAATAGGACAAGGAATACATCAAGGCTGTATATTGTCACCCTGCTTATTTAACTTATATCCAGAGTACATCATGAGAAGCGCTGGGCTGGATGAAGCACAAGCTGGATTCAAGATTGCTAGGAGAAATATCAGTAACCTCAGATATGCAGATGACACCATCCTTATGGCAAAAAGCAAAGAAGAACTAAAGAGCCTCTTGATGAAGGTGAACGAGGAGAGTGAAAACGTTGGCTTAAAACTCAACATTTAGAAAACTAAGATCATGGCATCTGGTCCCATCACTTCATGGCAAATAGATGGGGAAACAGTGGAAACTGGCTGACTTTATTTTGGGGGGCTCGAAAATCACTGCAGATGGTGACTGCAGCCATGAAATTAAAAGACACTTACTACTTGGAAGGAAAGTTATGACCAACCTAGATAGCATATTAAAAAGCAGAGACATTAGTCAACAAAGGTCCGTCTAGTCAAGGCTATGGTTTCTCCAGTAGTCATGTATGGATGTGAGAGTTGGACTATAAAGAAAGCTGAGCACTAAAGAATGGCTGCTTTTGAACTGTGGTGTTGGAGAAGACTCTTGAGAGTCCTTGGACTGCAAGGAGATCCAACCAGTCCATCCTAAAGGAGATCAGTCTTGAGTGTTCATTGGAAGGACTGATGTTGAGGGTGAAACTCCAATAGTTTGGCCACCTGATGCGAAGAGCTGACTCATTGGAAAAGACCCTGATGCTGGGAGGAATTGAAGGCAGGAGGAGAAGAGGACAACAGAGGATGAGATGATTGGATGACATCACCGACTCAATGGATGTGAGCTTGGGTAAACTCCAGAAGTTGGTGATGGACAGAGAGGCCTGGTATGCTGCAGTCCGTGGGGTTGCAAAGAGTCAGACATGACTGAGTGACTGAACTGAACTGAACTGATGACAAATACCTTTAAAATAAGTGTGTGTGTGTGTGTGTGTGTGTGTGAGTGAATTAATAGAATTTATTGAACCTCCTCCTCATGGCCAGTCTTAATTCTAGGCACTGGAAGAATAAACAAGGCAGACAAGGACCTTATCTCAGAGAAGCTTAAATATTATTGATGGAATTGAACAATAAACAAATAATATAACTTCAAACTGTGATCTATGCTATGAAGAACAGTAAAGCATTCTGTGTATGCATTTGTGTGAAAGTAGGGTGGGATGGGGTGGAAGGAATCACTATTTTAGGTAGATGGCTGAGTAAGCACAGTCTAAGGGTGAGAATCAAAATAGAAATTGTTTCTAAAACTAACTCTTGATTAATTCAGAAAACTCTGAATGTGTACAAATATAAATGGAAAATTAAAAAATTACTTATAATCTTAGCAATTTGGGTTTTATCTTTTTAGTTTTTGCTTCATCATACATACACATGCATCTGTATATTATTGAGATTACTGAAAATACTATGCCCTTTTGTTCACCATACATAGGCAGTAGCAGTCAGAGGTTTGTACAGTCAGTAGTTCAAAGTGAAAACATTCAGAGTGCTCAGAAACGTAGGGTTTTATTCTGTGGGTTAGTAGTTACCAAGAGTTTTGCAATTGCAACCTCCCTTGGTGATTTGACTTAAAATATTCCTTTTCCTTCTTTTTTATAAAAAGGCTATGTGATGTGTGTATAAGTTTGCTCTATTAATTAAAGTGGCTTAAAATTCATTCTCTTGTGTGGAAATATCTGCAACTGTCTAGAGATAATTGAAGAAACCGTAGAAGGCCCCAGGACGGTCCTAGGAATTACAGTTTGGGGTTTGGGTG
The DNA here is from genome assembly GCF_014754425.2 of Oryx dammah. Classification (NCBI taxonomy): domain Eukaryota; kingdom Metazoa; phylum Chordata; class Mammalia; order Artiodactyla; family Bovidae; genus Oryx; species Oryx dammah. Next base: position 19,636,367 of record NW_024070189.1, on the reverse strand, counting down.
GACTCCAGGAGTTGATGATGGACAGGGAGGCGTGGCATGCTGTGGTTCATGGGATCACAAAGAGTCAGACAGGACTGAGCGACTGAACTGAACTGAGGCTCAGGTTCTAGTGGGAGTCAACCCTTTGCTATCTTGGACCTATTTGGTTCTAATCAGTTGATGTCATGTCCTCAGGCCATGTCATTCCTTTAAAGGGTGTACCCTTCTGCCTAGGACCACAGCCTTGTCTAACTCAGTGAAACTAAGCCATGCCCTGTGGGACCACCCAAGATGGGCAGGTCATGGTGGAGAGGTCTGACAGAATGTGGCCCACTGGAGAAGGGAATGGCAAACCACTTCAGTATTCTTGCCTTGAGAACCCCATGAACAGTATGAAAAGGCAAAATGATAGGATACTGAAAGAGGAACTCCCCAGGTCACTAGGTGCCCAATATGCTACTGGAGATCAGGGGAGAAATAACTCCAGAAAGAATGAAAGGATGGAGCCAAAGCAAAAACAATACCCAGTTGTGGATGTGAATGGTGATAGAAGCAAGGTCTGATGCTGTAAAGAGTAATATTGCATAGGAACCTGGAATGTCAGGTCCATGAATCAAGGCAAATTGGAAGTGGTCAAACAAGAGATGGCAAGTGTGAACATCGACATTCTAGGAGTCAGCGAACTAAAATGGACTGGAATGGGTGAATTTAACTCAGATGACCCTTATATCTACTACTGTGGGCAGGAATCCCTTAGAAGAAATGGAGTAGCCATCACGGTCAACAAAAGAGTACGAAATGCAGTACTTGGATGCAATCTCAAAAAATGGCAGAATGATTGCTGCTTGTTTCCAAGGCAAACCATTCAGTATCACAGTAATCCAAGTCTATGCCCCAACCAGTAATGCTGAAGAAGCTGAAGTTGGACGGTTCTATGAAGACCTACAAGACCTTTTAGAACTAACACCCAAAAAAGATGTCCTTTTCATTATAGGGGACTGGAATGCAAAAGTAGGAAGTCAAGAAACACCTGGAGTAACAGGCAAATTTGGCCTTGGATTACGGAATGAAGCAGGGCAAAGGCTAATAGAATTTTGCCAAGAGAACACACTGGTCGTAGCAAACACCCACTTCCAACAACACAAGAGAAGACTCTACACATGGACATCACCACTTGGTCAACACCAAAATCAGACTGATTATATTCTTTGCAGCCAAAGATGGAGAAGCTCTATACAGTCAGCAAAAACAAGATCACGAGCTGACTGTGGCTCAGATCATGAACCCCTTATTACCAGATTCAGACTTAAATTGAAGAAAGCAGGGAAAACCACTAGACCATTCAGGCATGACCTAAATCAAATCCCTTATGATTATACAGTGGAAGTGAGAAATAGATTTAAGGGACTAGATCTGATAGATAGAGTGCCTGATGAACTATGGGCGGAGGTTCGAGACACTGTACAGGAGACAGGGATCAAGACCATCCCCATGGAAAAGAAATGCAAAAAAGCAAAATGGCTGTCTGGGGAGGCCTTACAAATAGCTGTGAAAAGAAGAGAAGCAAAAAGCCAAGGAGAAAAGGAAAGACATAAGCATCTGAATGCAGAGTTCCAAAGAACAGCAAGGAGAGATAAGAAAGCCTTCCTCAGCCATCTATGTAAAGAAATAGAGGAAAACAACAGACTGGGAAAGACTAGGGATCTCTTCAAGAAAATTAGAGATACCAAGGGGACATTTCATGCAAAGATGGGCTCCATAAAGGACAGAAATGGTATGGACCTAACAGAAGCAGAAGATATTAAGAAGAGGTGGCAAAAATACACAGAAGAACTGTACAAAAGAGATCTTCACAACCCAGATAATCACGATGGTGTGATCACTCACCTAGAGCCAGACATTCTGGAATGTGAAGTCAAGTGGGCCTTAGGAAGCACCACTACGAACAAAGCTAGTGGAGGTGATGGAATTCCAGTGGAGCTATTTCAAATCCTGAAAGATGATGCTGTGAAAGTGCTGCACTCAATATGCCAGCAAATTTGGAAAACTCAGCAGTGGCCACAGGACTAGAAAAGGTCAGTTTTCATTCCAATCCCAAAGAAAGGCAATGCCAAAGAATGCTCAAACTACCGCACAATTGCACTTATCTCACACGCTAGGAAAGTAATGCTCAATATTCTCCAAGCCAGGCTTCAGCAATACGTGAACAGTGAATTTCCAGATGTTCAAGCTGGTTTTAGAAAAGGCAGAGGAACCAGAGGTCAAATTGCCAACATCCGCTGGATCATGGAAAAAGCAAGAGAGTTCCAGAAAAACATCTATTTCTGCTTTATTGACTATGCCAAAGCCTTTGACTGTGTGGATCACAATAAACTGTGGAAAATTCTGAAAGAGGTGGGAATACCAGAGCACCTGATCTGCCTCTTGAGAAACCTATATGCAGGTCAGGAAGCAACAGTGAGAACTGGACATGGAACAGCAGACTGGTTTCCAAATAGGAAAAGGAGTACGTCAAGGCTGTATATTGTCACCCTGCTTATTTAACTTATATGCAGAGTACATCATGAGAAACGTCGGGCTGGAAGAAGCACAGCCTGTAATCAAGATTTCTGGGAGAAATATCAATAACCTCAGATATGCAGATAACACCACCCTTATGGCAGAAAGTGAAGAGGAACTCAAAAACCTCTTGATGAAAGTGAAAGAGGAGAGTAAAAAGTTGGCTTAAAGCTCAACATTCAGAAAATGAAGATCATGGCATTTGGTCCCATCACTTCATGGGAAATAGATGGGGAAACAGTGGAAACAGTGTCAGATTTTATTTTTCTGGGCTCAAAAATCACTGCAGATGGTGACTGCAGCCATGAAATTAAAAGATGCTTACTGTTTGGAAGAAAAGTTATGACCAACCTAGATAGCATATTCAAAAGCAGAGACATTACTTTGCCAACAAAGGTCCATCTAGTCAAGGCTATGGTTTTCCAGTGGTCATGTATGGATGTGAGACTTGGACTGTGAAGAAAGCTGAGTGCCGAAGAATTGATGCTTTTGAATTGTGGTGTTGGAGAAGACTCTTGAGAGTCCCTTGGACTGCAAGGAGATACAGCCAGTCCATTCTAAAGGAGATCAGTCCTGGGTGTTCTTTGTAAGGACTAAGTAAAAAAGCTGAAACTCCAGTACTTTGGCCACCTCATGCAGAGTTGACTCATTGGACAAGACTCTGATGCTGGGAGGGATTGGGGGCAGGAGGAGAAGGGGACGACAGAGGATGAGATGGCTGGATGGCATCACTGACCCGATGGATGTGAGCTTGAGTGAACTCCGGGAGATGGTGATGGACAGGGAGGCCTGGCGTGCTGCAATTCATGGGATCACAAAGTCAGACATGACTCAGCGACTGAAGTGAACTGAACCCTTCCACCTTCCCTCCTGTTTCAGATCTGGAGTGGCAAACAGAAGGAATATTCAAAAATATAAATCAGAAAATGTCCGTCCCTGCTCCAGATCCTTGAATGTGTGTTTATCTCAGTCATTAGTGGGATCTACATTTTTCTCTCTCCTGATTTCCATAAGGAAGAAGTATTACTAAGTACATTCCTAGCTTGCATCTGTAGACACTCAGCTCCTGGGAAGATAGATTGACTTATCTGATAAGAGTGGAATGGTAGACCAGGCATGGTACTTGATCCGGTCAGGTGCTCTGCTCTGCTCTGCTCTATCATCACGTGTCTCTTCCTTAGGTTGCTTCTTCCACCTGTCAATTGATGTACTGAACACTGGTTCTTTCTGCCTAACTCTGGGATTCAATATTGGCATGTCAGCTTGGCCAACTAACCCAAAGCAGTATCTAACAGCTGCACCTCTATCAGTAATAAAGCTGATGTGTTGGTTTCTGTCTTTATCTAAAAATAGATTTTTTTTCCCTTTATTCACTCATCAAATGTTTTTTGAGACCCTTAAAAGTTTAAAAAGTGAAGTCACTCAGTCATGTCCGACCCTTTGCGACCCCATGGACTGTAGCCTATCAGGCTCCTCTGTCCATGGGATTTTCCAGGCAAGAATACTTGAGTGGGTTGCCATTTCCTTGTCTAAGAGATCTTCCCGACCCAGGGATTGAACCTGGGTTTCCTACATTGTAGGCAGATGCTTTACCGTCTGAGCCACCGGAGATGCCAGATACTGTTCTGCTGCTTGGGATACATTAGAGAGGGGAAGAAAAAGAATCAGATAAAAAAAAAAAAATCCTTTGCTTTATTTCATCAATTATTTAAAACCTGGGTGGGGAAGAGGGGTGTAGCTTATTGGGCCTTTCTCTTTATTCAGAATCAAGTTCTAATTAAGACAGAAGGTTCTCATCATAGTCTGACTTGGAATCCTTGCTTCCTTTTGTCCTCATCTCCCACTGAAACAGAAGGGAGGGGATAGGGCTCAGACTTTGAAAGAATGACACAGCCCAAACTGATTAGAACCAAATAGGTCCAAGATGGCGGACAAGTCAACTTCCACTAGACCTTGAGCCTCAATGTGCTCTCATTGTAACACATCAGCAAGCACCATGACAGTTCTGAGGCCAACCATCAAAGACCAAAATGGGGCTGTGGTGGCCTGATTGCTGGAAATCCCCGCCCCCTTCCCCCAAAATAGTTGAAATAAGCCTCCAACTCATGAGCCTATGAAATTACCCAGCCCATGAAAACTAAGCATGCAGTATTTTAAGGCTAGCCTCACCTTCTAAGCTGGATTGCACTCTGTCTGTAGAGTGAATTTCTCTCTAAATAAATCCACTTCTTACCTGTCACTTTGTTTCTCACTAAATTCTTGCTGCGATGGGGCATCAAGAACCTGAGCCTCATTAAGTCCTGAGACTGGGTGTGTGATCTCCGTTCTAAGACTGTAGGTTCAAGTCCCCATTGGAGTTACATGGTTTCACCACCATATTCCCTTTCTTGGTTGTGTTGGCTTCCTTGCTGTTCTTTGAACATGGTTGTAAAACCATGCACAGCCCCTCCTCTGTTCTTTGCTGTTCCGTCCACCCAGACCCTTCCTTCCCTAGATGGCTATGTGATCCAGGCTCTCACTTCTATCAGGTATCTGTTCAAATGTCCCTGTCACATTGAATCTTTTCCCAACCACTTGTATAAAATGAACCACCCACATCTATTTCTAGTTTTTCTCTATTTGGCACGATAGGCAGGCTGCTTCTTTGTGCACATGTACGTACTTGTATGCCGAGTCATGTCTGACTCTTTGCAACCCCATGGACTGCAGCACACCAGGCCTCCTTGCCCATCACCAACTTGTCCTATTTTCCTCCACCTTCAATCTTTCCCAGCATCAGGGTCTTTTCAAATGAGTCAGTTCTTCACATCAGGTGGCCAAAGTATTGGAGTTTCAGCTTCAACATCAGTCCTTCCAATGAATATTCAGGAGTGATCTCCTTTAGGATGGACTGGTTGGATCTCCTTGTAGTCCAAGGGACTCTCAAGAGTCTTCTCCAACACCACAGTTCCAAAGCATCCATTCTTTGGTGCTCAGCTTTCTTTATAGTCCAACTCTCACATCCATACATGACTACTGGAGAAACCATAGTTTGACTAGATGGACCTTTGTTGGCAAAGTAATGTCTCTGTTTTTTAATATGCTGTCTAGGTTGGGCATAGATTTTCTTCCATGGAGTAAGTGTCTTTTAATTTCATGGCTGCGGTCACCATCTGTAGTGATTTTGGAGCCAAAAAGATAAAGTCTCTCACTGTTTCCTTTGTTTCCCCATCTATTTCCCATGAAGTGATGGCACCAGGTGCCATGATCTTAGTTTTCTGAATGTTGAGCTTTAAGCCAACTTTTTCACTCTCCTCTTTCACTTTCATCAAGAAGTTTTTGAGTTTCTCTTCACTTTCTGCCATAAGGGTGGTGTCATCTGTGTATCTGAGGTTATTGATATTTCTCCTAGCAAACTTGATTCCAGGTTGTGCTTCATCCAGCCCAGCGTTTCTCATGATGTACTCTGCATATAAGTTAAATAAGCAGGGTGACATTATACAGCCTTGACGTACTCCTTTTCCTATTTGGAACCAGTCTGTCGTTACATGTCCATTTCTAACTCTTGCTTCCTGACCTGCATACAGGTTTCTCAAGAGGCAGGTCAGGTTGTCTGGTATTCCCATCTCTTTAAGAATTTTCCACAGTTTGTTGTGACCCACAGAGTCAAAGGCTTGGCAACTATTAGCTGATTAATATCATACCATATAATTTCATATCAGCCTCTAAGGCAGGAACTATTATCACCTGCATTTTACAGATAAAGCAGTTCAGGCACAAAGATTATGAGAGATGAAGCAGAGATTTATACACAGAGTTGTACCCTTGATGAGAATTATAAGTTGTAATAGAGTAGGGGCTTTGTTTTGTTCATGTCCTACCCCTGAGACATAGAACAGTGCCAGGCACTTAGTAAAATGTATTAATAAATAAGAATATTATAGGTTTCTTAGAGTTTTGAAGATTAAAAATATGTGTATACATAAAGTGTTTAAATCAGTGCCTGGCACATATTGGGTGGTTAAAGATTAAAAAAAAAAGAAGCTACCCATAGCTACCTTTCAGTTAACCTTGACTCATATTAATAACGATCTCTCTCTTCTCAGCAGCAATTAGATGTAACCCATTCTCAACATAAAATTAGAGGAACAATTCTCAAGCTATGCTCAAATCTATTATTGCTGGACTATGAGCTGGATTAATGTCTTCAGTGCTAAAATCAAATAATGGTATTTTCCCATCTCAGAAAAAAATCTCAAATAAGTGAATACAATCTTTAAAATTTTTTATTTTTCTCTCATAAATTTTTCTTTAAAACATCAACTATTGCATCTTATTTGCTAGGTTCAAGAGTGAGTGAATAAGTAGCAAACAAGTACTAACAGGAAAAGGTGGAAGCGGCCCTAATTGGAAACCAAAATCCAGCCATGTTTTATTTATAAATATAAGATCAAGAGAATGCTGTTTAAGACACCAACATTGAACAGTCTTGAAAGATGAGTAAAATAAATGCATAACTTTTAATGTATCTATATAGAAATCTGTCTCTAGATAGACACACACAGGTCAGACTTATTGTACTGAATCAGAATAACTATATCTGTATTTTATCACATGACATAAAGAGCACCTTAACTTACAGGATGTTCTACTTTTGGAACAAATTAGAAAACCATTGAACTTGGAAAGCAAGAATAAAGAAAAAGTCTAAAACCTGGCAAACTCAGTGTCAGAGATTTCCCACTGGCTCACTCATCACTTAAATGAGGAAACCCACAAGGACTTTAGCAGAACTGTATTTTCAGTGTAATTTTTGGCCTGAAGTTTCTTCTCCACCTATGTGGAACTCATTCAAGTGTTCAGAGTGCTAAGAAAGGCAGTTCTACAATGCTACTCAGACACTATAAAGAAAACTCAAAGGTCATTTAAAAATGTATATAATTAAGGAAATCATGATTTTTTTTCCTATTGGTAAAGCTTATCAAAGAATAGCTAAAATACATTTTTTAGAAGTTATCCTGTAGCCTAATATCTTGCTTAATTATTTTCGCAAAAGAATAATCTCAGTGCAGACACAGGATGGCAAGAAAAAGTTTTGCAGCTTAAGAGTAAAAATGTGAAAATAACATGTCATTTGAAGGGCCTAATTATGCTTTTGTAAAGAGCACTGAACTGTAGCTATTTTCATTAGTGGACATTGACTGTGCAAATTCCCACTTCAATTTGGCCTTGCCATTGCCTCCAAACCATGCCCTTCATGTAAATATTAGTGTAATTTCCACCACAGGCATAAATCATGGTGATATTAACCAGATCTCCTTGAACAGTTCCACTGAGTTCCTCCTGGCTGTAATGAATCTCACCCAGCAGTCAGCTGAAACATGTTTATTTTAAAATATTTAAACATTTACTTGGTGCAAAATAAGGGAGCAGCAGCAGCATGTTTAACAGCAATTCTCTTAGCAGAAAGAGGAGAAATAGACATATACATTTACAGTAACTCTTCCTTACCTCATAGAAAGATACATTCCAAATCCAAAAAAGAGGAAGATACAAAATCCCCATCCTGCCCGCAGCCAAAAGTTGCAAAATCACTTCTCAAACCAAAACAAAACCCTCAAAACTTGGAATGTCCCCTTTCCCTAATGTTCCTGTCCTCACTGATGTTGGCATTGCATCTCTCTTCTCTCCACTGTATCTTTCATCTTGGTAAATCCCCTTAGATCCTCACTATATTAAATTAAAAAAAGTTTCTCCCCGGGGCACCCTTATTGAAAGTAACATAGTTTCCTCTGTACCGGCTAGGCAACCGCAGGTGGGAGTCACCTGTCACTCCAGCTGAATGACCCCTGCTCACTCGCAGAACCAGACAGGCTCTCTCAGCTTTCACAAGCAAAGGTTAAAACAGGTTTGCTAGTCTCAGGTTTGCTAGATCAGACTGGGGCTGCTCAAGCTTTCTGGGAGAGTTTCCACATCTACAAAAGTTGTGTATAATGTACTTCATAGAAATGCACGTGTACCAGATAGAGCTGGCACTGAGAATTCCGTTTTAGTGAGAGTGTTAGTTGCATCCAACTTCTTTGGGCTACAACCCCGTGGACTGTAGCCCGCCAGGCTCCTCTGTCCACGGAATTCTTCAGGCAAGAATACTGGAGTGGATTGCTGTTTCCTTCTCCAGGGGATCTTCCTGACTCAGGGATCGAACCCGGGTCTCCTGCATTGCAGGCAGATTCTTTTAAAATATGGAAAAAGAGATAAAAATTTTGCAAGAAGCCACTTATCTTGAGCCTTGTCTTCTGACCGCACCACACAGCTGCTTCACCCTGGTGTTCAGCCTCATGGAAAATGTGACTCAGCATCTGTTGCGTTTTAAGCACATCTGGTCACATTACAGAACAAAATCAACAGACAGTTCCATATCTCTACTTCAGTCTAGTCTCACATATTGGTGGCTCACACCAGCGAACAATCCACTCTGGCACCTCAACCTTGTCTGGCACGTAACACAAATGTAAACTTTAATATATCTGAAGAGCTAATGCTTAAATTTCATTTATATCTGCATTCATGGGAAGACGTGAGTGCTTTAAAAAATGCTGTGTAAGAATAGAGAATGGAAAATGTTAGGAGGCTGGAGTTAGAATTTCAATTAAAAGGTTAGGAACGTTGCTCTTTAAGTATAACTACAAAGTCACCAATGATTATAGTGATTAGGAATCTGCATTTGTAGCATGTGATTGGCACTGACAACAAATGAAGAGACTTATGGGCTTCCCAGGTGGCTCAGTGGTGAAAAATCTGCCTACAAATGCAGGAGACGCAAGAGACAGAAGACGCACGTTCGATCCTGGGTTGGGAAGATCCCTTGGAGGAGGAAATGGCAACCCTCTCTTTTATTCTTGCCTGAAGAATCCCATAGGTAGAGGAGCCTAGAGGGCTACAGTCTATGAATTTGCAAAGAGTCGGACACAACTAAGTGACTGAGCGTGCACAGAGGTGTTTAAAATTCAAATGCTGTGCTTATACTGGAACCACATCAGGCAGTCCTAAACTAACTTCTAGAAAACTTTCAATACAAGATCACATTCTGTAGTTGTGCACCCTGAATTATAAGATCTGTTTTAAAATGCAAACTCAAGAATAGCCTCTATTTTTTTTTTTTATAGATGACTATTTTTTAAAAGATGACTATTGGCTTGACCAGGACTAGTAAGTCTATTTTCAAGTAAAAAATCAATCTCATCTTTCAGGAATAATAAGTTCTTTTAAAAAATGGTCTCATATACGTTATTTTATACAGTTCATAAAACTTTTGCAGTGAAGAACACAGTATAGCATATATCCTAGCATCCTCACGTTTATGGATGAAGATGAGGAAGGAAAGGAAAACAAATATCCAGTGCTATTTACCAGGAGGGGAGTGCTCTATGTTCCACCTCCTCACATCCAATCTCCCACGAAGTCCTGTCTATTCTACATGAAAGATTCACCTTTCAGCTTCCTTGTTCCATACCTCCAGGACTAGTTAACCATCCTCTCTCACCCGGACTACTACAGACTGTCTGCCCACCTTTATACTCCACATCCTTCCTGATCTTAATCTATTCTGCACCCAACAGCCAAAGAGATACTTTACAAATTTAAGTCAGATCACCTGACTCTTCTGAAAACCGAATGCATCCCGCTGCACTTAGAGCACACGGCCAGAGCCCCTGCGGCCCTGGCTGTGGGGCCCTCCCCGGCTGCATCCTCACGTCCACCGCGTTGCTCCCAGCTACACACTGGCCTCTTCCCTGTTCCTTTAATGTGCCAACCACTTGCTTCTCCCTTTGCCTGGAACAACTGTCCTTCTGATATTTTAAGCCACCCTCAGTACTTTCATGCATTGGAGAAGGAAATGGCAACCCACTCCAGTGTTCTTGCCTGGAGAATCCCAGGGACAGAGGAGCCTCGTGGGCTGCTGTCTATGGGGTGGCACAGAGTCGGACACGACGAGCGACTTAGCAGCAGCAGCAGTACTAAGCACGGATTGTATTTACAAGCAGGCAAGTTATTGTTTAGCCACTTCCTTTTCTTTGAGCCACTGAGTAAATACTGCTGGGTCCTCATGATCTGTCTTTCCTTCTTTCTTGGAGTAATAGACTTTACTTCCCAGCCCACTTGAAGTCTGTGGAGGCCATGTGAAAGGAAAATGAATCACTTCTGGATTCTATCCAGAAGTTGGCAGAGGCCGAGTGTCCTCAGATTTTTACATCATCATTCCCATCATCATTCAGGTTTTGGTTCAAATATCACCCACTCAGCGAGTCCCTCACTTCTAGCTCAGTCATTCTGGCCACATGACCCTGTTTTGTTTTCTTTTTTTCTATCTCTATTACACTATTTGGGTTTCCCTGGTGGGAAAGAAGCCGCGTGCAATACAGGAGACATAGTCTTGATTCCTGAGTTTTGAAGATCCCCTGGAGAAGGAAACAGCAACCCACTCCAGTAGTCTTGCCTGGAAAATCCCATTGACAGAGGACCCAGGTCTTCCTCATTACAGGCGATTCTTTACCATCTGAGCCACCAGGGAAGGCTGCTGGCATGAATCTATTGGTGTATGGCTTTAAAAGTACCTGCTATTTAGTGGACTTCTACACAAACAAGACTTTTGGATTCTCAGAATAATTTTACTCTTAAAATATCAGTAGTACCTACCAAATCAGCATTTCATATAACCAGCAATTTTAAGGATCAAGGCTAAATTTAATTTATGTCATTCTAAATAGGATCCTCCTGGCTTTGTCTAGATCAACCTGGTAGCTGGATAAATAAAACATAAACATGGTGTACAAGAAAATAGTTTTTATTCTCAAATATATGACTTAAGTGGAAAGACATTCTGGAAACTCAAACTCACACCAGGACAGAACATTAGGAAGAATTGCATTGAATCGGAGAGATGTCATAAACTCTCTCCCTCTCTGAGCTTTCGAGTATGCATAGTCCTTGGCATTGGTTACTAGTTTGCATCAAGGTGTTGTTGAATGCAATTATGGAAAGGAGAGCTTGGGAACTAACACACTAAAATGGTGTCCATAATCATTGCCTAATCATCTCTTGGAAGATTAGCCTTGACAGAGAATCGGGCACAAGGAAGTGAGACTAAGGGAGGGCAAATTTGTACCTGGGAGAAAGGTCAGGAAAAGTCTGGACCAGAACAATGGTTCTTAAACATCTGTGGGATTTAGGAATCACCCTAGAATCAAGCTAAAATGCAAATGCCCAGAACCATCTCTCAGGAATGTAAATTAGTAGGAATAGCCGGAGTCCCAGGAATCCGGATGCAGACATCCTGGATCGCGCGGGGTGCTGGGAGGGGCGTCCAGTCGGAAGAGCTGTGACACCTGCTGTCACAGCTGTCACCACTCACCTGTGTACGTTCCTGTGGACCATCCCAGGGATATAGCGCATAAACGGAGTGATTCTCTGGGAGAGGAAAACTGACAAGGATGTGCTGAACAGACAGGGAGGGTGAAAGGTTCTGAAAAAAAATTTTTTTTCTTGCGTATAGTTGTTTTTTACAACTGTTCACATTCCTTTTAGGAGCCTGCATGATGAATGAAAAGAGAGTATTCAGATATATTGCTGGAATGTGGAATTACGTGTTTAATGCCATAATATTAATTGCTTCTAAATTTATATTTTAAGGTTGCTGATTCATGCCAAAAAATTAGGCCCCAAGAATTTCAAACCCTTAGGTCTGCATACCAAAACCATGATGCACCCAATAGTAATATGTTTCACGTGTGTCTATAGACAATTTCTTGACTTTAAAAACCAGCTGTACTCATTCCTTAGGGTCACTGTGACCACTTACTCTTTCATTTTCTCATTTACCAAACCTGTATGGTATTTATGATATATTAGGGTTGACAAGTTTAAACTCTGGTAAAGATAAACAATGAATAAGTAGTACACGGTAAGTGCCATGGGTAAGAGGGGCGTAGGGGAGAAAGCAGTGGGGTTCACTTATGTATGTATGTATGTATGTATATATATATTTGGCCATACAGTTTGTGGGATCTTAGTTCCCCAGCCAGTGATTGAACCCAGGCCCCAGCAGTGAAAGCGGTGAGTCCTAATCACTGGACAGCCAGGGAATACCCTAGCACTGTGTAATTTTAAATAGAGCTTTCAGGATAGGCCTATCATTTGAATAAAGACTTGCAGGAAATGGGGAAGATGACCGTGCAGAATTTCAGGCAGAGGGACTGGCCAGTCCTGCAGCCCTAAGGCAGAGAGCTGGTGTGGGATATTTGAGGACAAGAAACACAGGTAGTCCGGTGTGGCTGGCGGGATGCATGCATGGGAGGGGATGAGGTCATCATAAAGAGGAAGGCGGGGCCTTACTGGTCATTGTCACAATCTTGGCTTTCACTCTGAATGAAATAGGAAGCCACTGAATGGTCACAAACAGAGAAGTGACTTGATCTGACTTTTGGTATTAAAGGATCACACTCTTGACTACTGTGTTCAGAGTAACTTGTTAGAGGGCGTGTATGGGTTCTGTGTGAGCAAAAATAACAACCTAATAGCTTTAAGTTCTCAGTACAGGGCACAGTGAGAGAGCTTCTGTGATTTTCCTGAAAGACTCTCTCATTGCTGTCTACAAGGGCTAGTAGAGCTAAAAATCAGCAGCAGAGTTTTAATATTCCTTGCATGCTCAGTCGTGTCTGACTCTTCGCGACCCCATGAAATATAGCCCACCAGGCTCCTCTGTCCATGGGATTCTCCAGGCAAGAATACTGGAGTGGGTTGCATTTCCTTCTCTGGGGGATCTTCCCGACTCAGGGACTGAACCGGCATCTCCTACATCGTCCCCTGCATAGGCAAGCGGATTCTTTACCACTTAGCCACCTGGGAAGTCCCTGTTAGAGGGCAGGCCTAGGAAATATTTGGAAAATTAGTGCAATAATCCGGAGAAGGCAATGGCACCCCACTCCAGTACTCTTGCCTGGAAAATCCCATGGGTGGAGGAGCCTGGTGGGCTGCAGTCCATAGGGTCGCAAAGAGTCAGACATGACTGAGCAACTTCACTTTCACTTTTTATTTTCATGCATGGGAGAAGGAAATGGCATCCCACTCCAGTGTTCTTGCCTGGAGAATCCCAGGGACGGGGGAGCCTGGTGGGCTGCTGCCAATGGGGTCACACAGAGTCAGACATGACTGAAGCAACTTAGCAGCAGCAGCAGCAGCAGTAGCAGCAGTGCAATAATCCAATGGGGAGATGATGGTGATTTAGACCAGGATGGTAGTAGTGAAGATGATGAAAAACAGTTGCAGTCTGGATATATTTTGAAGTTTCCTGGAAAATCAAATGTGGGATATGAGAAAGACAGAATTCAAGGATGTTTCTCTGGATTGAGCAAATGAAGGACAGAAAGAAAGAAAGTGAAAGTGAAGTCACTCAGTTGTGTCCAACTCTTTGGGACCCCATGGACTGTAGCCCACCAGGCTCCCCCATCTATGGGATTTTCCAGGCAAGAATACTGGAGTGGGTGCCATTTCCTTCTCCAGGGGATCTTCCCGACCCAGGGATCAAACCTGGGTCTCCCACATTGTAGGCAGGTGCTTTACTGTCTGAGCCACCAGGGAAGTCCAAAGGGCAGAGGTGGGATTAACTGAGATGTTATCTTGTGTTTTACCTAGCTATGTACCATATTCAGAAGCCCACCTATCACTGTGAACTTCTTCACATTGAGGCATGAATGCACACTGGGTTGAGTGTGTAACCTCTGGAGGCTGACTGCCTAGGTTCTAATCTTGGCTCATCACTTACTAGCTATGTGACCAGAAGCAAGTTACTTAATCTTCTAGTGCCTCAAATATTTTTTCTGTGAAATAAGGATAATGATAGTACCTTCCTCAAAGAGTTGATGCGATTCAGTGAATTGATATATGAAAGCACTTAAAAGCAGAATTAAATACTAGCTGTAAAGACATTGCATTTCTTTTTCCCACACTTCATTAGAGTTGGTTTTTCCCATTTCTTTCCATAATGAGTCACTTGGTGACTTTTAGTTAGGAAGTTGTAAACCTTTCTGGGAACATCAGAATAAAGGGTAAGTATGATTTCCATTTGCCAGTTTGTGAGATGAGAATTCAGGGAACAAAAGAAATAATACTTGGACATGCCAGAGAAAATGTACACACATTCAAATGCTAAAATCAAAAGCAGTTTTTCTCAGATTTGTGCTTCAGCTTTTATATTACAAAGAATAAAGAGAGGAAATGTTTGGAAAGGAGATCTTAGATATCACCTAGCTTAACCCTTCCTTTATTCATTCCGCAGTGTTTTGTAGCACAGATGCCAGTGTCCAGTGTGGAAGCAACTAGACCTCTAATTTTAAAGTAAGATGGACTCAAGCCCTTTGTATGAATATGGGGAAACCCCAGCTTCTATCTCCATATCTTCAGTAGTCTTCAAGGGGCGCACCTTTCTCATCACTCTACTCGAACGGGCTGTTATCTGCTGAGATCTCAGGCTTCTCTCCTCTCTGATGTCTTTTTTTCATTGTGTTTCCAGTGTTGGACACAGCTTGGATTACTCCCATTTCACAGAGCACTACTCTTAAAAAGTTGAGAGTACAAAGTTTTTGCTGGAATTCATATTGATTAATGGTTGAGAGTCCCTTGGACTGCAAGGAGATCCAACCAGTCCATTCTAAAGATCAGCCTTGGGTGTTCTTTGGAAGGAATGATGCTAAAGCTGAAACTCTAGTACTTTGGCCACCTCATACAAAGAGTTGAGTCATTGGAAAAGACTCTGATGCTGGGAGGGATTGAGGGCAGGAGGAAAAGGGGATGACAGAGGATGAGACGGCTGGATGGCATTACCGACTCGATGGATGTGAGTTTGAGTGAACTCTGGGAGTTGGTGATGGACAGGGAGGCCTGGCGTGCTGCGATTCATGGGGTCGCAAAGAGTTGGACACGAATGAGCGACTGAACTGAATGGTTGCAGATTGGTACCGAAGAGAAACAACTTCAAAATCATTCCTAGAACTCTCTGAAAAGCTGGCAGTTATTCCCTGTCATAGAGAATTTCTGTGTCTCCTGAACATATTTTGGGGGCCCTAAATCTCTTCTCTTCTATTTTTTTCCCATTTAAGCTATGCTTGTCAGTGGTTCCCCTTCCACAGCAAGTAGATGCATGAGAGTATGTTGCTAAACAGACATTTCTTCCAATCACCATCAATTGTGTTAACTCCTAGAAGGCAAAACCTGGGATTCACTCATTCAGTAACATAACTGAGCTACTATATCAGACATCATGCTGGACTTTGGAGAAGAAACGGGGGGCAAATTAGCTAGTGGCTCGACATTCACAGCGGCTTCCCTGGTGGCTCAGATGGTAAAGAGCCCACCTGTGATGCAGGAGACCTGGGTTTCTTCCCTGGGTTGGGAAGATCCCTGGGAAAAGGAAATGGTAGCCCACTCCAGTATTCTTGCCTAGAGAATCCCATGGACAGAGGAACTTAGAGGGCTATAGTCCACGGGGTTGTAAAGGATCAGACACAACTGAACAACTAACAGTGCATTCACAAACTTATGGTCAAATAGGAGAGCTAATTTACATGAGTGCATAATGCAAATTTGGCTTCCCTGGTGGCTCAGATGATAAAGAATCTGCCTGCAATGTGGGAGACCTGGGTTCGATCCCTAGGTTGGGAAGATCCCCTGGAGGAGGGCATTGCAACCCACTCTAGTATTCTTGTCTGGAGAATCCCCATAGACAGAGGAGCCTGGTGGGCTACAGTCCATGGGGTTGCAGAGAGTCAGACAAGATTGAACGACTAAGCACAGCACATAATGCAAATTATGCAGAGTATTAAGAAAAAAAAACTATAGGATTAGATGGCGTTAGTGGTGGAGAATCCACCTGCCAATGAGGAGCCATGCGAGATGCAGGTTTGATCTCTGGGTCAGGAAGATTCCCTGGAGGAGGGCATGGCAACTCACTGCAGTATTCTTGCCTGGAGAATCCCATGGACAGAGGAGCCTGGCGGGCTACGGCAACTTGAAAAGAGTTGATATGACTAAAGCAACTTAGTACGTATGCACATGAGAGTGTATTTATCTAGTGAAGATAAATTTGGGAAGACTTCCTGAAACTGAGATTAGATGTGAAAGATAAGGAATAAAGAAGGAGGGGTGGGTGCAAAACTGGAAGGCTCTGAGGTGCAAGGGATCAAAGTGACAGGAATGAACTGCTGATAGGTCAAAGTGGCTTGAAGCGGGGAGGGGAGTTCCCACAGGTCTCAAAGGACATTGACCTCAGTGGGGTCCACAACAAGGGACTCTGCCATCATTTAGGCCATTCTGGTTGCTCCAGGGAAGTCTGGAATAGAGGAACAGAAGTAGAAAAAGGGGAGACCTGAGGGGAGGCTATGGGAGTAGTCCATGCAAGAATGTATGGTGGAATTGTAACTGTGTAACTCAGATCTGGACTTGAACTTATGGTCTTTTAACTGAGATCACACCTGGTCTCAGGACTTAATGAAGCTCAGGCTCTTGGTGTCTCATTGCAGCAAGGATTCAATGAGAGACTAAGTGATAGGTAAGAAGTAGGTTTAGTTATAAAGAAACACACTCCATAGTCAGAGTGTGGGCCAGCTCAGAGGCAAGAGAGGCCCCAGGGTTCAGGGTTGTTAGTTTTTATAGGGGTGGGTAATTTTATAGTCTAATGAGTGGGAGGAATATTCCAGCTATTTTGAGGAAGGAATGGGGATTTCCCAGAATTGGGCCACCATCCACTTTTTGACCTTTATGATTAGCCTTGGAACAGTCACGGTGCCCATGGGTGTGTCATTTAGCTTGCTGATGTGTTACAATGAGTGTATACTGAGGCTCAAGGTCTCAGTTCAGTTCAGTTCAGTCACTCAGTCATGTCCGACTCTTTGCAACCCCAGGGACTGCAGCACACCAGGCCTCCCTGTCCATCACCAACTCCTGGAGTCCACCCAAACTCATGTCCATTGAGTCGGTGATGCCATCCAACCATCTCATCCTCTGTCATCCCCCTCTCCTTCTGCCCTCAATCTTTCCCAGCATCAGGGTCTTTTCAAATGAGTCAGCTCTCTGGATCAGGTGGCCAAAGTATTGGAGTTTCAGCTTCAGCATCACTCCTTCCAATGAACACTAAGGACTGATCTCCTTTAGGATGGACTGGTTGGATCACCTTGCAGTCCAAGGGACTCTCAAGAGTCTCCTCCAACACCACAGTTCAAAAGCATCAATTCTTCAGTGCTCACCTTTCTTTACAGTCCAACTCTCACATCCATACATGACTACTGAGAAAGCATAGCCTTGACTAGACAGACCTTTGTTGGCAAAGTAATGTCTTTGCTTTTGAATATGCTGTCTAGGTTGGTCATAACTTTCCTTCCAAGGAATAAGTGTCTTTTAATTTCATGGCTGCGGTCACCATCTGTAGTGATTTTGGAGCCCCAAAAGATAAAGTCTTTCACTGTTTCCATTGTTTCCCCATTTACTTGCCATGAAGTGATGGGACCAGATGCCATGATCTTAGTTTTCTGAATGTTGAGCTTTAAGCCAACTTTTTCCCTCTCCTCTTTCACTTTCATCAAGAGACTTTTTAGTTCCTCTTCACTTTCTGCCATAAGGGTGGTATCATCTGCATATCTGAAGTTATTGATATTTCTCCTGGCAATCTTGATTCCAGCTTGTGCTTTATCCAGCCCAGCGTTTCTCATGATGTACTCTCAAGGTCTAGTGGATGTCAGTTCTCTGCCATTTTGGACGTGTCAGTTCATGTGGTGATGGGCTATATTATTCTTTTAAAGGTTGTGTCCTTGTTCATGACCTAGAGGGATGGGATGGTGGGGGGAGGGAGGCAAAAGAGAGAAGGGATATATATATATACATATATATATATATATATATGACTGGTTTGCATTGTTGTATGGTAGAAACCAACACAACGTTGTAAAGCAATTATCCTCCAATTAAGAAAAGGTTGCACCCTGCCCTCTTCCCTCCTGTTTTACAATGGTCTAAGGTGCAGGCATTGCCTATGGCAGAAATGGTAAGTGTTAAGTTATTTTCTATCCCTGTGAGCTAAATTCTGTTTCAAGAGCCCTGTGTCACATTGCACATTTCAAATAAAGAGGGACAAAAATGCATTTATATCAAAGTTACTCAGTCTCAGCACTCTCAATATTTGGGACGGACTGATTCTGTTGGGGGTGGGTACAATTCTCTGCATTGTACGATGTTTTGGAACTTCTTTGACCTCTGCCTACTAGATGCCGGTAGCATCCTCTCCTCTCGCCCAGTTAGGACAGAAATGAATCTTGACTTCGCCAAATTTCCCCTGGGGTTGGGTAAGGGTTGGGGGTAGGAGGAGCCATAATTGTCCCTGTTGCAAATCACTGGTCCATATGTATGAACATAGATGTGTATTTATTTGAAGTTATCCCAGAAATGTTACAAATTTCCAAACTGGCTTCTCTGAAAATAATTGAGATGAAGTCACAGCAAGACTGAATGCTTTTGGAAGTATTCTACAACAAAATTTCAGTTTGTGTGCAAGTAATAAGAAAAAAAAGAAAGTGATTTGGATAGGGAGTTTTGTTTGTTGTTATATTTTATGCCTTTTCAAACTAAAATTTCTATATACGTTCTATTACTATAGGAGAAAAATCAACAAAACAAAATTTTGCCTGAATTTTTTAGGAAGGTAGTTCTCAAGGTCTTCTTTCACCCGACATAATGTCCAGGAATGACTGAGTCGTGCTCCTGATTACGTAACATTTCCTTAAGAGGAAGCAGGAACTTTGCAAACACAGATATAGGAGTAGTTTAGAAGAATTTTCGCTGATGCTGATTTCCTCTTCTTGAACACAGGGTCTGGATATTTTAGATTCACATGAAAAATAATTCAGGCTTAAGGGCATTGGAGATTCCACCTAACACTTTCTAATTGAGGACTGGCAAAAAGTTGTATTGAATAGATTACTTGCTATCTGAAAATCTCTAAATTTGATTAGCTGTTGAGATTGCATTGGAGGAAAAAAAAAATCTAGCCCGAAATTTGTTTTTTTAAACAGCTCATAACTTGCTTTAACAACGGTAACATTCAATTAGTGTAAGGATTTTAATATCACTGGCCTGACTGAGAGTAGATCTGCTAGGATTTTTATAGTACAAAAAGTTCTTTCTCCCTGTCCCCTACCTCATCCTCTCCCCAAGTCAGCACAGCCAAAAAATTGTCCATGTGGCAGATCACTCTTTAAAGGCCTCCTGGCAGGAAAAACTCTCTTGGATTTTGTCCTTTCCCTTCCATAGATCTGTTCAAATGATTGATCTGTGCTTCAGTTTCCAAATCATTATTGGCAGCTAACTGGAGTTTAGAAAGATTTATTGTTTTTAATTTAAAGCATTGCATTCTGAATATAGATTACAAAGTATAATCATAGATAGAGCTCTTTCTTAAACCCCACGCACTTCAGCACCATCAAACAGTCCAGAAGCTCCTTTATGGTTTTCAGCTTCTCTCCAGGGTATATTTTTCTTTCAAAGAAATATTTACCTTCAGTCCAGCAGGGGCTTATTTGAATCTAAGCTTACAAAAGCTGTGGAATCCAGCTAGAATTCCCTGTAGGCACTTTCAGATTTTAAAATTTGGACTTTTTTTTTTTTTTTTAATATGTTGGGGCTTCCCTGGTGGCTTAGCAGTAAAGAATCCACCTGCAGTGTAAGAGACGCAGGAGACTTGGGTTTGATCCCTGGGCCAGGAAGATCCCCTGGTGAAGGAAATGGCAACCCACCCCAGTATTCTTGCCTGGGAAATCCCATGGACAGAGAAGCCTAGCAGGCTACAGTCCATTGGTCTCAAAAAAAAAAAAAAAAAAGTTGGACACGACTTAGCAGCTAAACAACAACACATATTGTTTTAAAGTATTCATTTAATCAGTTGTGCCAAGTGTTAGTTGTGGCATGTGGGATCTTCGATCTTCATTTCAGCATGTGGAATTTTGAGTTGCAGCATGTGAACTCTTGGCTTTCCCTAGTGGCCCAGTTGGTAAAGAGTCTGCCTGCGGTGCAGGAGACCCGGGTTCGATCCCTGGGTCAGGAAGATCCCCTGGAGAAGGAAATGGCAACCCACTGCAGTACTCTTGCCTGGAGAATTCCATGGATAGAGGAGCCGGGCAGGCTACAGTCCATGGGATCACAAAGAGTTGGACACGACTGTGAGACTAACTTTCACTTTCATGTGAACTCTTAGTTGCAGTATGTGGGTTCTAGTTCCTGGACCAGGGATTAAACCCAGCCTCCTGCATTGGGAGCTTGGAGTCTTACCCACTGGCCCACCAGGGAAGTCCCTAAAATTTGGAAAGATTTTGATCTCTCTTTGACACCCTTGATCCCTGAAGCTAAACTCTGAAACTTAACCTAGAGATCATCAGAATACTTTCATTATGTGTTTTGTGCATCAGCCTAGCAAAAGCTTGTCACTTTCTCCAGGGGCTGATACACTCTGAATTACCATACATGTGATAGCCGCAGAACATGTATGTGTACAGCGTGACTTTCCCCTTAACATATACCGTCTGTGTCTCACACGACTGCAGTCCCTGCCTACAACCGGGGCAATCAAGTTCTTCCTTCATGGTGATGTTCACTAAAAGGAAGCAAGGTCTTTGCTATGTCATTTTACATTTCACAGGCACTGGGTCTTAGAGAAAAAATACATATAACATTCCACAGGTGGCAAATACTGTCTCGAAATTGAATCCTGGGATTACAGGAAGCCTTAAAGACTCTGGTTCATGATAAGATGCTCACCAAAGCAGAGGCAAAATATTGCAGTGCAGAGAAAAGACCTGTCCTCTAGTCCTGTGGGAACTGTGTGCACGTGTATGTATGTATGTATGCATGTGTAAATCATTTAGCCTTTCTGATTCTGTTTGCTCTTCTATGAATAAAATCATATTCTTAGAATTCAAGATGTCATTGATGGGAAGATGCATCATAATTTTCAGGTAACATTAAAAAAGAAAATGATGCCAAATAAACCGACAAATCCTTTTATCATTTAGAATTTTTAATTATTTTTGTAGTTGAAAGAGTTCTTTTTGATTTAGATATAAATTTTTGTCAAATTTTACTCATGTATACAGAAAAAGGGAAATGGAGAGAATTAGGTAAGATATTCCTAATATTTCTTTGGTATCAGCTTTTCAGATTCAACTTTTGAATCAGATTTATCACTGCTTATGGATGTGGAAGCAGCATTTTTAAAAAGAATACGTTACTGTTATTATAAACTTCCCCTAAGCTTCTGACATCTATTTACAGGTTTTTACGCTGTAGCTTTTTCATCTTACCAAAAGGTATCAACAGGAAGTTTCCATACAATAAGCACAACTCAAGTGGGTCTGAAATGACATGGGTTTGGAATTTTCCAATCTTGCCATCAGAAATAAGTAAAAGTCTGTACAACTGCATCCTGTTCCCTGCTTGACTAACAAAAATTGCAAAATACTATCCAATTTCAAAGCTGCTAAAATGTGAAATAAAAGTGTGTTTCTTAAAATATTGATTTAAAAAGACAAATGAGGTGGTTCTGAGTTTGTAAAATGACTTAGTAAATTTTAAACATCATGCCTCTGTAATGCTTTTTTATTTAGGTATGTCCATGTTCACTTATAATAAGAGAGGTAGCCATGAAGAATATTATGCCTGCTAGGTTTTAGAAGAGAAATATCAGACTCAGAGTTCAAGGTAGCTCTTTGAGGAGAGTTGTTTTTAGGGATCAAAGAGGTCACATTTCCCCTGCTAGAGCATCAGAAATTCCAAAGTATTTACATTCTTTTAGGGAAGATGTGTGTTAAAAACATACACAGCCTGAAAACAGGGATATGTTAATCTATGAATAGTCAATAACACCTTGGGTTAAGGTTGTTTATCAGAATAATTATGAAATCGACAGCCCAGTTAGAGAGGAACTAATCCGTAGACATGTAATAGGAAGGGAATAATTGGAAAGTTATAAACCTTAATGGTTTTGAGATGGACAACTGATTCTGGAAATCTTTTCCATACGTATCAATTCATATTTTCAGGATGTTTAAAGAAAATAATTATGTATGTAAAACAATGAGGCTATAGTAGCATAGTGGATAAGGAATAGGTGGCTTCCTTAGTATGACTTTTGGAAATTTCCTATACTTGCTGTATCTCTCACCCTCCCCATCCACAGTGGTGATGATAAACATATGTACATGCGTCCATGTGCATGCCTCTCACTTTGTTCTCTGTGGCTTCCCTGTGGTTGTCAAATGAATGCTGCTGTTTCTGGTGTCACATCTAGACACAATAACACTGA
Organism: Oryx dammah; assembly: GCF_014754425.2. Lineage (NCBI taxonomy): Eukaryota > Metazoa > Chordata > Mammalia > Artiodactyla > Bovidae > Oryx > Oryx dammah. The sequence goes on along the minus strand of NW_024070189.1, from coordinate 19,613,455 downwards.
AGACAAGAAGATAGGATGTTTCTTTCTTCTGTTTTAAGGGAGAGGAAACATTTCCCAGATGCCTCATGGCTCATTGATGAGGGCTGAATCATGTTCTCTTTCTTAACCCATCACTGGCAAGAGAAGAGGTTTCTTGTGATCACCTTCCCAACTAGAATTCATTCCAGAATCACTTGTAAGGGGTGGATGCCCTGAGTAGATAGGAATTCTGTCAACACAGAAGTAAGTGGGAATGCCTGTAAATTGGACCACTTATGGGATTTTTAGAAAGCTAAATGATATGACTCCTGTAAAGTACTTAGTAATAATGATGGCAATGACGAACACTTCTGTGATGCTTGGTGTGTAGCACATTGATGTATGATATGCATTGGAGAAGGCAATGGCAACCCACTCCAGTGTTCTTGCCTGGAGAATCCCAGGGATGGGGGAGCCTGGTGGGCTGCCATCTATGGGGTCACACAGAGTCGGACACGACTGAATCGACTTAGCAGCAGCAGCAGCATGATATATATATATATATGTGTGTGTATATATATATATATGGAGAAGGACATGGCAACCCACTCCAGTATTCTTGCCTGGAGAATCCCCTTGGACAGAGGAGCATGGTGAGCTACAATCCATGGGGTCACAAACAGTTGGACACGACTGAGCAGCTAAGCACATGCACACACATATATATGCATACATATATATACATGCACATACATATACAGCTTTTTATATATAGTGATTCTTACAAAAGCCCACAAGGCATTTGTCTTATTGTTATCTCTGTTTTACAGATGTGGAAACTAGGCACAAAGAGGTTAAATAATTTGCCCAGGTTTCACAGGTTGTAAGTGGCTTCACCAGGTTTAGAATCCTGCAGTCTGGTCCAACAGTGCTTAACCATAGTCTTAAAAAATAGAAGAGTTCAATCCTTGTTAACTATTTCTGTCTTCTCCTTGGATCTAGGTTACTCCAGCAACCTTTATAGCATTTTCTTGTCTTCTTGTTCTGTCCTGTGAAGAGATGGAGAGATACATTTTAAAAAATGTAATAGAAGGGCTTTGAACATAAATTTAATGGAAGTGTTTTTCAAGCTTTATAACATTACCTATTAGGGGGCCAAAAAAATTCTTTGATAAGTAATGACCAATATTTTAACACACACACAGTGGGATCGGATAAAAATGTTAGGGTATACGCCATAAAATAACTTTTGTCCATGTTTCAATTATATATCTGCTCTGCATATGTTCTAGGTTGTCAAGTTAAATGTATTTCTTATTTTAGCTTGCTGTCAAAGTTTGAAAAACCTACTCTATAAAATCTTGCTACTCAAAGTGTGAACCAGTCACTTTGCAAAATCTGAGATCTCCTGAGAAATGTGAATCTCAGGCTGAACCCTAGATCCATCTAGACCTTAGAGTCAATCTCTGCAATTTCACAGGATCCCCAGGCGACTCTCATTTACTGTTTGGAGGTCAAGAAACTTCGTTCTGGGGACTTCCCTTGTGGTCCGGTGGTTAAGAATCCACCTTCCAAAGCTGAGGATGCAAGTTTGATCCCTGGTTAGGAAACTAAGATCCCATGTGCTGCAGAGCAACTAAGCCTGCACTGCAGCAACGGAGCTCACACACAGTAAGCCCAGGCACCACAGCTGGAGCAAAGATCACACACTATAACAAGACCCATGAGCTGCCACTGAGACCACATGAAAGTGAAAGTCGCTCAGTCATGTCTGACTCTTTGCGACCCCATGGACTATACATGCCATGAAATTCTCCAGGCCAGAACGCAATCCTGGAGTGGGTAGACTTTCCCTTCTCCAGGGAGTCTTCCCAACCCAGGAATCAGACCCAGGTCTCCAGCATTGCAGGCGGATTCTTTACCAGCTGAGCCACATGCAGCCAAATAAATAAAATTAATTTTTTTTAAAAAAGGAGCCCTGCTCTGGCACTGGCCATTTTCTGCCTAATACCATCTGTGAGGGCTAGTCTCATGGACTGGGGAGGGGAGACATGAGTGTAGTTTGAAAATGATGATTCAGATGGTCTCCTCCTCAGGCTCCTTGAAGATGACTTCTCTAAAGGACGAGTGGGAAAAATCGCTCACTGACTCTCTTTTTTCCTTCCCTCACCCTTCTTTCCTTCTTCTGGACTGAACACTGATATATATATATATTTTTTTTTTCTGACTAGTTCATTTTACACACACACGTGCCCACACTCCATATACATACATTTTCAGGTTCTCTTGAAAATTTTTGACAATCTGATAGCACAAGGGTAATATTTCTAAGAGCAACACATCTGTGAAACTGAGTAGCCCCTGTGCACTTTGAACAGAGCAGACTAATCCTCAGTCCTTTCCATGCCCCGCCGTTCACAACTGACTCACGGGTGGTACCTGCCTGGACACTGGTGGCATTTGATTTTGTATTATCTGCACTGCATTATTCTGGCTTTAAGCTTTCCTTCATAGATCTTAATCTGCAGTCATTAGATCTTCTGTGGACTTGCCCACTGAAAATGACTTTTAAAAAATTAGGCTTCTGACCCCTGAATCAGCAAGAGAGTTTAGTTAGAGTGTATTATCATAATCATGACAAAAAGACACAATTCTGGATCTCTTGTGTTTGCAATTGTTTTTATGCTATTGACTCTCATTCGACTGCTAAGAAAATGAGACCCTGGCTTTTTTTGGTGGTTTTTATAATTATTTCCTTAATTCTTCTCATTGGAATTTTGGTCCTCCCGAGGCAGGAGGTAGATGGGCCCCAGGCTGAACAGCTGAAGTTTCTCCCCTGTGGACAAATACTCCAAAAATAGCAAGAAGGAGAAGAGTGCAGCCCTGCCCAGATAAGAGATAAAAGACTACATATTCCTCATTCTTGAGGTCAAGAAGACCCTCCTGACTACAGGTGTGCAGAAGGGTTTCTTGGAGGTCAAATGAGTAATGACATCATAGTAAGTGATGTCATACTACCCATAGTCCTTTTCACTAGAATCCATCTTGGCTATGAGATGTGTGTATACACAGGAAGGATCCTGAGACAAACCAAACATGGACTCAGAATCAACAAAGCAAGATAATTGGCCAAAGGAAACCCAGAAGAAAGGCTCCATAAAAGTAATTCAAACTACCCCAAGGGTGCCACTCTCAGCCCGTGTGTCTACTCACACGTACTGTACTCTTTTTCTTTCTAATAAGCACTTTACTTGCTTCTCTACTTTCCATCTCTATGTAGAAATTCATTTCCACACAGCTGACACACGAGAGCCTTGTCACTGGATACATGGTCCCTGGTGGTCAGGTGGCCAGGATTCAGCGCCCTCACTACTCCAGAATGATCTCAGTCTCTCTGGCTGGGAATAGAAATCCTGCTTCAAGTTGCTGCAGGCCACCTGAGCTCACTTCTAATACATGCCCTTGCTTTGCTTCTTCAATTGTTCATTCTGTTCTGTTTATTTTATCAGAGACTTTAGTTTGTTCTTTGAGGACAAATTTATGTAATTTCTATTTAATGTACTCAGAGTGAAATGCCTCAGGCTGTGCGATGGGCCAGCACTTACAGAGAAACAGTGTTGGAGGGTTGGGACAGATGTTCCTACAAAGCATTTGGGGGATGAATTGGGTCAGATAACAATTCATAAAATACAAAAGGAGAAGGTCTGGATTTTCTCCTGTGAATAACAGTTTCTTCATTGTAATGGGCTTAGCTCTCCTTTCTGTAAGAAAGATGTTTCTGGTTGCAAGTATTTGAAGGCCAGGCTCACACTGCCTATGAAGGAAATTTACCAACTCATAAAACCAAAAAGTTCAAGAGGTCAGGCTTCAGGTGTCATCTGATCAAGGTTCCCTCTCTATTTTGCCTCTCTCTCTCTCAGCTCTGCCCCTCTCTCTGAGTCTGCTTCCTTTTTAGCCTGCCTTCCTACACAGCAAATAAACAGTTGAAGCAATTCCACACACAATTTACTGTTGAGAGAATATCTGTCTTGACAACTCTTTATGGAGAGCAAGGAATTTTCCCAGAAATTCCCACAAAATTCTTCTTACATCCATCTGGTCAGCATCGGATCGTTTATATATCCTTGAAGGATTCAGCGTGGTCAAGGTAACAAGACTAAGCTAACCAAGGCTTTGTCTTTATTAAGCTCACTCATGTGCTGTGCTAAGTTGCCTCATTCACGTCTGACTTACTGAGATCCTATGGACTAGAACCTGCCAAGCTCTTCTGTCCATTGGGTTTTCCAGGCAAGAGTACTGGATTGGGTTGCCATGCCCTTCTCCAGGGGATCTCCCCAACCCAGGGATTGACGCTGTATCTCTTGTGTCTCCTGCATTGACAGGTGGGTTCATTACCACTAGCGCCACTTCATATCTCATGGCTAAGAGGTGTGGAGTAACAAGATAAGATAGACCGGCTGACTTAAGCAACAGAAGTCAATTTTCTCATAGTTCTAGATGTTGGGGAGTCCAAGATCAGGGTACTAGCATGGCTGGCTTCTGGTGAGAGCTTTCTTCTGGGTTTGCAGAAGATTGCCTTTTTTGCTGTTTCTTCACATGGCACAGAGAGAGAAGGAGGTGGGGAAAAGAGAGAGAGAGAAAGGGAGAGACCCAGGAAGAGATCTCTCATCCTTATAAGGCCTTAGTCCTATCAGAACAGGGCCCTACCCTTAAGACCTCCTTCACCTTTAATTCTCTTCTGAAGACCCTGTCTTCAGATAAATGACTTGCGTATTACTGCTTCAACATAAGAATTGCAGAGGGCAGGGCGCATTCAGTACATAGCAGTGTCTAAATGTTAACTATTGCCTAGTATTTTTTGAGCATCTGTCCTGGTACAGGCTGGATCAGGCATTATGAAGATTGAGAGTAGGGTGGGGTGGGATAAAATACTCACTGGGGAGGTAAGACCAGGATATCATAAACTAGAATAAATGCTGAGGGAACTCCAGAGTATCAGGGACCCATGGGGGCTTGGAATGATCCAGAAATGAAAATGGGGGAAAATGGGATTTTGAAATGGGTGGAAAGAAGTAAGAATTGGGTGAAAGGATGAAAACCTAGACGAGGAGGGTAGCAATGGGAATGAAAGAATAGGGACAGGGACCCTGGAGATCTTACTGAGAAGACCAAGGAAACTTCATAACTTACTCACATGAAGAAAACCTCAGTAATTGAGGCATGGATTCAATGGGTGAGGAGAGCAGTTCTTTTTAACAGAGAGCAGAACTTCCAGATAAAGGGAAGGTATTGAGGGTGGGGGCGGGTTAGGTACATGAGGAAAGATGAGTTCATTTTAGAAATATCAATTTTTAGGAACTGAAGACTTTACTGAGTAAAATATCTGTAACGTCTTTGGAATAAGAACAAAGAGATGGGGAAAAGTAGGATCGAAGATAATGGTTATTTGAATCACTGTCAAAGAATTGATCATTGAAGCTAGGGAAATGAAAGATGTCTTTGCGAAAATATGTAGAGAGATGTATGGAAAGCAAAGGACTATTAGCTATCACTATCTCTCTGAAGGATCTAGCAGCAGCAAATGGCCTAGTGGTGAAAGGCTATTGAAATGTTCATGGGTTTAGTTCTGATTTTTCTCAGGGCACACACAGCACTTAGTACCACATAGAATGAATACTTGTTGTTTGACTTAATGACTGAATGAGTACATTTTAGAAGTTTCAAATCCAAAATGCCTCGTGGGCATCAGGGAAGATTTTGAAGTCAAGGAGCTTTCCCACCTCCACTGAACTGAGTGTTGTGAGCATTATTTATTACTCAGCCCTGTGGCTCAGACGGTAAAGAATCTGCCTGCGATGCAGGAGACTGGGGTTCGATCCCTGGGTCGGGAAGATCCTCTGAAGAAGGGAATGACGGTGCACTCCCATATTCTTGCCTGGAGAGTTGGATGCACAGAGAAGCCTGGCGGGCTACAGTTTGTGGGGTCGCAAAGAGCTGGACACGACTGAGCGACACACGCATACACACGCACACACTGAAGAAGTGATTAGCTAAAATGGTTCTCCCATCCCATGAAGGGTTAATTAGTTCAGTTTTCAAAGGAGTCATCTGACTATCAGACTAGTCCAGGTACATTCGCTGAGACATTCCCAGTGGGCAGGGAGCCTGGGAGAGAATAGCACAGAGGCGCTGTGCTATGACCTAGCTTTCCCCTTGGAATCGGGCTCGTCTCCTGGGCCCGCCGTGGCCTCTCCCCGTGGCAGTTCCGCTCTCACCGACCTTTCTCCTGTCAGCTGCTGCTGACAGTTGGGCTCTGACTCCCTCAGTGAAAGGCACCATGTAGTAGTCTGCCCTGAAACTTCCTCCTTGTCCCCTTGGAGCTCAGGGCTGCCTACAATTGCACCCAACCATTTCCACCTTCCACCTTCCACTTGCAACGTTTAGCACCATAGTGTCTAGTTCTTGAGGGGTCCTAGTGAGGATGAATGAATTTTATGCTAACTGGGGGCTTTCTGGAGACAAAGCCTAGGTTCAGATAAAGGCTTCTTTAATAATATGTGCAGCATTACAGCAAAATACCTGGGCTTACAATCCTGGATGTGAGTCACAGATCTTTAATGGGATAGGTGTGTGGTTTGAGACAGTTGCTCAAAATTTTTCTTTCTCACTCTCTTTCTTTTAAAAATAATGTTTATTTCTCTGTTTTGGGCTGTGTCGGGTCTTCGTTGCTATCAGTTGGCGTTCTCTAGTTGTGGTGATGGGGTTCTCTATTTGCGGTGCGGCTTCTCATTGTGGGGGCTTCTCCTGATGCAGAGCACAGGCTCCAGGGCACATGGGCTCACTAGTTGCGACTCCTGGGCTCTAGGGCACAGGCTCAGTAGTTGAAATACTCAGAATCTAAAAGACTGAGCTCTAGGGCACAGGCCTAGTAGCTCCGTGGAATCTTCTTGGACCAGGAATCGGATCTTGTCTCCTCCATTGGGCAGATGGATTCTTTACCAGTGAGCCACCAGGGAGGCCCTTGATCAAACTTTCTTAAAAACAGTTTCCCCAACTAAAAACTATGACATGTAATAACTATCTTTGAAAGTGGCTATAAGGATGAATAAGTTAATGCACATAAAGAGACCTTAAGGGTGCCTGACACATTGTAGGAGCTTCATAGGTTGGTATTCGAAAGACAGGCCAAAGAAAAGCACACGTGTACCATTTCTATGCTTCACAAATCATCCTACATGGGCTTAGGACAAAGATGAAGGCAGACAGGCGGACAATCGTTCCCTTAGTTTAGGAATGTATATTCCGGGTTCTACCTGGTCAGAGCATTTCAGTTTCTGTGATGTTATTTTGTAAGCTAGTTCTTCAGCGTAGGGAAGAATAGTACCTTAGAGAACGAAACAAGTTAATAGATTTTCCTCAAATTGGAGCAATTTTCTTCTTCTTTATTGAATCAGGAAAGCTAACTGTCAAAGAGGCATAGAGTGGCGTAGATAATGCCCTAAGGTAACAAAACTCTATTATGTTGTGTTCCATTAGCACCGAGCGAAGGGTATTTTAGAAGGAAATTTCACTGTGTAATAAGGGGGGATTGCAGCTCAAACTTTATCCTGCATTTTTCCGGGTTTTTCTACTTTGTGCCGTAGCAGCCTTGCCCCAGATGGAAAGATCCCAGGTGTACTTTTTCCTGTTGAAAGAATCTAGTGTTAGCACGAAATTGAAGATTATCTTTGAAGTAAACTACCTTACGATGAACAGAGAAATACTCAATTTCTCTTGGAAGGGATGTTTTGACTTATCATTTATCTCCCTCCTACCTTTGACGGAAGCTAAGGTCACCAGTGTCTTCACCCTAAAGAAGCAGGCAGGTGACCTTGCAGCTGCTCCTGTGTGTGTGCGTGCTAAGTCACTTCAGTCATGTCCAGCTCTTTGTAACGCTATGGACTGTAGCCTGCCTCTGTCCATGGAATTCTCCAGTCAAGAGTACCAGAGTCGGTTTCCATTCCCTTCTCCGGGGGATCTTCCTGACCCAGGCATCGAACCCTGGTTTCCTGCATTACAGGCAGATTCTTTACCATCTTTACCATGCCTCAGAAGCAGCTGCTCCTGAGTACTAGCCAAATCTTCTCCAGAAGTTCTACTCTATTCTGACTCTTATACCAACTCAGACTCAGTGGCTCTTTCTATAAATTAATGTTTGCTTTCATAAATCTTACAAAACTGAATATATTTCTCATTTAATAGTCGTATACTAAAATTTTAAAAATGATACCTCAGAGCATTAGGAATACGTATTAAAATTGCTCAACAGTAGGTAAAACCACAAATTTTTGTGCTAGAATTAAGATTCTAGTTACTTTAAGTAAGAAAGGCTAATCCCTTAATAATCAAACTCATGCCAAATCGCATAGTTTCAGTATGTGGTACTCTGAGAGCAAGGTCACATCTGAGTTCCTACCCACAGGGTAAGAAAGAGGTTTGTCTACAAGAAACTGCAAAATGTCCTGGAAAAGTTTCACTTTTACTGTTGAAGAATGAAGAAGCTGAGGTACCAGTCTGTGGCCTATCAGAAAGTGGGGTGCAGGTGGTGAGTGGCAGATGAGCAAAGCTTCAAAGTAGCAAAGCTTCTTCTGCCAGTCCATTGCTCCAGGGAAGATCCCCTGGGAGGGCATGGCAACCCACTCGTGTTCTTGCCTGGAGAATCCCATGAACAGAAGAGCCTGGTGAAATACGGTCCATAGGGTAGCAAAGAGTCAGACATGACTGAATAACTGAACATGCACACACAATGAGCTACATATTACTACAAACTATTTTTGAGAGTGAAATTCAATTGTATAAGTTTTAAAAGCTACAGTATTGGTGTAAGCATCGGAAAATTATAATTTTTGTAATAATATAGAATCTTAGAAACCCTAGAGTCCAAACACAAGGTGTTTTCACTCCATCATATCAGATAACTCAAGTAGAAAGGTATTGTTGGAAGTGTCCCCAAAGGCTTTTGTTCCTTAAATGAGGAAACAGAAAATGGGGGCGCCAGAAAACTCAAATGACTTGTCCAAGTTCATTCACCTTCTTAGCATCTGTGGACCAGAATTTAGATTTCTTACCTGCCAGATGAGTTCTTGCCTACCACAGCCTCTCAACAGCAACCCCCTCCAAAGTGGTAGCCTTTCCTTTATAAATGCTGTATTGTTATGATGGTTTCATTTTTGGCATGAAGGAAGGTGTTATGGGTTGAATTTTGTCTCCTAAAAAGATATGCTAAAGACCTGATCCCCAACATCTCAGAAAGTGAGCTTATTTGGAAAAGGGTTATTATAGATGTAATAGTATAATAAGGGCAAACTGGAGCAGTTGTCGTTCTTCAGTCCCTAAGTCATGTCCGACTATTTGTGACCCCATGGACTAGAGCACGCCAGGCTTCCCTGTCATTCACGATCTCTCAGAGTTTGCTCAAACTCATGTCCATTGAGTTGGTGCTGCCATCCAAGCATCTCATCCTCTGTTGCCCCATTCTCTTGCCCTCAATCTTTCTCAGCATCAGGGTCTTTTCCAATGAGTCTGCTCTTAGCATTAGGTAACCAACGTATTGGAGCTTTAGCTTCAGCATTAGTCCTTCCAGTGAATATTCAGGGTTGATTTCCTTTAAGATTAACTGGTTTGATCTCCTTGCAGTTCAAGGGGCTCTGAAGTCTTTTCTCCAGCACCACAATTCGAAAGCATCAATTCCTGGGTGCTCAGCCTTCTTTACGGTCCAACTCTCACATCTGTATACGACTACTAGAAAAATCATAGCTTTGACTTTACGGACCTTTGTTGGCACGGCTTCCCTGGTGGTTTAGATGGTAAAGAATATGCCTGCGATGAGGGAGACCCAGGTTCGATCCCTGGGTTGGCAAGATCCCCTGGAGAAGGAAATGGCTCCCCGCTCCAATATTCTTGTAATATTGGCCTGGAATATTCCACGGACAGAGGAATCTGGCAGGCTACAGTCCACGGGCTTGCAGAGTCAGACACGACTGAGTGACTAATAGAAACTGGGGTAGAGTGGGTCCTTAATCTGATATGACTGTGTCCTAATGAGAAGAGAGAGTCAGAGAGAATGCCATACGAAGGGAGAGAGACACCCAGGGAGATGATGGCCATTAGATAACAGTGACAGACATTCCGTGAGGCATCTGCAAGCCAAGGAAGCCTGAAGACTGCCTCCTCCTATCAGAAGCAAGAAGAGAGAAAAGAATTTCTTCTTCGGGCTTCAGAGGAAACATGGTCCTGCCATCATTTTGTACTTCTAGCTTCCAGAACTGTGAGCGAATAAATTTCGGTTGTTTTAAGTCTACTGGTTTGTGGTACTTTGTTAAGGCAGCTATAGGAAATGAATACACTTGGCAATGTAACACGGCAATTTATTTGGCTTTTCCGGATCAGTCTGCTCAAGGACTCATAAAAGCTCAGCAGTCTGAAGCATTTGTCTGCGGCTTCCCTACACAGCATGTACTCCCATGGCTATTTCTTCTCTAGGGTTTTGTAGAATTGGTTTTCCAAATGGAAGGAAAAATAGTGAAGGGGAGGGAACATTTTCTCCTCTGCTTTTTGTAATTTTGGAAGGCAGCTATGTGTACCACTATACCACCAACGCTGCTATTGTAATTTTGGAATTGACAATTTGGAGAACAGCCTGTGTGATTTTATTGTTGTAGGTTCTGGGTATGCTTTTATAGGTTGCCAGCATACTGTTTGTTTGCATGATCCATGTGCTGAATTTGAGTTTCCTATTATTTTCCTAATTAGTCTAAACATCTTGGATCCACTTTGTGGGATTCAGACCTGTCAAAATGTCTAGATTATCAAAGTGGGCCTTGCACTAGAAGATGGAGATGCTGATTTTCTTAAAAAAAAAAAAAAAGAAAAAAGAGCAGAAACTGGCTCATTCTAACGTTTGTTGTTTTGCCATTTATATCATTGTGTAAGCTATTAACTCATTTAACAAAAATGACTTAATAAATCCAAATTCCTATATTCAATAAGGATCAGATAGCTTTTGACAAAAATTCATATCATCTAAAACAGCAACAGAGTAATACTTTGACTTTCACTATTTGTATCATTACCGTTGGATCTATAAGTTGGCAAAATTAACACCATTTTATAGGGTTAAAAATTAGGAGAGTGTATTTTAATCTTTCACATTCTTCTGTTCACTGGTAAGACTCATATGTAACTGGGAAACAGACCTCTGAATTATACAAAATGATGTTCTCATTGTTTTATTTTAGAACTAGCAAAAATCCATTTCCAGTTGGATTAACTATGATTTATCAGTTACTTTAAAAAATAATTTTCTTGATTAGAGAACACACTTTCTTGTTTTTAAAAAATTTATTTATTTTGGCTGCAGTGGGTCTTCATTGCTGAGGGCTTTGCTCTAGTCGCGGCGAGCAGTGGCTGCTCTCTCTTGTGGTTCTCGGGCTTGTCATTGCAGTTGCTTCTTTTGTGGTGCATGGGCTCTAGAGCGTGCAGGCTTCAGTAGCTTGTGGCTTGTGGGCTCTAGAATCCAGGCTCAATAGTTGTGGTGCATGGGCTTAACATCTTCTGGTTATTTTCCTAAAAATGTTTGTTTTTTTTTTTTTTTTTTTAATTGTAAGATTGCAGACTTACACACCTCAAAAGTCAAAGTCAACTTTATCGTTTTTCTTTTTTTTCTCATGACATGAAAAATGTATTTCCCCTCTGTATTGATTTGATATCATGAAAAGGTAAAATCAGTTATGGAAGTTTTGAAAAATGCTGATTATAGATCTGAGGGTTCTGAAGGTATAGTAATTGCTAGCATCTCAGTAGTTACAAAGATCTTTCAAAAATATCAAGCCATGAATACACTGTGGGATTTGAAATGGCAAGTTTATTTTTCACTTACCAAATGCCCCAAACGCTCAACTCAATTACACCTTGGTATTCATGAGAACAAATTTGCCTTTTGCTTACATTAATACTTTGGTGTGCTGCAGTTTCTCAAACTTTGTTGTACTTACAAATCACCTGGGAATCATGTCAACAGGTGTTTTGGGTCAATCTTCTGAGACAAATTTTGGTATCTCCCTCCTCACACGATGCCATTACTGCTGGTTTGGACAACACTTGAACAGTAAAAATATAGTTATCTTCCCCTGTGGCTCAGCTGGTTAAGAATCCGCCTGCAATGAGGGAGACCTGGATTCGATCCCTGGGTTGGGAAGATCCCCTGGAGGAGGAAACAGCTACTCACTCCTGTACTCTGGCCTGGAGAATTCCACGGACTGTATTGTCTATGGGGTTGCAGAGTCGGACACGACTGAACAACTTTTCACTTTTCTCTCTTCTGGAAACCACCATGGGGTTGCAGAGTCAGACACAACTGAACGACTTTTACTTTTCTCTCTTCTGGAAACCAAATTCTATTGGGAAATCCATTCTGGGTAGCATAAAACATGACCAAGGTACTGGCCAACTAGGATTTTCCCTAACAAATGTCTTGGGGCTTAAGGTAACATTTCTTCTGTGAGCTATAAAAGCTGAGGTCATCTTTCCTGACCCATCTAACATGACAATGAGTCTGATAGGAAAAACTAATGCTAATACGAAAAAGGGGAGTGAATGGAGATAAGTGTATCCTTATAGTATTTGGGTTTCTGGATCCAAATGTGCTTAATACAGTTCATCACTGGAATTACTATTTAACATATTTTACTTAAGTAAAAAAAAAAAAAATTTGAGCTTCTCCCTGTTACAATCAATAAATTAACGACACAGGGAATTTGTTAAGTAAGCTGAAACACTTTGGCCACCTGATGCAAAGAACTGACTCATCAGAAAACACCCTGATGTTGGGAAAGATTGAAGTTGGGAGAAGGGGACGACAGAGGATGAGATGGTTGGATGGTATCACCAACTCAATGGACATGAGTTTGGGTAAACTCCGGGAGTTGGTGATGGACAAGGAGGCCTGGCGTGCTATAGTCCATGGGATTGTAGAGAGTCGGACACGACGGAGCGACTAAACTGAACTGAGGTGATGTAAGGAAAAATCAGGCCCAAGCAACTCACTTTTATGTAACTTGAGACATGTACTGAACTAGAAGTATTCAAATGCAAATTTAGAAGTAACATGGTTAATTTCCAACATTTCAGCAACTGACATAGAGCATTTCTTTACCTAAAGCTGTTGTTATAACTGCATACCGTTCCACTCTGTAGATGAAGAAATCAAAATTCACACATCTTGTTCAAAGTTTTATCTAAAGTCAAAGAACTCAGAACACAGATGTTCCCTTCCCATGATTCCTCTCCTAGTAATTTTAACTTCCTTATTGTATTAAGATATTGTGCAGATTGGTTTTACTTAACAAGGATGATAGTGTATTGCTATAAAATCAATTATAAATGTCTCTTAATGTCTCTTTGTAGCACACTTCTTCCATGTGTATATACACTTGAGAATAGGGGAGAATCACATAGTAATGTACATGTACGACTTGATAGCTCATCCGTGAGTATATAAACACTGTAAGATAACTTCTAAGTTTGATTCCAAATGTTACTTCTTAATGTTACAAATCACTATAAAATCCAGACATTCTTTGAGGAAAAAAAAAGTTTTAAAATTTAGAAAAATTGTTTTAAGATTAGATTAATACAATTTCTAAATTTATGTGCTCTTGAAATACTAGAAACTTAGAGACATCAGAGAGTTAGTACCTGAGAAGTGAAAACATACCTGGTTCAGTCTGGTTCATACATAACATGGAAACATACATCGAACTTCTAAATTTTATTAAAAAAAATCATCTATCACTTAATGAATTAAGTAAAACAATGATAATTTATATTAAAAAATTCCTCTACACCTCTTTAGTAGAGATCTAGAAACAATTCTTATATGGCAAGGCTTAAAATAAGAATTTTAGGTTTTTTTTTTTTTTTTTACTTTTTGGCCATGCCACATGGCTTGCAGGATCTCAGTTCTTCAACTAGGGTTGAACCTGGGCCACGGCACTGAAAGAGCCTAATTCTAACCACTACTCTACCAGGGAACTCCCTAATTGTAGTCCTAATAGTGTTTGCATGTATGATGAATTACTGAAATGATTAAAATTCAAATAAATCTCCAAACAATTTTATAAAAAAGAAAAAAAAAAAAAAGAAACACTTTTATTTTCCACAAGGAAGAGCAATAGGAAAAATTAAATCATTTCCCACATGTTGTTTTCTTAAAACAGCCTACAAGGACATATTCAGCACCAAATAAAAAAGAAGAAAAAAAGAGAATTACAAACAGCCATAGAATATAATCTATAAAGCAAACATTTAATATTGCACTTCGTTTTGCTAACATTTTGGATTTTACTTTTCCTAATTGAAAAATCAGGAATCTATCTTTGAATACTGGAATACACCTGTGAAGCTCATATCTTGTATCAAGAATTGACCAATATTTAGAAAAGAGTAATGCCTCTAAGTAAGAAAGTAAAGGAATAATGGGGGAAATAAAACTTTATTTGATAAAGTTTTATATATTTAAAATTGTATCACATTTTGTGACCCAGTGCCAATTATTAAAATATTGGTCATTCCTTCCTCATGTGTTATTTATAAGAGTATATGGTGATAAGTATTCCAATGCTATGCATATCAACAATTGTTCCCTAGTCAGTTAGACATAAGAAGAGAGAAAAGAAAAGGGATTTTCTGACAATCCCCCCCCACCCCCAACAAAAATAAAACCACCAAATGCCCTTTATGCCAAATATTCCATTAGCTTCTTTTGAGGGGGACATTCACAAAATGATTTAACAACAATAAAAAAATATTCACCCCCATTTCCTTATTATCTAGTATTAGTTTGCTACGGGAGCCCAAACCCTTTAACCGAATCACTTAAAACGTGATTCATTTTTACATGGGCTTTCTTCACCCTGTCAGCATTTTTCAAACATGAATTGTCTTCCATGTTTTCTTAAAGGCCACTTATGGAAAAGCCTATTTGTTTTGTATGAAGCTTTAAGACAGTATTTAACCAGGTCAAGCACCAAGCCAGAGTTACTATTATTTTCAGCCACTTTATTAACTGTGGGATTAAATGGCAGGATATAAGACCCATTTCACACATATGTTGCAACATCAGAGATGCTGATTTTCAAAAAAAAAAAATCAGAGCTGAAATCCTTCTAAAATAAAGACATTCAGTACACTTGGTACCTTGGAAAATGCAGTTTTAAGGGTCTTCATGAATGCTGGTATATTTATGAGCCAACTGTAAATTATCTTTCATACAAGCTGTAATTTAGTGATGTGATCATTCTTCATAACTGTATGTACTCAAAGTGAATGATTTCTCTCGTTTAGCAAAATCTTCTTTAGGTTATGGAAAAACATACTTTTGTTAAAAAAAAACAAAAATATAACTATTTCAACAAATATTCTAGTATTTGTAATTTTGACATTCTATACTTTTATAATATACTGGGGCTTTCAAGCTGTGAAGCTTGAGGACAGGAAATGTATAAAATGAGCTCTCTCATAATCTGAACATCCATATTCCTGCTCATGAAAATACCTTGCACCAGCAAAAATGATTTCCAACATATGTGTTTTGGAGGTAATTAAGTAACTCTGTATAAAAATAAATGCACTTTCTCCTCCTTTCCAGTGACTGGAAAACTTCCATACTTTTAAAATAATAATAAAAAATAACAATAATTTGTAAGAGCAACAGCCCTTAACTCTTTGCTGGTGCCTGCCATACTGCCTTTCTTGACTCCATTCTCAGTTCTGCTAGCTTCTTCTTATATGTAATGATAAAAAGGGAATGCGGGTGGGTTATCACTTTTGTGTATGTCCCTTTTCCAAATTTCCCTCTCCAAAAAGCCAACCAAACAAACATAAAAATAACTCAACAGTGCAACAAAACACAAATAGCATTCCAACAGTTTGGCAAGTGATGCGTTCACCTGAGATTAAGTGATTTTAGGCAGTCAATAACAAAATGCTGCTTTGCTGTAATAGTAGAAAGGCAACAAATTCTTAACAGAAACCAAGAAGGTATACAATCTTGACAAAGTCTATTAGCTTCCTCCTCTTATCTCTTTTCCCACATATCTGTTGCTTATCTACCACAGTAGGCTGCAAACATACAGCAAGAAGGATTGGCTTGAAGGCATTTGATGTTTGTAAATAAATCCACAATAGGATCCAAGCTGAAGAGGTGATACATGGTCAGCCTAGTAGGACAATTCTGAGCATGTGCATACGCAGGTAAAGTCCAGGCTATATTAAATAAAAAAAAAAATGTCAGTGCATTTTTTTTTCATGTTAAAGTTTCTTTCAAAGCTTTCTTTTGTTCCTTGTTGTGCTCACCACAAACAAGTTTTAAAAGAGTATCAAGAGTCTGGCATAAATGGAAAAAAAAAGCTGTAGTGACACTGAACCGCACAATGTAAGCATTGAGCATGTGCAAATTTTCAAATCAAAAGAAGGAAATCATCCCTCTTTACAACGTGGTGTCTTGACACGTATGACCATAGGCTAAGAAGACTGCTCTTAGTATGTGCCAGTTTTAAAGGAGAAAAGCTTAGATCTTCAAGCATGTTGGAGCAGTCCAGAATGTTGCTGCAGGCTTCTAAAGCGTGATCACTGGTTGTTTCATGTTTGCCATTTTTCTGGGCAAAAGCTATTCCACTTCCTCTGAAAACATGTTTCCAAGATACTTCTCTGTCCTCAGCCGGGAAGGGAAGAGATATAGTTCGGAACCCACATCAACTTGATTTAACCAAGTATTCCTTCAGCGAGAGGGGCAAGATGGTCTATCATCAGCTGGCTGATCAGGGTTTGGATCAACCTAGAAAGGGAAAAAAACAGAAACAAAAACCTCAAAACCGAAGTTAACTGATAGTGGTTTAGTAAGAATGTAGCAAACAGGCTAATATTTTGAATGCTGTACTCAAAAACCTGATTACATTGAGAAATGTAATCAGAATGAACATAAAGGGCTTGTATGGGGAAGAAAGAGGATTAGTACCATTTATGAAGTACTTGCTATTCAATTACTAGATTAACAATTACATTTGTAGAGGTATGCCAGGATAGTTTTATTTGACAAAAGCTAAGGGTAATATTTTATCAGATAACAGGAGCTTTATTCAGCACTTAATAGAACTTAAGACTTAAATATATAATGGCCAACATTTTCATAGTGATGATTTTCTCCTGTAAAGTTTCCATTTCATCCTGTTACAAAAAAGTCAACTGGTGTTTTCCCTAGGCTTTGGGAAGAATGTAGTTGTATAAACAATGTTCTTGGTGTTTACTTGAGGTGATAGCTCAGAGCCTAAAGCCCCAGAGAGGGCCTAGGAATAAATACAGTGTGTATCAAGAAATAAGAATGATGAACCCAAATGCTCCACAGACATCCCATTTTGCCACTTTCTGTAGTGACTTTCATATGCACTTAACACTTTTCTTTCTTTTTAATGACTATCCTTTAAAGAAAAAAAAAAGTCAAAATAGCTTTAATACAATCGAGAACCCCCCCATCCCCAATGTGGGTAGATGTTAAACAATTAAATCACTTCCTGAACCAATTTAGGCTTTTAAAAGGTTTACATTCTTTTAATTAGCTTTAGTTCATTTTAAAAGAAGGTAGAATTTTATGACAAATTGCTTAAATGTGGATACTTAAGACTGCCATTCTTTAAAAATGCCTGTTGTACAACTAAGACGTCTCAGATCAAATCACAAACGAGGAACTTAATAACCAAGACAGAAATGTCAAAATAAAAATGTAGTGAAAGTATTTTTAACAAGTGGGAGGATGCTTTTAGCATCTAATCAAAAATTTCATGAAGTGAAATAGTGAGACAGAAAAACTATGTCCAAACAAGAATCTGCAGAGAACAGAACAGATTTTGGAACATCCTATAATCAATGAATACAGTGGATTTCATATTAATCACATCCAAAGGAAAACTGACTCTTCTAGTCACGGTATTAAGGGGAAAAAAAATAAAAGCAACTTGTTGAAGAGTGAAACAATCCTCTTGTATCTTTCTTGGGAGTAGTATTTCACTGCAGAATAGCTGTCTAAACTATAGCAACCAAAAAGCAAAAGCTGATTCCAGTGATTTAAAAAGTTATCTGGTAATATATTGTTATCAAGGCCAATTCCAAAAGTCTCTTACAATGCATATTACATATATGCATATGTATATATTCTGATGTATCCTGAAATTGCTGGATTTCTCCCCAACTCCTTTCCTTTGCATATATTTTTCTTCCTGCCTGGAATATTCTATATTTTGAGAAAACTTACTTTTTAAGAATCAGCTTAACAATCACCATCTTAGGGAAGCCCCTGCTGATTCTCAAGACCCAATAAGCTGCTCCTCAAATGAACTGTGCATTCCTATCACGTTGTTATGTAATATTTTGCTTCTAAGTTTTTTTTCTGACCAGTCTGTACACTTCTCCCAAATAAGGGCCATGTTTTATTCATATAAGTGCTTAGTTACTTGAGATGAATAAAAATAATCTAACCGTGTAGGAATGCTGTTTAAGTACGTTACTGCAAATGTTATTTTCCCCACTGAGAATGCTGAAATACGAAAATTAAAAAGGATGATGAGTAAGATAAATTCTACCTATCTAATCAATGGTTGCAAATGCCAGTTCTACAGATGCTTTGAAATATTTATTCCTTTAACTGGCATGTTACAAGCATGAGATTAGATCATTATCTTTATTTAGCCAATAATATAAAAGACCAGTCCAATGCTGGGTCAGTCTTTGTATTAAATATTGACAATCTTAATCTAACTTTTAATCTGTTGTTCAAAATTATTTATTTCTCTCTTACCATGATAATCAAAACCTAACTATTTTCAGAAACTGCAATACTGCTTACTAAGAGTCAGCCCATTTTGTACTTGAGGGTATGATGCTTACCTCTGAATAAAGGGGTGGAGGCAAGAAACGAAACTCTTGAATATATGCAAACAGTGGTCCTTGAAGTGCTCTCTCAAAGTCATCACAAGCACTCCCTGGTGCAAGATTGTTCCGTCTTTGTTCCTCTGTTACCACTTCTGCATAGCTGGGTGGTGCTGAAGGAAAAAGATACACGCAATTCGAACAGCATGTTCTTATGCATGTCAAAATACACAGAATAGAAGATATTAAAAAGGAATGTCAAATTAAAATAATCATCATCTCTCTTGTAATTAAAACTAGGGAGATATAACATTTTAAATCTAACACTAGGGGCACACCCCACTCTTCAATACAGACAAATTTTATCTAATCGTAAAATATCAGAAACAAAATTATTTTCTTGCAAATACCAGATTAAGCTTAGATATGCATTATCAAATTATTACCTTCAGGTCTTTCAGGTAGGGATAAACCAAGCCAGTTCATATTCATGCTACACTGACTGCTTACACTTGAGGTTCTGCTTCCAAATGGATGTAGAGGAATGGTACCAATGACAAGTGGCAAATTAAGAAATAAATCCATAGCTCCAGGAATATCCACATATACCTAGACAATAAAAAGAAATGTTAGGTTTAGAATCCCAAGCACTATTTCTTTTTTAAGAACAAATAACCCAATCTATTGTCATACTTCATTTTTTAATGATATACTTGAAAAGTTTCTCCATTATGTACACTATTATATGGTACACTGACCTCAGGTAAAATGAGTAATTATAGTCCAAGTTATATAAAGAATTACATGTAACTATATATATCATATATGGAATAAAAAAATCATAGTCTAGATATAAGAGAAAATGATACCCTTATGACATTAAAACTTCAGAAAACATCCACTCCAAACCCTTAAATCTGTACGTACCATTAGTGAATATTCCACACGGATTATACTACAGTCGAGGATGGAGGGAGAGACTGGCGGAATTTTCAGCAACTTGCCATTCCACGTCTCTGTCTTTCCAGATGATAAGGATTCCCCACGCAAGTTAGCCACAAGCTGTTTGACTTCCTTCATTTTTCCTTTGGCATAGAAGGCCTGTGTTTGGTAAATGGCTGCCTTTGGCACCACCATTCGGGAAGAGCAGTTCTCAATCTCAGCAAATATCTGAATTGATTCACCTACAGGGGAAAAAAAAAAAAAAAAAAAAAAAAATATCTATCTATCTATCTATCTATCTATCTATCTATCTATCTACCGTTAAAAAACAACCAACCAACCCCAAAACAAATGTAGATTCTCGGACTAAAGTTTGAAAGTTCAATGAACTATATGGATTAAGAAGCCACCCTAAGAACAGCAAGTAACTTCTAAAAATCAACTACACATCGACAGTAGCTATTTAAAAAACAAGACTACACCCCAATTTACAAAAGAAAACTGGATAAGCACTATTTATGACAGTTTACCAAAGAATACTGTATCATCTTTGCATTCAGTAGGAAAAAATGTAAATTCACGCACAAAAGTTAAATGAAGAAAGATCAGTCTTGGTGGGAGTCGACCTCAAACGTACGTACCTGGCGTATAGCCCTTCCTTTCGATCTTGGCACTTAAGGATATGGGGCCTGAGGTACAGAACCAGCAACACAGAGTCTTTTCTTTTGTGCCTGCTTGGGGTGACTGTAAGATATAAATTTAGAGAAAAAGATCAAGATATGAATTGAGACAGGAATAAAATTTTTAAAATACAGTCCTCAATTCCTGAATAATTTAACATTAAAAGCAGTGTTGCTTTTCTGTAGCAACACTTTTCCACCAACCAACAGCTTTTGATTTATACTGGAATTATACAAGTTTCCATTCAATTAAAGAAAAAAGGGCTTAACATATTTCATAAACATAGTTTTAGCACACACTACATACACAGTAATTAAAAACCAATTTAAAAAAAAAACACAGGAAAAAAAACAAACAAAAAAACCCTTTCCACATTCTATTTAAACTGCCTTAAAAAAAAAAAAGGCAGTTTGGAAAGCAACTTGGTTATAATCTCAAATGATAACATCTTTCTTTGAGAAATGTAAAACTTAGAATGTAAAAAAAAGAAAATTCATTTTTAAGATTGATTCTTGTTTGTGTAAAGATGTTATTATTTGTTTAAACCAAGTAAAGTTTTTGAATTCAAATTTGAAACTTGTGAAAAAATGCAATTAAAAAAGATTTACTTTAAAACAGAATTAAAGTTTTTTCATGAAAATAATAATCTCCCCATGATTTGACAACTATCCCTATATTGGAGTAATGCAATGCAGTACAAATTTTACATTATAATATTTTCAAATTAAGTGATATTGTTATAGTAATAATTGATATTACTGTTCCTTTTCCACTAAAAGTATCCAGGGAACAGATTTATTTTGTTACTGTTATCCTCTGAGTTAAGAGATATTTCATACCAATATTGGTCTTATTTTAAATATTTACTTAAAGTTATTACAACATCAGAAAATATGAGCATATTCTGCATTAATTGGTATTGCTCTTCACTGTAGTTTGGAAAATATTTACACAATTTAAAAATAAAGTTACTATTTATAAATTGTAAAGAATACATAGAGTAGGTGATTATTCTTTAGTATTTATATGCCAAAAGCAGAGAATGAAGAATTCAGTCAATTCTTACCAGTAATGAAGGAGTGTTGATATCTATATGCTCAAAGACTGTAAATTCCTTCTTTAATTTTACTGGTAGAAGCCAAGGCCTGTGCAATTCGGCTTTCACCCAATAGCGCACACTGCCATGTCGGCCTTCGAATGAGGTAGCAAGTGGTCTGTGCAGAATATAAAGATCATATATTAATCTTATACCTCTTTTAAATTAACTATACAGTCAGCATAGAAGTGTTAATATATTATATGTTTATACACCAATGAGGTATCGAAGGCATAATTTATATTTCCAAAGGGATAAATCATGGGGGGGGAACCTTCCAAATAATAAAATAGATAATTGTCAAATATTGCAGAAATTTGGTTAAAAAAAGCCAGACGAATACAATTGCTTTAAACTAAGAAGAGGCTACTTTTAATGCTGGTGGCAAAATTATCAAAATCTGGAAATGAACAGTTTTTGAAAAGGTCAAGACTTTAGTTTAAAAATAAAATTAAGAATGGTTTAACTATTTCTCTTGAGAAATTCTAGACTCTGGTTAAACATTCAGACCAAACTCCCTATGGTGCTCCATTTTTCATTAGCTAAAAATTACTATTTCCTATTATAGCAACTAATTAAGATCCAGAAAAGGTCTGGAATAGTCATTATGGCTTCAAAAGCTTTTTACATTTCATTAAGTCCACTGATCTCTTAAAAAATGCTTTCCATTTCCTAATTTTGGCCATGTTTTCTAACTACATTATAGACTTAAAAAGAAAAAGAATTTATGTTGACCTGTTATCAAAAGAATCAGAATTCTTCTCAACTCTCTAATTTTATTATTTGTGGAAGATTTTATTTTAGTGAATTTAGTCTCCTTTTCATAATTTCATCAGAAAAATGCACAAGGTTCATTTATTTACAAGGTAGAGTGCTAGTTTTTTTGAGTAGTGGTGTTTACTTTTTGTTTTACATTTTAGACTTCTGCATTAATTTGTATAGCACAGAGAAATAAAATGCAGGATCTATTCAAGACTTCTACAGTTTATTTTAAATGACTATGGCTTATTGAAAGAATTAAAATATATATTTATATTAAATTAGCTTCATCCTTTGAAAATATTCAGGCCCAACTGTATTAGCCCTATTGTATTTACAAACTTAAAATATTTCTCTTAGAAAGTAATTAGGGTATTATATTAAAAATGTTCTTAAGCAATATGATACTCTGAAAAATACTCCTTATGCACTCTATCCACATATAATAAGTACTAGAATTAAAGAACACACAGAATTATGTACAGTTGGCACTTGACAAAATCTTCTGTAATGCAAGTTTATCTTTCAGAACAAACATTACAAGTACCACTTTGCATGCTTTAATATCTGTTATGACATTATTTTAAAAACTGCTTTTTGTATAATTTCCTCTAATACATTATTATTACATTATGAATATTTTACTTTCCTTCTTCCTTTCATACTATATATTCCAGGCCTTACATTAAGATATCTGATTGACATTTCCTTTTAAGTCTAGGTCGCAATATCTCTTGTGTGACATTCTCAATAGCTCCTTGCACAGAAGCTAATGAAGTCATATCATAAACACACATTACTTCTAAAATTAGGATATTCCTAATTATTTTTACCTTCTTAGTGTTGGTAAGCATCGGTAGAAAGGACAGAACACTTAATATTTATAAACTACTAAATCACAGACTTGATATGCTCTTCTTTTCAGCTAATGCTGATAGTGAACTGTTAGGTGCTTACCATTTGACTAGTAGCACCTTCCAATTCATTCACTTTAAATGAAATACTTTTAAACATCATACAAATCCTGAGACAGAGTATTAAGAATTTAGGTTTGCTTTCTATAATTTTGCCACTCTAGATTAAAAAATAGCTTTTTTTTAGTATATTGTTTTCCTCTAGCAAGTTTCAGTAATGAAAAGGGTTTTTTTTTAAACTAAAAATATTTAAATATACAATGTTTCATTTTAAAAGAAAGGATGTTTATTTGAAAAACGCATGTTAACAAAATACTTACGTCTGTGGAAGCTCGAAGCTGAATGCGTATTCATGCCTTCCTGAATGAACAGTGTTGAAGCCTTCTTCGGAATTATCATCATCTAAAACAGGAAACAAAAAATTTATTAATAAACCTTCTTACCCTCTTCACGATGTCAGAACTTTAAAGATGCTCACATAGTTAAATAAGGCCACAAACTTTGGAGTGTGTGAGATCTGAATTCTAATTCCAACTTCATCACTTCTTCTGGGTAAAATAAATTCCTGTCTTCAGCTGGTTCATCTGTAGAATGGGGATAATTAATATTTATACCCCATAGGTGATTTTTTTAATGGAAAACAACCTAAACTGCAAAGCATCTACAGCTAACATCCTACAGGCTAAGACTCAGACCTCAAATCTCATACTAAGATGTTACCTTTGTCTTCAACCATTTACTTAAATTTATCCTAATAAGCCTACATATAAAATGAAAACTATTCACGTAAACCTTTAAAAAAATATCAGTTTTGATACGGAAAATGTGAATGTGAAAACTCAAACGATTAGAAAACTGCCAAGTAGATGTTGGGAGTTAAAAAAAAAAAGGAACAGTGATTTTAATGTCGGTTTCGTAGTCAAAAATAAAAATAGTTACTGAACCTAAAATTATGACCTTAGTCTAACAGCTAAAAATTCGCATATATATATATGAGATGTACCTTAGATTTAAAATGTTTGCTTAACGGGAAAAAACAGGTCATTCATCCTTGAAAAATGAAGATAAGGATGTTCCCCAGTGCTAGAAAAAAAACAGGATGACCTTTGATTTTACATCCAATTTCTTTTGATGAAATAGGTTATTTTTCAAACTATCTAAAAAAAAAAAAAACCCACAGGGAAATACGGGAGGGGGTTCTGGATTCTTGACATGCTTTTCAGAAGTGTTCTAACTAGGTAATTTAATTACATAAATGTCTACTAACAGTTTCCTCGGTGTAGAAACCTTTATCATTAAATAGGCTGTCAGAAACGGGTATTATCATTTAACTTTCCCTCAAAAAAGTAATAAATACACACAAAAAACATGATGCTTCCCTCAGAGAGGGAAAAAAAAGATGCCTATATGTGGATACCTTTTATTCAATAACCATCACGACTCAGTCTTGTCACCAGTATTTTGTTCTTCTCCCCCCACCCCCGTGCAAATTCTCTCTCCTGGATTTCGGCCCTGAAAGAGGCTGATGAGTTGGGGGCCATTTAAAACCGCTCCCTCCTGAAGGCGCCCAAAGTTTGCCTCCCTGTCTCTCCTTTTCTTCCCTTCTCGCTCCCTTTTTGTGCCAGCTCAGCAGTCTCATTGAGGCGAGCGGCGGCGGCGGCCGCGCCGTGGTAAACAA
This sequence comes from Oryx dammah, assembly GCF_014754425.2. Classification (NCBI taxonomy): domain Eukaryota; kingdom Metazoa; phylum Chordata; class Mammalia; order Artiodactyla; family Bovidae; genus Oryx; species Oryx dammah. Next base: position 19,588,470 of record NW_024070189.1, on the reverse strand, counting down.
GTGCCGGGCTGTCAATCAAGAACTAGACCGGAGCAGGAGAGGACCGGCCTAAACCGGCGCGAGCAGATCCCAGCCGGCCCGCCCGCGCGCCGCCGCCGCCCGCGCGCCCCGCTATACATACGGCATATGTCGCGCGGCGCTCGCACTCGCGCTCGCACAGCCTAGCCTGCTGGCGGCGGGGGGGGGAGGGGGGGGAGAAGGGGCGGGGCCAGGGCGCCGCAGCGCTTCCGCTTTACACGCCCCAGCCGGTGACCGGTTCGATCTGGCTCGGGCCACCCTGACACCTTTAAATTTGCGGCAAAGGAAATGGGGGCGGGGGCGGCGAAGGGACGCAAAAGCTTGGTGGTGGTGGTGGTGGAACAATGGCGGGGGCTGGTGGTGACAGGGAATACTCGCCAAGGCCCCCACCAAACCCTGCCTTAGATGTTCATGTCACTTTCCCCGTCCCGGCCAGCCTTGGGGGCGCGCTCTCCCCTCAGGGCAAATCAAGGTACCCCGCCTGGTGCCTGCAGAGACCGGGCAACATGCTTTTGTTTCAGCTAGGAGGGGGATAGAGCGTTCAAAGGAGCTTCCAACAACTACCTGAAAAATCTGGAGAATGGGGTCCGGCTAACCCGGCCCACCCAACTTCCCCCGTGACAGAACTGTCAGCTGAAAAGTTGCGCCCAGGGCCACCTGGCACCTGGAAGGCTTGCCTCTCCTCTCGGTTAAAACCTGAAGTCGTCCCTTTCCAGGTCTGCAAGCGAGGTGAGGTAAGGGAGGGAGAGAGAACGTTATGTGACAGGAGCCCCGTGCGTTTCCAGAAGCCCGGGCAGGGACTCGAGAAGGGGCGGGGTCAGCGGCGGCTCAGGAGGGACCTTTACCGGCGCACGCCGGTTCCAAGCCTCGCCCCAGCCGGCGAGCCCTCTCTCCCCACCCGCCTGCGCCCAATCCAATCAGAGCCTGGCATCGCCTTAGCAACAGGCTAACAAACCCGGCTCCGCCTATCGCCGGCCGCCCGGGGCGGGGCCTCAGTTACCAGGCTAGTTTGAGAGGTCCCAGTTCTAAAGTCATTGAAACTCTTCCAAGCCGAAGAGCTCGTCCATGCTTGCAGGGGTTGAGGGGTGTCCCGTGGCGGGGGTTGGGTGAGGGGGTGCAACACAGTGTTCTTTACTATGAAACCGTGGCGCAAGCAATGAAATTTGTGTTTGTCCCCGTAAGTCGTATTATTATTCTACTTTTACCCCACTGTGCACCTCAACTCCTTACAAACCTGTTTCTTCTAACCCATCTTAAAAAAAGCTACCAGTCTAAGAAGGATCAAATACAAACTCCTGGGCGTGCTGTTCAACCAATACCGGGACTGTCATTAGGCAGTTCCATTTCTTAAGACTGTCACTGCTTGGAGAGATTAACTAGAAATTATTTCAGGATGCAAATGATCTGTGTGTAACTGAAAACGCAATTAAAAGACTAATTTCATCTTAATACTTTAAAAATAATGCGTTCATGCAGTAATTCAAAGCACCCTACGTTTCCACCCTTGCCTTAGTTCAATTAGCACTTCCTCATGGGTGTGTATTTAATTAAAAGGTTAAAAACGTGCTCTATTTTTAAAAAAATTTCAACATTCGAACTAAATACTGCATTAAAAAGGAGAAGCACAAAATTACATAACCAGTTTTCACATTATATTCTTCTTGGGCTAGGAATTAAGTCATCGCCACCACCTGACGCGTGTAACCAATCTGCTGAGAGCAGAACAAGCGCCCCTCCTCACCACCCCCCAGAACTGGTCCGAAACAGGATTGAACCGCTTCTAACAAAGGGTGGAAACTTAGAAAAACAAGCTTAGAGTCTCCTATATTTCCACAATGTAACCATTTAAACAATAGATTGGAAATCTCAGGACCCCCTTTCCCTTTGACAACCGTTTATCTTCCTTTTCTAACCAAAAATCAAATCCAATGAGCCGAATACTTTTCAATTCCATTTGACTGGCAGGGGTTTCATTGAATCCACGTTCCAAAGTTAGGCATGAGGCTCGGAAAAGAAAATTTCTGACCCTAAATGGCTTTTAAAACTGATTTTTAACACATCATCATGATAGGTGCTGTCCTTTAAAATAGAGAACGCCTGAGTAAATTTCTGAAGGAACTGGAAAGAATAGGGAAAAAACACGTGGGGTGTTGATACCATATGTCAAAATAACCCACAGAAACCCTTTATCAAGAACTACGGTCAATTCTCTAAAAGTCTTTTGCGTGTCAATATTAAAAAATGAAATACACCTATTAACCCACTTTAAAGTGTTATTTCTTCATTGAAGCTTAGTTTTTAAGACCTCAGGTTGCAGCGTATAAGGGAAAAATCTAATATTGGACTGCAGCTTTTAGCAATTCATTTGAAAACATATAAGTAAAATTACTGAATCGGTTTTAAGCATAATTTATATGTAAGGTTGAAATGGATTCCAAATGTGAATGGCACAAGCCAAGCCGGGTATAGAGGTAGTTGAATAAGTGCAGTTTGCAGTCACTTTGCAGATGCCTGCATGCGTTACGGCTTAACACACGATGAATGTCAAGGAGAATCCAAATCTTCTAACTTTGCTAACCTTTATCAAACTGCTATATGTTATGCTAGGAGCAGGATTACATTAATTCAGAAAAATTGAAAAGGTACTTTCCAAATAAAGGTCTAATAATTTCCTAACAATGTTAAAAAAAAAAAAACTTACCTCTTTCGTGTCCAATTAAGATGTCTTTATGGTTGAAATATTCTACTTCTTCAGTGTAATTCTGTGTATAGGCAGTATTGGAGCCGGCGTTTCTCGATTCGGTCCAGCGTACTTTCGCATGTCCTCTTGCATGAATTTTAAGAGATTTTACTCTGATTTCCCCCGTAACTTCTAAATTCACCCTTCCTGAGACTGTATCCCCACTAGAATACACAGGGACATTGCTGTCATTAAGACAGTCAAAGCTTATTGTCAAACTCTTTACCTTTCCAAGCACCATGTTTATAACAAAATCTATAAAAAATATAATGTAAGACAAAAAAGTCAAGATCACATATATGATGTGATCCTCACTTAACACTGATCGATGTCTTTGCCGTGCAAAAAGCTTGCAGGCAGATCAGCGATTCTTTACAAATAGTTCATTGAGATTTCTTAAAAAGTCAGGGCAGCACAGAGGCTGCTGGCTGCTCCGCGCTCCTGCGAGTCTCAGTGGTCTCCTTACAAAGACGGGCGGCTGGAAGCTGCCAGCTCACTTTAAGAGGAGCTTTGTGAAAAACAACCCAGGTGCGCATGCGCACGCCGCGACTGCTGTCGGCCCTCCCAGCGCGCCCCCTCCCGCGCCCGGCTCGCTCCCTGGCTCGTTTGCTCGCTCGCGGGTACAGTAGGTGTAAGCCACGGGAGGAAGACACTGGGGCTGCTGGGAGGCTGAACCAGACTTCTCTGCATTGTGGCCTCCTATTGGTAGGCAGGCTACCGTAAACCCTCGATGTGCTAGCCGGAGTCCCTTAATGAGCACTCTCTAGTAGAAAGATGATGGCCGAGGGGGCCACCGGGGGACAAGGTTTGGGTGGGGAGCTGTTTGCAAAGGCCAGTAAGGATAAAACTGCTGAGTGACCGGCCCGAAGCATGCGTTCCCGGCACTGCAGGGTTTTGCCCACTGCCTGGATGGGAGGAGGAAAAAGTGATGTGTGTAGAGAGATGGGGGAAGGGGAGAAACCGGTTGGGCAAGGGCTGGTCGCTGAGCATAATCTTAACGAATTTCAAAAGAAAATAATAAAAATCAGAGAAGAGATAATGTTCAGTAGACAAGAGCATTCTTGGCTTGTTTTTTTTTTTTTTAAAAAAGACCAGTGCCTTGTAGGCAGGGTGGAAATGACCCAGTTGAGACGTTAAAAGAGATTGCAGTACGGAGCAAGGAAGAGAAGCATCTATAATTTAATCATTATATTTTGCTTTCTCCTCCACTGCTTTCTCTTCCATCTCTTAATTCGATACCAATGAAAAACAACCAAGATGTTTGCTTGATGACACCAGGGGAAAAAAGATTTGACCACTTCCTCGAAGGAAGAAGCCATCCTTTTTTTGAGACACCACCTACAGCTAGATTTTCAGGTTATGACATGATTGTAACTCCTGTGTCCAGAGGGTTAAGAATAGGATTTGGCCTAAAAAAGTACCACCTTATAAAAGGCAGCATGACATAGTGTTTTAGCTGACATAATATTTACAGCAGCATTGAGAAATCTTTGTTAGAAGTTAGTGAAGCCCAGAGGATGGTTTTTAAAAAAGAATGATTTGTTATATAACTAGGACTTGTGGCTTCCCTGGTGGCTCAGAGGTTAAAGCGTCTGCCTCCAATGCGGGACACCCGGGTTCGATCCCTGGGTCAGGAAGATCCCCTGGAGAAGGAAACGGCAATCCACTCCAGTATTCTTACCTGGAGAATCCCATGGACGGAGAAGCCTAGTAGGTTACAGCCCACGGGGTCGCAAAGAGTCGGACACGACTGAGTGACTTCACCTTACCTTAATTCTGCGAAGCTTTAATTTTGATTTTCAGGTTTGGACTGTTCAACATAAGAATTCACATATTACATCTATCTTAAGGACAAGTACATTTGTCTCTTTATTGAGAATGTTTTGATAACAAATTGGAGTGCTTTCCTGTATCACACTGGGAAGCAAGGCTTAACAGCATGAAATCATCTAGATTGTATGGAATCAATGAAATTACCTGTAAGAGAGAAATGGGGAGAACAGAATATGAATCTCAAATTATGTATACATAACCAAATACTCTTTGGAAGATTTTTGACTGTGTGTAAACTGCTTTAAATTATTTTGTGCAGTGTATTCAGATAGGATGAAGCTCTGAATCATGACCCATTGAGCTCATTGGTCTTGCTGTTTTGTTTTTTTTTTTAATCCAGAAACTAAGTTTTATTTGTTGCCTTTAGTTGAAAGGCAGCGTTTGGGAGTCAAGAGCATTATATAAATTGCTTACATGGAATATAAATATGCAAACTATTTTGACAGTTAAAGGGCTGGACATTTATCTCTGATAGAGCTTAGATGGTTTTGCTTAAAACTGTTAATTCGTGTATTTCAGTGGTGGTGAGGGGAAATAGTCTTTTTTCCCTCTTGGATGACACCTAGTGGCTTTTCTAGTTGTTCAAATACTTGGGATCTTGTACTGGCCTTGATAACTGATGCTATTTGGGTTTTTCTTGCCACCTAGTGGTAAAAGTAGTGAATATGTGTTAGCTTAGCAGTAAGGTCAAACTATATATCTAGTGTTCAGATGACTTTGGGTGTGGATTTAAAAATGAAGTTTATGGTCAGGCCTTTACTACCAAAGTTATTTTAAATTATTAAGGGCCAGTGAGCAGTGGTTGAATTCTTCAGAATTTTTAGTAAAATTTCTCCTTTACTAAAGCCTCTTTACTAAAATCTCTTTAGTAAGTTGGAGTATAATTTATTTCTGAAAAAATAAGTCAGCTGTTTAAGACAACTAGAATTCCATTTAACCAAAAAGAATTCTGAAGAGACTTACTTGTATTTTGGAAAATTGTTTTAGCCCATTAAATGATTCAATCCTGTCATTATATTACATTATTCCTTCTGTCTGAAGCTTTTAGGATATTATAAATCATTCTCGTCATTATTTTTCTACTTCTCTGTTTTCTTTTTTTTTTTATCACTCAGTCAACAATATTTATTCCTTCATTTGAAACAGATGTCATTATTCACAGAGACTTTATCAAAACTCACCCAGCAAGCCTTAAATGACAGTAACCAAGCCATTAGCTTGCTTAATTCAGAAGTTTCCATGATGAGAAAACCCCACGGCCCTTGATATTTTAACTGCTTCCCAAGAGGCTTCTAATATAACCCATATTTTACAGTGTCTTCCTAAACACTTTAGTAACTGACAAGTTGCCGAGAAATTCTTATCCCCTATCACTTTGACTCAAGATCCTACTCACTTACCCTAATTACCCATTCTTCTCTTTGGATTCAGTCATGTGATTATTTCTTAAACACCTAAACTTGAGTTTACTTTTTGCATTTTGTTTTCCTCCTCCTGTTTATTCAAGCTATAAAACCATCGGGAACAAACAACAAATGAACAACACTGGCACCTCTTAATCCCTGCTTGTGTTTTCATTTCTGTGAAAACACTTGGACTAAGTTTTAAATGTTTTGTCTCCTGACTTTTATAACCTCCCCCTTTTAAGACCCCTTATCTCAATATCTACCCTTTGGACAGCTTGAAATGTTGTCCTGTAGCCATTGTCTCAGGCTTCTGGACTTGCTGCACTGGGCCCTAATTGTATTTTGTGTTACATTTAAGCTATTCATCTTTACCATCAAGACTCTGACTGCACCCCTGCCGGCATCTCATATGCCAGCTCTACTCTGCTAATTCTCTATACTCCTGTCAAGTACATCTTCTGTTGGCATTGTTACCTTGTCTCACTGTTGCCAAAATAGAGTTACAGGCTGCTTTTCTGTGCCCAGAAAGACATCCCACTGCTGAGTTGTCTTCCTTCTCTTCCTCTAACCCCTCTACTAGATTCACTTGGAACAGCTGAATAAAATTCTGACTAGGCAGAATAACCAGTTCCTCTTCCCTTTTATAGCTTCTTCAGAAATTGTGTAGGAATCTCTTCTTATGGTATTTGTTTCTTGGATTTTTTTCTTTTTTTTTTTTTTTTGGTCTGGCTTCATGGCATGTGGGATCTTAGTTCCCTGACCAGGGATTGAACCCGTGTGCCCTGCATTGGAAGCATGGAGTCTTAACCACTGGACCACCAGGGAAGTCCCTTCTTGTATTTTAAACTCCTCGGCTGTTCCACCTTACTATGTAAAGTTTGAAACTCAAGCTCAACAACTCTGTCAATAATAGACAAATGACAATTGCTTTTAAGATATAATATTGAGGCCATATGTCAAAATTACTACAGAGTCTGGAGTTTTCCATGTATAATATCAAAATGCTGAGTATCATTAAAAGCAAGGCATCTCAACCGAAAGTCTTGTGGTGTGTTTGTAAGAAAAACTGTATCAGCTGTCAGAGCCTGTTTCTTAAGGAGAAATATGAAGTCCATGCTTACTCCTTATTTTAACACCCGACAGGATTGAGTGCTGTAGAACTAAGGGAGATTCTGTTTGTTTGTTTTTTGAGTCTTAACTCTGCATTTCAAGATTTTGCAACTGTGGCTTAACTTTAACATCTTCAGGCTGCAACAAACTTGACTTTGATGTGGAGATTAGAGGTAAGATTTGCTATACGTAGTACTAGCAAAATGAGTAAGATTTGCTTTTCATATTAGTTAATTATATGGTATGTTTGTTACGTTCTTTTTACTTAATAAATGTTTTAATGTCTTTTGGATTTTGTGATAAAATTCAGTACCAAATTTGGTTTCTGTTTGCCATCATTAAGAAACAGTGTGATATGTATTATGTGAATGCCATTTAATCTTATTTTTGATTTAATGTAAAATCATTCATAAGTATTCTATTCACCCAGAGATGCCGCTGTTAACATTTTGGTACATTTCCATCTAGCTGTACATCTTAAAAAAAAGCGTTACCAGTTAAGCAATTACAGTGCTTCTCATCAAGTACAATTTTTAAACTTTAAAAAGAAGGAACATAAGTGTTAGGTATGGAAAGAAAAGAAAGAAAGAAAGTGAAGTTGCTCAGTTGTGTCCGACTCTTTGTGACTCCACGGATTGTAGCCTACATATAAGTTAAATAAGCAGGGTGACAATATACAGCCTTGACGTAGTCCTTTTCCTATTTGGAACCAGTCTGTTGTTCCATGTCCAGTACTAACTGTTGCTTACTGACCTGCATACAGATTTCTCAAGAGGCAGGTTAGGTGGTCTGGTATTCCCATCTCTTTCAGAATTTTCCACAGTTTATTGTGATCCACACAGTCAAAGGCTTTGGCATAGTCAATAAAGCAGAAATAGATGTTTTTCTGGAACTCTCTTGCTTTTTCCACGATCCAGTGGATGTTGGCAATTTGATCTCTGGTTCCTCTGCCTTTTCTAAAACCACAGACTGCAGACTGGTTCCAAATAGGAAAAGGACTACGTCAAGGCTGTTATATTGTCACCCTGCTTATTTAACTTATATGCAGAGTACATCATGAGAAACGCTGGACTGGAAGAAACACAAGCTGGAATCAAGATTGCTGGGAGAAATATCAATAACCTCAGATATGCAGATGACACCACCCTTATGGCAGAAAGTGAAGAGGAGCTCAAAAGCCTCTTGATAAAAGTGAAAGAGGAGAGCGAAAAAGTTGGCTTAAAGCTCAACATTCAGAAAACGAAGATCATGGCATCTGGTCTCATCACTTCATGGGAAATAGATGGGGAAACAGTAGAAACAGTGTCAGACTTTATTTTTGGGGGCTCCAAAATCACTGCAGATGGTGACTGCAGCCATGAAATTAAAAGACGCTTACTCCTTGGAAGAAAAGTTATGAGCAACCTAGATAGTATATTCAAAAGCAGAGACATTACTTTGCCAACTAAGGTCCGTCTAATCAAGGCTATGGTTTTCCTAGTGGTCATGTGTGGATGTTGAGAGTTGGATTGTGAAGAAGGCTGAACGCCAAAGAATTGATGCTTTTGAACTGTGGTGTTGGAGAAGAGTCTTGAGAGTCCCTTGGACTGCAAGGAGATCCAACCAGTCCATTCTGAAGGAGATCAGCCCTGGGATTTCTTTGGAAGGAATGATGCTAAAGCTGAAGCTCCAGTACTTTGGCCACCTCATGCGAAGAGTTGACTCATTGGAAAAGACTCTGATGCTGAGAGGGATTGGGGGCAGGAGGAGAAGGGGATGACAGAGGATGAGATGGCTGGATGGCATCACGGACTCGATAGACGTGGGTCTGAGGAATTGGTGATGGACAAGGAGGCTGGTGTGCTGCGATTCATGGGGTTGCAAAGAGTCGGACACGACTGAGCGACTGGACTGTACTGAACTGAGGCTTCTCTGTCCATGGGATTTTTCAGGCAAGAGTACTGGAGTGGGTTGCACTTTCCTTCTCCAAGTGTTAGGTATACAGCATAATAATTCAACATCTGTGCACACTACAAAATAATTTCCACCACAAGTCTAATTACCATTCATCACCATTCCCTTCCCTTCTGGTAAGATCAGATCTGATCTTATCTCTGTATCTGAGTTTATTTTTGTTTAATTTTTTTGTTCACTTGTTTTTTCTTTATATGCTCCACATATGAGTGAAACCATAAGATATTTGTCTTTCTTCGTTTGACTTATTTCACTTGACTTCCCAGGTGGCTCAGTGGTAAAGAACCTTCCTGCTAATGCAGGAGACTTGCAGGAGATGCAGGTTTGCTCCTTGGCTTGGGAAGATCCCCTGGAGAAAGAAATGGCAGCCCACTCCAGTATTCTTGCCTAGAGAATCCCAAGGACAGAGGGGCCTGGTGGGCTCCAGTCCGTGGGGTCACAAAGGGTCGGACATGGCTGAGCATGCTCAGCACACATTTCACTTAGCATAATAGTCTCCAGGTTCATTCAGACGGGGAACATGATATTCTCTGTCATTGTAGATGGCTGAATTCATTCTCATATAGCTAATTATACACTTTCTATGTATAACACACCTTTATCCATTCATCCATCTATGGACACTTAGGTTGTATTCATATTTTGGCTATTATAAACAATGCTGCAGTGAACATGAGGGTGCACGTATGTTTTCAAATTAGTGGTTCTTCAAGTAAATACCCAGAAGTAGCATAGCTGAGTCATACACTAGATCTATTCTTAGTTTTTTGAGGAATATCCCTCCTGTTTTCCACTGTGGCTGCACCAGTTTACAGTTCCAGCAATAGTGTATGAGGTTTCCCTTTTCTCTGTGTCCTCTATAACATTTATTATTTTGTTTCCCTTTGATAATAGCCATACTGACAGGTGTGAGGTGATATCTCATTGTGGTTTTTGTTTGCATTTCTTGATAGTGATGTTGAACATTTTTTCATCTGACTGTTGGCCATCTGTATGTCTTCTTTGGAAAAATATCTATTTAGATCTTCTGCCCATTTTTTAAATCAGGTTGCTTATTTTTTTGTTGTTGTTGAGTCCAGTAGAATATTTTGACAACAGATTTGATTAGTGGCTCCAAGAGTACAGTCTGCTTGCTTGCTAAATTAGATGAGTTGAAAAAGTTTATTCATCCAGGCTCATGTGGCATCAGGCCTAGAAGAAGGATCAGAAATGGTTAATTTCTTTTCTGAACTATTTTATGATTTTTGACCAGGCACATCATTATGTAATGAGGATAAAAGAATTCTAATTATAATAACTAATATTTTCTGACGGATGTTGAGTTTTAGTGGCAAAGTATTAACTGAAAGGAACCAGTTCTCCATTTTTTTTACATCAAATTCATATTGGGCCAACTGGGATTTCATATTCAGTACCTTACTTGGAGTATTTTGCCTTTCTAGTTATCTATATATTTTTCTTTTAATGTAGAGGATCAGTATGAATGATTAAAAAAAAAACCCAAACTTGTTACTTACTGCCACTATCTTCTCAATACTGTTTAACAGAAGCATTTTCCAAAGGTTTGCCTTCTGTTTTATTTACTGTTAATTATTATTATCATAATTAAAAAACTATAAGAGAGAATTCTTGCTTCTCACCCATCTATAATCAGCTCAGTTTTCATGTTACTGTCATTTCTGTTGTTGAGGAATTTTACTTGCTACCACATTGAAGAGAGAGTTGTGATGAAGGACGTATTCAGTGTGAAAAGCTGTGAGGAGAAGGGGCGATTTAAGTTTAGAAGTTTCCTGAGCACTGTGTCTCCAGAATTTTAAGAATTTCAAGTGACTTTTTATTTCAGGGTCAGGAAACAGTTTAGGTGATAGCTAAACCTTAAAATTACACATTCAATCTATGACCTAGTAAATTCATATGTGGATCATCAGCAATTAGCGTTATATTCGTTGTTTTTGTAACATAAATGTCTTTTTTAGTTCATGTATAAACTTCTTAAATTAGTACATTTCAGGGGAAACGTGAGGCAACTATAATTTTCTGACTCAACTTGTAACATTTTTGTGGTCATTTAAGAATTTCTGATTATTTGCTGCAGAATATCTGATTAAAAAAGTATTTTGGAGTTTGAAACATACATGAAGGATTTTGTTGGCATGGTGGTATACACGTTGTTGTAAAGATACCCAGAGTGAAGTATCCAAAGTGAGGAACAGAATTAAATTATAGCTAATTTACAACTTAAAATAATGTAGTCTGTCTTGGTCTTTAGAAAGTAGGAGTAATGCTTTGATAAAGCCAAAACAATTTTGTAAGGTATAGGTTAAAAGCAAAATTTGGAAGCTAGAGTGGATACCCTTTTGTGTGACTGTGTGTGCTCAGTCGTGTCTGGCTCTTTGTGATACCATGGATTATAGCCCACCAGACTCCTCTTTTTGTGAAATTTTCTAGGCAAGAATATTGGAGCGGGTTGTCATTTTTTTTCCCAGGGACTCTTCCCAACCCAGGGATTGAACCCGCATCTCTTATGTCTCCTGGATTGGCAGGCAGATTCTTTACCACTGCACCACCTGGGAAGCCGCCAGATACCCTTTTGCTCAATAGTTATAATACCTAATCATATGTTTTGCACTCTTAGAAATAAGGAACACTTTATTTCTTCCATGAGTTACTTGAATAGGAAAATATCTTTTAACTTTAATTTGTTATTTATTATTATTATTTCCTGCTATCATTTGAATTTTTTTTTGGTAAAATTTGGAAAAGGTCTCAAAAAGGTGAATGTGTAAGAAGAGTTGAATTGAGCCCTGCTGCTCCCATAGGTCTTTCTGCAAATAGAGAAGAAAATCTTTTAGAAAAAGTTACTTGATAGATGCATGGCCAGTGGGAGGTTATTAGCCTGGATTGTAAAACAGAGTCATGATCCTAAAGAGAATAATGTAGGAAAGAACAAAAGGCCCAACTGTTACTCTTTTTCTAGCACTAGCATTCCTCAGCCTCACAAACCTTGCTGATTTTGTGTTCTAATCACATTTTTTTTTCTGTCTCTGCAATATTGATAACTCCAAATGAAATAAATATTGGCTACTGGCTTGGAGACATGGTGGCTAATAGTTAAGAGGGCAAAACTGATAAAGTGAAATGCATAAAAATTTCTAAAACATTGGTAAGAAAGACCCATCAGAGGGCAGTGTGAGGGTCAAGGCCACAAGATGCGAATATGGGGAACAGGGAAGGAGAGGAAAGTAGTGGTGGACAGGTAGTCCAGAGAAGCTTCAGTGGTCAGACTCATGTTCAAAGAATGAATGTGGTGAAGGTATGCCTGGTAATGACCGCAAGTCAGGCCAGCTTTTCAGGAGACTGGAAAGCCTGGCTGATAACAGAAGACGGGTGATGATGGAGTGGGTTTTTCTTTGATAGGTGTGTGGGATATGCGTACATTGGCCAAGAAGCCTAGAAACCCCCAGGCTGTACGCTGAGTCGGGTGTGAGAAAGAGTATGACATCCGGAATACAAGTACATCTTATGTGCTCTCTACTCTTATTTGGTCCTCTTAACAGCCCGATGAGGTAAATACTATTACATCCATTTGATGATCAAGGAAACAAGCTTGGGATGATAAAGTAAGTTGTCCAAACTTATACAGCTGGTAGAAGATGATGCTAGGATTTGAACCTGTGCTAAGTTACTAGGCCGTACTGCAAGCAAGTCAGCAGGCTTATTTATCCGTTCCTCCTCCAAGAAGGCTCCTGTCACCATCCTCTCCTCCGCCTGCTTGGATTATGTATTTCTTTTCTTTGTACCCAACACCTTATAAAAACACTATTCCTTAACAATTTTTTATATAGTTGGTACATTAATTATCTCTTCTGCAGTGCTCCAGGCCTCTCAAGGGCACACTCCGTGTCTTACCTAGTGCTCAAGTGTTAGTAATTTTTATATCTCCAGCACTTAGCATAGTGCCTGGCACATGATACACACTCAATAAATATTTACTGATATGTGATAAATTGACACTGGAGCATTATCTTTAAGCAGTTTTCCATTGTAAGATTGTAGACTCTTATGGGAAGTTTTTCCAGACAACCACGTGAGACTGAAGAATTAAAAATAAGATTTAAGTTTCAAACCATCATTTTCTAAATATATGCTGATTGCCACAAGGTCACTATCATGATGTATTATCCAATACCAGTTAAAGCAAGTAAGGATTACAAGTCTTTGCTAAAGTTTTATGACTATAAAGTAATAATCATATTAAAATATGATTATTAATAGTATATCCTCTTAGGGCATTTTTCTAGTTATATTACATTATTTTACATTATTTACAACTGATGAACAAAGAATCTTCCAGCTTGCTTTTGATTGCTTAGGAAAAATGCAGTTGTGTGCCATAGCTAGCAGAGAGCAAAATACCAGATTGTAAAAATTTAGGGACGTTAAATGAAACTTGTAATATTGTTTACCTGTATTCTTGACACAATTTCACAGCTGACATTTAATAAAGTATTCTGAACAGATTTGCAAGTAGGCAATAGGTTTATTTCAAAGGTTTCAATTATACGGTACTTTATTTGCTACATATATTTAGGTTATGTAGAGATGATATCTCTCTTAGAAATTAAAGTCACTAAAATCACTTCTGAAGACCAGCATTTATTCATAGCTTTGGTAAATTCAACAGCTATGTGAAACCCTAGTTGTTAAAATACATATTATTTTTAAATGATTTTACATATACTGTTGACCCTTGACCTTGAGGGCTACAGGCAACAACCTCCCCCCTCCCCTGTGCATATAATCTGTGTGTAACTTTACAGTCAGCCCTGCATTTCCTAGGTTTCTCCAAATCCAAGGTTCTGCAGCCTCTGATTCAACCAACTCCAGACAAACTCAGATTGCCTAGTCCTATAGTATATATTCAGTGAAAAAAGTCCATATATCCATGCAGTTCAAACCCATGTTGCTCAAGGGTCAACTATATTTTTAAATATGTTTTTATTTTTAAAAATGTGAAATAATTAGGTGGAACATTATGCAATATTTGCTATGTCAAGCAGATATTTATGCATTTATGACTCAAGATGTAACATTCCAGATATCCACAAGATATCAGAAAGCTTGAGCAATGGTTAGTGCTGTGGGTTAAATTTGTTTGTATAAATTTAACTCTGATAATATGAATTACTTTCCTTTAATAATGAAAAGCTTTAGGGATGTGGTTACTATATTATCTTATATACTTTACTAAACAAAGGGTATCTATGATTAAATTGTACAATTAACAATGACAGTTAAACTTAGAGAGTATAGTCAGTGAGCAGAAATATACAGTCTTGTAATTCTGAATTTTCACTTCTAGAAGCCATAATTTTTAGCTTAAAAATTATAAAAGACACACTATAAGATAGCTTCAAAATACCTACATATTTTTCTTCACAGTTATAAAATCCAAAAGGCTTTTAAATGTCATATTCAATGTTTAATCTGTCAGTGTAGGACTCATTGATTGTTTTTGTTGAATTGTTCTTTTTTATTTCAGTAGGGCTTTCTTTCCCAAAATAATGTTTAGTTATAAATAAACAACTCTTTAAGTGATTGAAAACATTGTTTTCCACAGATTTATACATTTGGCTCCCAAATATGTTTAAAGTATATATATGTACTATATTTGCTATACTACATATATGAAGAATTTGCTATGGGAACTTGTCTATACTTACTAGAACAGAGAGGAAAGAAATATCCCCTCCCTGAGAAGAGCTAATCATTTTTGGTGTTATCTCATTTCCCAGATGGAGAAGGCAATGGCAACCCACTCCAGTACTCTTGCCTGGAGAATCCCACGGACGGAGGAGCCTGGTAGGCTGCAGTCCATGGGGTCGGTGAGAGTCGGACACGACCGAGCGACTTCACTTTTACTTTTCACTTTCATGCCTTGGAGAAGGAAATGGCAACCCACTCCAGTATTCTTGCCTGGAGAATCCCAGGGACAGAGGAGCCTGTTGGGCTGCCGTCTATGGGGTCACACAGAGTTGGACACGACTGAAGTGACTTAGCAGCAGCAGCAGCAGCAGCATTTCTCAGAAGATAACTTTCTGTAAGGACATGTGTTTTCTTTAAAAAAAAAAAAAGAAATAAAATTAAAGAGAACTTTATCATAGAGGCTTGTTATATTTGTGTTAAGAAATAATCTTGCTCAAGAATAACTTGCTCAAGGTTGCACTCTCAGGAGCAGAGTAATCTGTACAGAAATACAGTTTAAGAGGTAATATAAACAGGTATACTAGACATATGTATGCAATAGAAAGAGTTGCTAATAGGATTAGTATAGTGTTAGGGAGCATCTAGCAAAGGTAGTGAATTCTGATCCAGTGCTTAGGCAGAACTTTCCAGAAGAGTTGAGATTCACTAGCAAGGAGAGGAAAATTGGGCGAGTGCTTAATGATCAGGCTACAGAAGTAAACAGAGGCCAGATTTTCAGAGCCTCACAGTGAGAATGTGTTACGTATGTCATTGTTGGGGCTTCCTAGCTGGGCTAGTGGTAAAGAACTCATCTGTCAATACAGTTGTTCATTTGCTAACTTGGGTCTGTCTCTGTGCAACCCCATGGACTGCAGCACACCAGGCTTCCCTGTCCTTCACTATCTCCCAGAGTTTGCTCAAACTCATGTCCATTGAGTCAGTGATGCTATCCAACCATTTCATCTTCTGTCATCCCCTTCTCCTGCCTTCAGTCTTGCCCAGCATCAGGGTCTTTTCCAAGGAGTCAACTCTTTGCATCAGGTAGTCAAAGTATTGGAGCTTTAGCATCAGTCCTTCCAATGGATATTCAGGGTTGATTTCCTCTAGGATTGACTGCTTTAATCTCCTTGCAGTCTAAGGGACTCTCAGGATTCTTCTCCAGCACCACCATTTGAAAGCATCAGTTCTTCAGTGCTCAGCCTTTTCTTCTTTATGGTCCAACTCTCCCATCCATACTCAGAAAAACCATGGCTTTGACTATACAGAACTTTGTTGCCAAAGTGATGTCTCTGCTTTTTAACATGCTGTCTAGGTTTGTGATAGCTTTTCTTCCAAGGAGCAAGTGTCTTTTAATTTCATGCCTGCAGTCACTGTCCACAGTGATTTTGGAGCCCAAGAAAATTAAGTCTGTCACTGTTTCCATATTTTCCCCATCTATTTGCCATGAAGTGATGGGATCAGTTGCCAAGATCTTCGTTTTTTGAATGTTGAGTTTTAAGGCAGCTTTTTCACTGTACTTTTTCACCTTCATCAAAGTGCTCTTTAATTCCTCTTCACTTTCTGCAAAGAGTTGGACACAACTGAGCACACACACAGTAATTGATTGTCCTAGTTGGGACACTTGAGAATGAAAAGGAGGCCACTAATGTCTGTTTCTCAGAAATGAAAACTGCTCTGGGCAAACCAGGATGTATAGTGACATAGGGAATTTGGACTTTAGGAGGAATAAAGAGTACCTAAGGGTTTTTAAGGAAAAATAACATGATCAGATTTGTGTTTGAGTGATAGAATAACTCAGACTGATGTGTGGGAAATGCATTGGAGGAAGTTTGAGCTTATTTTAGGAGACTGTTTAGTAATGCAGGAGAGTGAGGATGCTGGCCAGAAATCAGAGAAGTAGAGAGAAATGATTAAGTTCAAGATATTCTTGATTCTACTCAGGGTGTAGAATCACTGGAGCTTGATGTATGATTGGATGTGGGTTCAGTGGGAGACATTAATTGGACATGTAATTGAGGGAAGCAGAGTCAAGGATGACACTAGCTTAGTCAACTTGATTAATGAATGGTGCAGTCATTCACTGAGATGACGAACATGAGAAGGACTAAGGATGACAATGAATTTATATTTTAGTTTTATATTTGTTCATTTAAAATTTCTTTGATTTTTACAGTTTTGAAGCAATGAAAAAATTGATAGAGGATTTCCAGGCACAAAAAAGTACAAAGACTCTTTCCTGAACCATTTGGAAGTAATTTGTCTGTATGCTGCTCCACTACCCCTAAATCCTTTAGTATGTGTTTCCTGTAAGTAAGGACTTTTGCCTATATAACCATAACACAACTTTGGAAATCAGGTCATTGACATTCTACATTGACTACCATCAAATCCCAATCAAGTTTGTTGGCTTAATACTATACTTTAGAACAAAAAGATAACAGTTCAAAATCACCTGTTGTGTGTAGTTGTCATGCATGACTTTTTAGTGTCCTTCAGTTGAGAGTGGCAACACAATCCTTTCCTGATCTTTAATGACCTTGACATTATGAAAATTATAGATCAGTTCTTTTATGGACTGTACCTCTGGGCCTTTTCCATTCTGAGTTCTAGAAGAGAGTTAAGCTCTAACATCCTAAAGCATCTACTGTATGAAAAAATTAACTTCTCTCAATACATCAAAGTAGTTACAAACTGTTCTTGAGAGAGTTGAGGAAATAGTATGTTTCTGTGGTACAGTTTAAAAAAGCTAAATTATTAGATTTTGACAGAAATACCTCAAAAGTGCTGTTGTTTTCTTCTCACTGAATCCTGTTAGATGATAAACAATTTTGATTTGTCCTATTACTAACGGTTACTTGATTAAGGATGTGTTTGTCAAGATTCTCAGCAATTCAGTTTTTTTTCTTTGGGCAGTTAATATTTTGTGGGGAGGTTCTTTGAGACCTTGCATGTATATCATTGGTCATTAAGCTTTCAATATACACATTTATAGTTCTTTGTTGTTGTTGCTCAGTCGTGTCCGACTATTTGCGACCCCACGGACTGCAACACACCAAGCTTCCCTTCCTTCACCATCTCCCAGAGCTTGTTCAAACTCATGTCCATTGAGTCAGTGATGCCATCCAGCCATCTCATCCTCTGTCGTCCCCTTCTCCTCCTGCCTTCACTCTTTCCCAGCATTAGGGTCTTTTCCAGTGAGTCAGTTCTTCGCATAAGGTGGCCAAAGTATTGGAGTTTCAGCTTCAGCATCGGTCCTTCCAATAAATATTCAGAGTTGATTCCCTTTAGAATTCACTGGTTTGATCTCTTTGCAGTCCAAGGGACTCTCAAGAGTCTTCTCCAACACCACAGTTCTAGTCATAGTTCTACTGAGCCTTAATTCATTACTATCATTATTTATCTTGATGTTCACATTGTTCACAATTTAGCTAGAGGAAAATCCTTCCAGGTATCTTGTGTGTCTCTTGCATTTTTCCATCACTTTTTGACTACTTTATTTCTGGCACAAGATATTAACAAGTTCATCTTGTACTTTCCCTCCCCTAGCTCTGGAATTAGCTATTTTAGACCTGAGTCTTTTTAGCAGAGAATAATATTTAGAAGACGGGATCTGTGCATTAGGTATGCTGTTTGCTTTTGGAGTATGGTACTTGAAGCCTGTCTTAGTGAAGAGATTAGGATAAATATGTGTGTATATAGGAATGTACATACACACCTTTGTGTTTTATCTGTCTGCCTGGCCATGAATGTAGACTGATACCATTAGTTCTAATTTCGCACCTCAGAGTTTCTTCTAATTTTATTCCTTTCCATATACGGTACCCTCCTTTGATGCTGAGAAGCGTGGTCCCCATTGGCTTTCTTAGATGTGCTTATTTATTCATTCTCCCTGTATGTAATGAATCCGCTGCCATCCCTTCTCTCATATAGGTGTTCTCTTCTGCATGGGCTCAGACATCCAGCATCAGACTGCCCCTCTGCATAGCTGCATAGCTGTATCCTCACCCTACAGGCTTGGGCTCTCCACACTGGACTGACATTTGTGTGATGTTGTCTTCCTCCTGTACCAGGTGGGGTCTGACTCACATGCTGCTCCTATTGTTTCCTCCTTCTGTGCCCTTCCTTCCACAAGCAGGGCAGATATAGGACGAGTTGAATTTAGTTGTGAATGAGTAGAGAAAGGACAGTAGCTGAAAGGTGACTCATTCAGGAAAGAATTGTTTTTTGTAAGATGCCCATTTGGAGGGTGAGGTTAAAGATATAGAAGAGACAGAGATAATTGACAAAGCTACTTCTCTCAGAAGGTAGAAAAGAATAGGATCTAGAGCACAATCCTAAGGATTAAAGTACAAGACTCTTTTTCCACTCCAGCAGAGAATGGGAGGGAAGAATGGGTTTAATACAGATTTCTTTGAGAGTTTGCCACCTGGAAGAGGAGTGAATTTCCATCCTATGGCTTTTACTTTCTTTGTGTGGAGACTGTTGAGGAGTGATTTAGTTGGAGATTTGAGTAAAGTGGAGAGAGTTCTAAAATCATTGTAGAAAATGAGAACTGAAATGAGCAAAAACACAGGAAGATTTCTGAGTGGTATGACAAATCTAATTGAAAATAGAAACTGAAAATGAATGAAGACATTAGCCTGAACAGTTGTAGTATTTTCTCAGCAGTCCCAGTAATAGGAGTGGAGAAGGCAGTTTTTATCAGTTAAATAGTTAAATAGAAAGACATGGTGAAAGTTGGAGATACTGACTAGAGAGAGGCTGACATGAAGGAAATAAAGATTGAATGTTGAATAGTTCTTTTATAAAATTTATTGAAATATAGTCAATTTACAATGTTATATTAGTTTTAGGTATACAGCAAAGTGATTCAATTATATATATATATATTATATATATATATGATTATGTAGATTTGAATTGTTTCCCATTATAGGTTATTATAAGATATTAAGCATAGTTTCCTGTGCTATATAGTATGTCCTTGTTGGCTATCTGTTTTTTAAAATAATTAATTTATTTATTTTTGGCTTTGACGAGTCTTAGTTGTGGCATGGAATTCGGGCTCTAGTTGCAGCTCTTAGACTCAGATGCCCCAAAGCGTGTGGGATCTTAGTTCCCTGACCAGGGATTGAACCCATGTCCCCTGCATTGCAGGGCAGATTCTTAACCACTGGACCATCAGGGAAGTCCCAGCTATTTATTTTATGTATTTGTTGTTCAGTAGCTAAGTTGTGTCTGATTCTTTGCAACCTCATGGACTGCAGCACTCAAGACTTCCCTGTCGTTAACTATCTCCCGGAGTTTGCTCGAACTCATGTCCACTGAGTCAGTGATACCATCCAACCATTTCATTCTTTGTCACCCCCTTCTCCTTCTGCTCTGTCTTTCCCAGCATCAGGGTCTTTTCTAGTGAGTCAGCTCTTTGCATCAGGTGGCCAAAGTATTGGAGTTTCAGCTTCAGCATCAGTCCTTCCAATGAATATTCAGGGTTGATTTCCTTTAGGATTGACTGGTTCCATCTCCTTGCAGTCCAAGGGACTCTCAAGAGTCTTCTCCAGCTCCACAAATTGAACGCATCAGTTCTTCTGCACTCAGCCTTGTCTATGGTTCAACTCTCCCATCTGTACATGACTACTGGAACAACCATAGCTTTGATTAGATGGACCTTAAAGTGATGTCTCTGCTTTTTGATATGCTGTCTAGGCTTATGATAGCTTTTCTTCCAGGGAGCAAGCATCTTTTAATTTCATGGCTGTGGTCACCATCCGCAGTGATTTTGAAGCCCAAGAAAATAAAATCTGCCACTGTTTGCTCATCTTTTTTCTATGAAGTAATGCATCTGGATGCCATGATCTTTGTTTTTTGAATGTTGAGTTTTAAGCCAGCCTTTTCAGTCTCCTTTTTCATCCTTATCAAGAGGCTCTTTAGTTCCTCTTCGCTTTTGCCATTAGAGTGGTATCATCTTCATGTCTGAGGTTATTGATATTTCTTCTGGCAATCTTGATTCTAGTTTGTGATTTATCCAGCCTGGCATTTTGCATGATGTACTCTGCATATAAGTTAAACAGGCAGGGTGACAATATACAGCCTTAATGTCCTCCTTTCCCTATTTGGGATACGGGTAATTCCTCAAAAGAAAACAAATGTGCTGTTAAGAGAAGGAAGAGAATGGATGCTATGGTGGCAGAAACGTGTTTAGCAGTAGTAGATTGCTTGTGTGGTAGTGAATTTATATAGGATAAAGCATGATTTAGTACAGAAGGGAAGATGATAAATAAAACATATTTTTAAACTTTTATGTTTCTTAATCACAAAAATAAATCTACATTATAAAAATAATTAAAACTATCGCCCTTTCCCACATCTTTAGTGACTGTGAATCAGTGAGCAAGATATAACAACAAAGGGGAGAAGTTGGTAGAAGGTGGTAAATTGATTTGAAAATCATGGTTTGGACATTTTCTGTGGTTCAGGTCTGTCATGTACACTGTGGATATGAAACACATAATGAGAGTTTGTTCTCTTGCTCATAAGTTAAAGTACAAAACAGTGCATTGAAAACTTTGAAGTCAATACCAAGGTTGGTTTTAATAAAAATGTCCCCTTTTGGAAAAGACATAGGTAACTATTATATTCAACTTATACAATAAAATAAAATCTGTATGATTTTTTTCCTAAAATCTCTTTCTATGATCCCTACATTTACGAACTGACTTGTTTTCATTATCATTGTTCTTTTCATTGTCCATTATTCTTGAGACAGTGTGTAACCTTCTTCCTCTCAAAACAACCCCTCCCAGCCTACTTTCAAAAGTCAGCATTTAAGTGTAAACAGTTTATTGAATAGACTGTACTTTGTGGATATTAACACAGTGATGTTTTTATTTTTCTCCAATCACAATTCCCAGTAGTGCTATATAGAATCTCCCAAGACAATTTCTTGGGTACATTCCACAACTTTCTCATCACTTTCAGTTATTAAAAAAACAAAGCCAAGCCAGTCTAATTTCACTCCTGTGTAAAAATCCAATCTCGAATCTGATTCAAATATAATCCTTTCAATTCCCTCTGCTATCATCTAACTCCTTTGTGTGGAGGGTGGGGGAAGGAAAGAAAAATATGAGAGATGGCAGGGGGTGCCATTGGAGATGAAGAGTGCTCCTCCCCACAAGACTGCCTGATTCTGTTGCTGCTTGTGGCCTCTGAGGATGTGGTGGTCTCCTCATAACTTTGTACAATTTTTATAGTTGTTTAGCTTTACCTTGGGCTACCACATCACCGAGGATGACCTCCAGAGGGAGCACCTATGTCTTCTGTAGTCTTGCCTTTGGTCCACATCCCAACCATATTTCCTCTCTTCTCTATATTCCTTCCTAAGGTGTCAAGGGCTTCCCAGGCGGCACTGCTGCTGCTGCTGCTGCTGCTCAGTCGCTTCAGTCATGTCCATCTCTAGTGGTAAAGAACCTGCCTGCCAATGCAGGAGATGTAAGAGATGCAGGTTCAATCCCTGGGTTGGGAACCCCTGGAGAAGGGCATGGGAACCCACTCCAGTATTCTTGCCTGGAGAAACTTATGGACAGAGGAGTCTGGTGGGCTACAGTTCACAGGGTTGCAAAGAGTCAGATACGACTTAGCGACTTAGCATGCATGCACGCTGGGTGTGAAACATGCAAGTTCTTCTCTGCACCCTCCGAAAGATGAGGAAACTTGGAATAGGTTGGAGACTTCCTTACCTTCTTTTTAAGTTCTCTATAACATAGTCTCTTTTTATTCCTTTCCTGGGCTCAGCCAGCAAGTCCTTGTCCTTTAAAATCTCCAGAAAAGAAACAAGCACAATCTTTGGTGTTCAGATATGTTCCCAAATTCCAGAAGACATAACTCAAATTCTTCCCCAAACTCTTTCATGAGACTCACTGCACTTTGAAGGCAGGCATCAGGTTGGTTCCCGACTCTGCAAGTCTTCAGCCAGGAAGCAGGGATTCAATCTTTCCTCCTTGCCAGCACTCACATTCTGTGTTTCATTGAAATTCCTCACCCACTTGGCTTCAGGGGCTTGGTGGTTGGTAGTGGTTTAGTCTCTAAGTTGTGTCTAACTCTAGTAACCCCATGGAATGTAGCCTGCCAGACTCCTCTGTCCTCTGTCCATGGGATTTCCAGGCAAGAATACTGGAGTGGGTTGCCATTTCCTTCTCCAGCGGATTGTCCTGACCCAGGGATCAAACCCTGGTCTCTTGCATTGCAAGTGGATTCTCTGCTGACTGAGTCACCAGGCAAGGCCTTCAGAGGCTTGAGGGGAAATATTTTTCTGCCCACCTAGGACTGAGATATCAGTTAGCAGAAGCAGAGATGGTTATTATCCCTCTGAGGATGTCCTTTGGGAGACTTTGGACCCTAGTAGTTGGAGAGGCCTTTAAAAGCATGAAATCCTTGTGCCTTTTTGTTATCACTTTTCAGTGAGAATAACTAATTTCAAGACAACAGGAAAAATCCAATTCAACATTCTGTTATTATAAAACTAAAGTAAATAGTAACCTTTCTTCTTAGTTGATACTGCAGTTTACAATGATAAGAAAACATGCAGACTCTAGCCCATAAGTTATGGCAAACCAGATCTTTTCAGTGCCTCAGATTTTTAGTTAGGTATGTTTAAAACAGCATCGATTTTCCAGTCATCAAAAATATTACTTATGAATAATATTATAGTTTTTTCTGGCTTCCTATTGGACTATGACAGGTGACAGTGAGGGAGAGGAGTTAGACCTATTATTAAATCATTGGTAAGTCAAAAATATAGCTCAGTGACAATGTTTAACTTTTTATTAGAAGGGCTTTCAATATAATAAGCAGAATCAGATCTTCATTTAAGACCTTTGAAAGACAATTTAAATTTAAGTAGATGTTAAAATGTATTTGTTAATCTTGCACCTCATAGTCCCCTTAAGAGAGGTTTGAATAGGGAAGTATTTTAGGTTCTGGCTTAAATATGAAGATGATTTTAAGCGTTCCCAGTGGCTAACAAATATAATGATAATCATTCCCAGAGTGGTACTGTCTTCAGACTTTCTCAGCTGAATTCTTTTCTGAGTGACAGTTCTGCTATCCATATCTTTCTTGTTAAGAATTCAATAATGGACTAGGTTAATTAGAGATAGGTAATCTTACCTTATAGTAATCATCCTTCTGTCAGAATAAATTAACCTTTTTAGCTCCTATTTTCTGGAATTCCCAGCCTCTGTAGACTTTCTTCTCAAGGCATTAAATAGCCTCATAAAACTTTAAACTCATTTGAATTTAGAAATCCCCATCACTGATAGAATTATTAAACGTGATAATCAGAGATTTACTCTAAGATCATTGAAGGTAACACTAATTCAGGCATGTCACAGCCTTGATCTTTCCTAGCTGTGTGACCTGGGGAGATTCAGTGATCATTTCTGGGTCTTCATTTCCTGACTTACAGAATAGGGATAAGTTGTAGCCACTTCAACTTGTGGAAATCAAATGGGAAAGCACCTCCAGTAGATTCTCAGAGCCCTGCTGAAATGTTTGAGATTGTGAGGATTGTTTTGAAAAGACTTTACTTTTTCCTCTGTTGATGTTAATTGATCCCTGATATTATGGAGTCTTCCCCTGGCTCCCCTGTATCCTTGGCAGGGAGAAAAATAATGGTGAACAGTTGTATGAGCAAGGATTCTCTCCACCTATGGTTCCCACAAGTCTTTGCTATATGTGTGGGCCAGGGACCAAATGTGTCAGTCCTTCAGAGACTAGAGCTCGTTGGGCCATCTATGCCAGAGATTCATGACACCCGTGACAACCACACTGAAAATTACCATGCCCCGAAAAAAAATCTATTAACAATTTGTACATATAAGTTCCTCTGCTTTTTTTTTTTTTAAAGGCAAAATATTGCTGTGAATTTCATCAGAAGTAATTTGGGATCTATTCAAACATTTGGCTTTAATTAGGAAACAGGAAAATATGTCAAAACTAGATCCCATTTGGACAGGATTTGTTTATCCTTCTCATCTTGAGTGTTTTCTCCAAATTTGGGCAGAGCCTTTGGCTTATTTAGATACAGATACAACTTAGTTCAGTGTTGGATAAGAAGGATGGTGGCCTACGCATATCAGCCCCTCAAAATGGAGAGCAGGAGAAAGTCACGGGGTGTGTAGTGCTGCCTGTGCGGACAGAGGGGCTCCACTAGTGGGTGAGTGAGCTCTTCCTGAGGTGGAAGAAAGGCCATTCCTTAGAGCTGCTCCTGGGCAAAGAATGGGTGTATTTTTAAAAAATGCTTTGACAAACTACTGGGGAATAGTTGTCAGTACTTGGGTTTCCACATAGAGCCCTTTGTTTTGGTCACTTCCCTAAAGAGTTGGTAAGCAGATTTGCAGGTAGAATTAAGGAGAGGGCTGAGTCTGGGAGTGTTTATGAGGAGAATGGAATAAGAGATTCTGAGGAATGCTGGGGGCGGTGAGGAGCCAGTTTGTTGGGCCCTTTAGAGAGGGAGTAAAGGAAAGCAGCCACTTGGTTTAAGAAAGACATTGAAAAACAAGCATGTTTAGTAAAGAGATTTTTAAAATAAATTTTTTGAATAGAAGGTAGAAACACATGTTTCAACAGAAGTATAAAAACATGGACCATAAAGTTTCATTAATAGCCTGGTCCCTTAGTGTTCACCCCTCTCTCCACCAGGAGATAGCCATTATTATTATTATTATTTTTAATGTAAGCTTGCAAATTTCTTTATATGCATAAAAGCAAATATGAATATTGATCTTTCGCTTCCTCCTCTGCTTTTTTTTAACACCCAATATAGGTTATTTCATTGTTTTGTACCTTAATTTTTTTTTTCATTGTACTATATATTTTGGATGTACTTCCCAGGTGGGTCAATGGTAAAGAATCCACCTGCCAGTGCAGGAGATGTGGGTTCAATCCTTGGGACAGGAAGATCTCCTGGAGGAGGAAATGGCAACCCACTTCAGTATTCTTGCCTGGAAAATCCCATGGACAGAGGAGCCTGGCAGGCTGCAGTCCCCGGGGTTACAAAAAGTAAGACATGACTGAGCATGCATGCACAACAACAAATATGTTTTGCACATCTTTCTTGTCACCACATAGAGAACTTTATGATTCTTTTTATTGTCCTGCTGCATTCCATTTTATTGATATACCATAATTAATCTAACCTATTTGTGGACATTGGGTTATTTCTAACTGTTTGAATTTATAATATTGAGTAAACTTATATAGCCCTTGGGGCTTCCCAGGTGGCACTAGTGGTAAAGAACCTGCCTGCCAATGCAGGGGACTTAAGAGATGCAGTTTTGATCCCTGGGTTGGGAAGATCCCCTGGAGAAGAAAATGGCAATCCACTCCTGTATTCATGCTTAGAGAATTCCATGGACAGAGGAGCCTGGTGGGCTACAGTCCATGGGGTTGCACAGAGTTGTACACAACTGAAGCAACTAGAGCCAGACATCCTGGAATGTGAAGTCAAGTGGGCCTTAGGAAGCATCACTATGAACAAAGCTAGTGGAATTCCAGTTGAGCTATTTCAAATCCTGAAAGATGATGCTGTGAAAGTGCTGCACTCAATATGCCAGCAAATTTGGAAAACTCAGCAGTGGCCACAGGACTGGAAAAGGTCAGTTTTCATTCCAATCCCAAAGAAAGGCAATGCCAAAGAATGCTCAAACTACCACACAATTGCACTCATCTCACACGCTAGTAAAGTAATGCTCAAAATGCTCCAAGCCAGGCTTTAGCAATATGTGAACCGTGAACTTCCTGATATTCAAGCTGGTTTTAGAACAGGCAGAGGAACCAGAGATCAAATTGCCAACATCTGCTGGATCATGGAAAAAGCAAGAGAGTTCCAGAAAAACATCTACTTCTGCTTTATTGACTATGCCAAAGCCTTTGACTGTGTGGATCACAAGAAACTGGAACATTCTGAAAGAGATGGGAATACCAGACCACCTGACCTGCCTCTTGAGAAACCTATATGCAGATCAGGAAGCAACAGTGAGAACTGGACATGGAAGAACGGACTAGTTCCAAATAGGAAAAGGAGTATGTCAAGGCTGTATATTGTCACCCTGCTTATTTAACTTATATGAAGAGTACATCATGAGAAACGCTGGGCTGGAAGAAACACAAGCTGGAATCAAGATTGCTTGGAGATATTAATAACCTCAGATATGCAGATGACACCACCCTTATGGCAGAAAGTGAAGAGGAGCTAAAGAGCTTCTTGATGAAAGTGAAAGAGGAGAGTGAAAAAGTTGGCTTAAAGCTCAACATTCAGAAAACTTAAGATCATGGCATCTGGTCCCATCACTTCATGACAAATAGATGGGGAAACAGTGGAAACAGTGGCTGGCTTTATTTTTTGGGCTCCCAAATCATTGCAGATGGTGATTGTAGCCATGAAATTAGAAGACATTTACTCTTGGAAGGAAAGTTACGACCAACCTAGACAGCACATTGAAAAGCAGAGACATTACTTTGCCAACAAAGGTCTGTCTGGTCAAGGCTATGGTTTTTCCAGTAGTCATGTATGGATGTGAAAGTTGGACCATAAAGAAAGCTGAGTGCAGAAAAATGGATGCTTTTGAACTGTGGTATTAGAGAAGACTCTTGAGGGTCCCTTGGACTGCAAGGAGATCCAACCAGTCCATCCTAAAGGAGATCAGTCCTGGGTGTTCATTGGAAGGATTGATGTTGAAGCTGAAGCTCCAACATCACTTTGGCCACTTGATGCGAAGAGCTGCCTCATTTGAAAAGACCCTGATGCTGGGAAAGATTAAGGGCAGGTGGAGAGGGGGATGGCAGAGGATGAGATGGTTGGATGGCATCACTGACTCAATGGACGTGAGTTTGGGTAAACTCCGGGGTTGGTGATGGACAGGGAGGCCTGGCATGCTGCGGTTCATGGGGTCGCAAAGAGTCGGACATACTGAACTGAGCTGAAGCAACTTAGCATGCCATTTCATATAGAACTTATTTTGCATTAGCAGAAACATACCCACAGAAAGAATTCCCAGTGTTGGTATTGTTGGACAACATATATGCAGTTGGAATTTTTGATTGACTTTGCTACATTTCCCTCCTAAGGAGTTGGACCAATTTATACTCCCAACAGAAGTAAATGAAAGCCCTTGTTTTTCCTAAGCTTTGCCAATGCAGTGTATGTCAGATTTTTAGATTTTTACAAATCTGGTAATTAGCAAATAGCATCTTGGTGTCTAGGGTTTTTTTGTTTTGTTTTATCAAGTTCAGTTTTTCAAAAACTTCAAGCTATCTCAAACTTATAGAAAAGTTTTTTTTTTTCCCCCTATTTAATAGTAAGTTGCTGACATGATAACTCCTGCACTCTGGAAAACCTTACATATATATTTTACAAACAAGTACGTTCTTTTTATAACCAAAATAAAACCATCAATCTCAGGGCATTAGCTTTGGTGCATAACTACCATCTAACCCTCAGGCTCCATTTATGTTTAGCTTATTATCCATAATGTGTCCTTTATAGAAAAAAATATCCAGTAAGAATCACATGTTGTGCTTAGCAGCTAGGCCTCTTTAACCTCTTTCAATCTGAAATGGTTCCCTCCACTTTCTTTACCTTTCATGATCTTGAAAGGCCAGATATTTTGTAAAATTTCTCTTAATTTGGGTTTGCCTGATGTTTCCTTTTGACTCAACTCAGATTATACATCTTTGGCAGGGATATTACAGAAACAACACTGTGTTCTCATTGTAACCTATCAGATGGTGTATAATTTTGAGTTGCTGCATTAATGAAGATGTTCATTCTGGTCATCTGATTGAAGTCGTGGCTGCCAGGATTCTCCATTGTAAATTTAATCTTTTCCTTTTGGAATTGCTAAAGTCTTGTGGTAGGGTCCTTTTGAGATTATATAAATATCTCTTTTAGTATTAGAATTTGATTTTACTAATTTGTTTCTTTTAGTTATGTCACTGTGAACTCACTGGTTTCTATTATATTGAATAGATCATAATCTGTTACTGTCATTATTTATATCGTTGGTCAGATTACCCTAGATTTGATGAGTACCCACTCATCAAGTACCCACTCCTTCAAGCTGGCTCCTCTGTCCTTTTGACTTACTTCTATCATTCTGTGAGCATTTCCTTGTTTTCTGATTCAAAGAGATGTTCCAGGGCCACCTTGTACTTTTTCTGACCCAGACTTGGAATTACTAATTTCTTCAAGGAAGCTTTTAGCAGAGAGTGGTGTATGAAGTTAAGATCTGGTGCTAGGTGTGCTCCTTCCTATTGGGGTGCTCTGTTCCTAGGCCACCTTAACAGACACATATTCACGTCTATGTTTATTTATTTACTTCTGTAGTGAAAATTATGAGTTTATACCATGCTTTCAATTCTTACCTGACACCACGGGATCGATTTTAGTTTTCTCCCTTTGCATCTTTTTAGTTCCCTTCTCTGACAGTGAGAAGCTAGCTCTCATTATCCTTACAGATTTCCCTAATTGATCATTCCCTGTGTGTAAACATCTCATGCACTGCTTCACTCCCACATAAAGACTTGCCACTCTCCACTTGGGCTTTGGGCCTCCCCTTCCATTTCCCACTCCACATCCCCCATCTCCCAGAGAAGTTCTCTTTGCTCCTCCTCAAGCTTCTGAGTGCAGTTTTAATTTATATTCTTTTTGTTGTGAGTGAGGTTGAGAAATTTTTAATGAAGAGTGCCAATATAAACCCTATCTTCATTTCCTATACAAAATGTTCAGTAAAATCAACATTGCCCAATAGTATTTTTGTTTGAGTGAATTATTTAGTAGTGTTTGAATCACAGCTGAGTTTTATGTTCAGCTGCACAGAGTGAGTGCAGTTATTTAAATCATTTATTCACTTAACAAATTATTTGTTGAAATCAAATCACTGTACGTTCCAGCCACTCTTCTAGGCACCGAGGATCACATGGTAAAAAAGAGAGACAAATCGTCTTCCCTCATAGAATTTATGTTTTTAACAGTGGACTCAAATAATGAGCAAGTTAACCTATCAGCTTAGAGTGTAATTTCCAGTAGTGAAAAAAGCTAAAAAGAGAATAAAGCATAGTGACAGCATCTACTGTTGTAGGTGCCAGAGCAGCAGGGAAGCCTCAGTGGACACCCAGTGACAGAACAAAAGAAATGGTTTGTGTATAGATCCCCAGGGATCAGCATCTGGTGAATCATGTCCACCTGGAAAGAACAAGCCAATTTCTGGGTTTCAGAGCCTGGGTCAGAGAGCCAAACCAGATAGGACGGAAGCTACTCCATAGTCTGTAGACATCTTGCTAATTAACTTTGGAGTCACTTCCCCCATGTAGGCCTGTGCAATACTGCCTTCTCAGCTTCAATTCTAACAAAAACATGAGAGGCAGCAACTTCATAAGTAACCAAAAAATCTTTGTCTTGAAATTCTTTTAAACCTATTTCTAATCTTGATGACATCATTCTCGCAGATTAGGAGATATTATTTCCTTCTTACAGATGAGGAAACTGAGACTTTTAAAGATCAATAATGTACTCAGTATTATGCAGCTAGTAAGACATTGAGCAGTGATTAGCTCCAAAGCCCAGCTCTTCCAGCTGTTGACAAGGGTCAGACTCAGTCCTGTTATTTTTTGGGAAGTGCTTTGCAGAGGCGGTTCCCCTATGATACAAACTAGGGCCCTAAGTAAACCAGGATTCTCTAGACAATGGGCCTCATGCTAAAACTTAATTAACATCCTTCTGTCAGGTAGATCTGTTTCCATTTCAATTACACTAAAATATAAACAAATTTTTGTTCACCTTTTTAGGTTGAGACTTTATTCTCTAATGTTAAGAACCCAGGGTATATTCGATGATTAGTTATATATTTCCAATAAACTAAAAGTATACATTCAACCAGTGCATTCTGAAGGAGATCAACCCTGGGATTTCTTTGGAAGGAATGATGCTAAAGCTGAAACTCCAGTACTTTGGCCACCTCATGCGAAGAGTTGACTCATTGGAAAAGACTCTGATGCTGGGAGGGATTGGGGGCAGGAGGAGAAGGGGACGACAGAGGATGCGATGGCTGGATGGCATCACTGACTTGATGGACATGAGTCTGAGTGAACTCCGGGAGATGATGATGGACAGGGAGGCCTGGCGTGCTGCAATCCATGGGGTTGCAAAGAGTCGGACATGACTGAGCGACTGAACTGAACTGAACTGATACATTCTTATAAGAAATAAAAATGCATAGTATTATTTCACAGCAAGTACAACTACCCCACCTGATACTCTTATAAATGTACATCTCTGTACTGATTTTACCAATTAGATCACAGATAAATTCACCCAATCAACTCAGCAAAGCCCTGATTGCAGATCAATTACTTAAATAGATTTATTTGGATTAGATATGAGAACTCAGTAATTAAATTGTAGAGATGGTTAATATTATACTTGAAAGCATCAGATAATTAATAAAACAAACTTCATAATTGGGGAACAACTTAACAATATTATATCCATCAAAAATCAAGTTTTAAAAAAAACCAAGAAAAGGTAATAAGAGCAAAATAGTTGAATTGCTTTGTTTATAATTAGAAAGACATGTCACTGTGGAAAAGTGAAAATTGCCACTTCTGGGCTTTAACCTAAACATGGGAGAGTGTTATCTTACCAGTCATTTGTGGTCACTTGGGAGTTCCTGCCTGGAATGATGTATTGAGAGACTGTGAATACTAATCAGGTTGTTTTTTGGTCGCTCAGTTGTGTCCGACTCTGCGACCCCATGGACTGCAGCAAGCACACCAGGCTTCCCTGTCCTTCACCATCTCCCTGAGTTTGCTCAAACTCATGTCCATTGAGTCGGTGATGCCATCATCCAACCATCTTATCCTCTCTCTTGCTTGGAGAGGTGAATGAGTGGTGGCTTTGATTTTGCCTGGGATTGCACAGATCTTGAAGTCACTGCCAAACTAACTCTGCAGTGGCAACTTTAGAACACAAAATAAGCACTAGACCTAGAAATGCTCGACACCCAAACTTAATGTATAGTCAAATAAATGGTTTAGTTTAGCACCTACCAGCCTTTAAGAAGAGCTTGTCAGTATACTCTTTCCTGTTGAAAGGAAAGAGTTGGAGAAGTCTCTAGTGCTGGGGGAAAGGAAATCAAGACTGTGTGCGGAGATGGCCTGAGAGATGGAGACATTGCTAGGGTCTTCAACAGCTGTGGCCTCTACCAGCTGGCATCAAGGCCCTGGTTACAGCCCAGGCAGGAGAGGCATGTGGAAGTGGAAGAGAATTCTGCACAGGAAAGCTAATAAATCATGCCATAAATAGCAGCATTAGGTGAAAAGAAGGAATCACTTGGCAGTAGCTTTTTCAACACAGAAGCAAAATGTATGTACATTTTGGGGGAGTGATATTCAAGAAAATATTAGTACTTGGGTATGAGTGGGGAATAAGTTCCATAAGCCTGATTTTTCACTATGTACCTTTCTGTTTGAAATTTTAAATCATGCATGTATACTTTTTAATTGTAAAGAACAGGTTTAAAGTTAAGACTTTTATTTTCTATATATAGAGGTCTTAACAGCAGTGTGTTCACTCACCTAGAGCCAGACATCCTGGGGTGTGAAGTCAAGTGGACCTTAGGAAGCATTTCTATGAACAAAGCTAATGGAGGTGATGAAATTCCAGTTGAGCTATTTCAAATCCTAAAAGATGATGCTATTAAAGTGCTGCACTCATTATGGTAGCACATTTGGAAAACGGCATTGGCCACAGGACTGGAAAAAGGTCAGTTTTCATTCCAATCCCAAAGAAGGGCAATGTCAGAGAATGTTCAAATTACCATACAATTGCACTCATTTCACATGCTAGCAAGATTATGCTCAAAATTCTTCAAGCTAGGCTTCAGCAGAACTTGAACTGACAATTCCAGATGTATAAGCTGGATTTAGAAAAGGCAGAGGAATCAGAGATCAAATTGCCAACATACGCTGGATCATAGAAGCAAGGGAATTCCAAAAAAACATCTACTGCTTCATTGATTATGCTAATGCCTTTGACTACATGAATCACAGCAAACTGTGGAATATTCTTAATGAGATGGTAATACCAGACAACCTTATCTGCTTTGTGAGAAGCCTGTGTGCAGGACAAGGAGCAGCAGTCAGAACGGGACATGAAACAATGGACTAGTTCAGAATTGGGAAAGGAGTACTTCAAAGCTGTGTATTGTCACCCTGCTTATTTAACTTCTATGGAGAGTGAAGTGAAAGTGAAAGTTGTTCAGTCGTGTTTGACTCTTTGTGACCCCATGGACTATATACAGTCCATGGAATTCTCTAGGCCAGAACACTGGAGTGGGTAGCCTTTCCCTTCTCCAGGGTATCTTCCAACCCAGGGATTGAACCCAGGTCTCCCACATTGCAGGCAAATTCTTCACCAGCTGAGCCACAAGGGAAGCCCAAGAACACTGGAGTGGGTAGCCTATCCCTTCTCCAGTGGATCTTTGTGACCTAGGAATTGAACCAGGGTCTCCTGCATTGCAGATGGATTCTTTACCAATTGAGCTATTGGATAACATCATACAGAGTACATCATGTGAAATGCCAGGCTGGAAGAAGCACAAGCTGGAATCAAGATTGCTGGGATAAATATCAATAACCTCAGATATGCAGATGACACCACTTTACTGGTGGAATGTGAAGAGGAGCTAAAAAGCCTCTTGATGAAGGTGAAAAAGGAGAATGAAAAAGCTGGCTTAAAGCTCAGCATTCAATAAACAAAGATCACAGCATCCAGTCCCATCACTTCATGGCAAATAGATGGGGAAAATGTGGAAACAGTGTCAGATTTCATTTTCTTGGACTCCAAAGTCCCTGTGGATAGTGACTGCAGCCATAAAATTAAAATACGCTTGCTCCTTGTAAGAATAGCTACAACAAACATAGTGTATTAAAAAGCAGAGATATCACTTTGCTGACAAAGGTCCATATAGTCCATATGGTTTTACCAGTAGCCATGTATGAATGTGAGAGTTGGATCATAAAGAAAGCTGAGCAGCAAAGTGAATTATGGTGTTGGAGAAGACTCTTGAGAGTCCCTTGGACTGCAGGGAGATCCAGCCAGTCAATCAGGGACATCATCACTGACTATTCATTGGAAGGATTGATGCTGAAGCACCAATGCTTTGGCCACCTGATGCAAAGAGCCAATTGACTGAGAAAGACCAGGATGCTGGGAAAGATTGAAGGCAAGAAAAGGGGACCACAGAGCATGACAATGGTTGGATGGCATCACTGACTCAATGGATATGAGTTTGAGCAAACTCAGGGAGATAGTGAAGGACAGGGAATCCTGGCGTGCTACAGTTCATGGGGTTGCGAAGAGTTGGACATGACTTAGTAACTGAACAACAACAGGTAAATGTCTACTCAGGGCAGACATTTTTCCAAAATATTGTTTCACTTGTTGAAATAGGAATTTTCATTGGTGAATTCTGGAAGTGAGCTATTGCTATCAGAATGATCCTTAGCATTTTCAATATGTATGATTGATTACTTAAATCTGTAAAAAATTATCTGTAGTCAATCAGAATCTATAATAATTTATAGTTTATAATGGTGAAATGATGTATAATATGTGTTGGATCTGATTTAATCCTCGTTTTTAATTCACTTCTTTGGATTAGAAGTGTTTCTAATTAACTGAAACTAAATCACAATAGTGACTTAATTTATCATTTATGAAGCCTGTGACACATTTTAGCTAATCATAAGCACAGACTTTGTATTATTGATTTTTATTTATTTGACTGTGCTGGGTCTTAGTTGTGGCACGCAGGATCTTCAGTTGCTTAGTTATGGCTTGTAAACTTTTAGTTGTGACATGTGGGATCTAGTCCCCTGACCGGGGATTGAATCCCCTGCATTGGGAGCATGGAGTCAGCCTCTGGCCACCAGGAAGTCCCACAAGCATAGACTTTTAAAATAGCATATGAGCATCCAACAGTGGTTTTAAAATGAATAATAATGTATAACATTCTTGTTTATTAAAATCATGTATATTTGTTTTAGGATACTTGGAAATTGTAGAGATAGTAAACATTCCCCACCTATAAAATATCTATCTTTTACGCCTACATCTATGAGTGTATTTTCTTGCAGCCTTTTTCTTCTTCAGTTGGTTCAGTTCAGTCGCTCAGTTGTGTCCGACTCTTTGCAACCCCATGGACTGCAGCACGCCAGGCTTCCATGTCTATCACCAACTCCTGGAGTTTACTCAAACTGATGTCCATCGAGTCGGTGATGCCATCCAATCATCCTCTGTTGTCCCCTTCTCCTCCCACCTTCAATCTTTCCCAGCATCAGGGTCTTTTCCAATGAGTCAGGTCTTTGCATTAGGTGGCCAAAGTATTGGAGTTTCAGCTTCAGCATCAGTCCTTCCAATGAATATTCAGGACTTGATCTCCTTTAGGATGGACTGGTTGGATCTCCTTGCAGTCCAAGGGACTCTCTAGAGTCTTCTCCAACACCACAGTTCTCCTAGATGGAACTGAGAAAGCTGAGTGAACGTAGGGAGTGAGGCCAGTGGCTGAGTGGGCACAAGAGAGCCAGAAAGCAGCAGGTTCAGGGGAGACTTTGAATCCTGGGAGTAGGGTCAGTCCAAGCTTAGCATGAGTAAATCCAGTCTCCTTGGGTTCTAAACAGTCAAGAAGGAGTTGGGACTCAAAGCAGAATGGAAGAACAGACAGACCATTCAGTGAAATAGAGCTTTTGGATGGAGAAAAAGGAAATCCTGAATTCAAAAATGAGAAGAGCACCCAAGAAAATAAAAATGCATCACAAAGAGGCTTTCTGGAGCCAAAACCAAAACAACCAAATCAACCAAATACATAATTTATTAGAGGAACTTGGGGATAGGGTGTTCCCACTGTTGAAATCTGACATTTTCTGAAAATCAGTGCCAAGACATTTCTCCAACTGCAGAGTAAACAGATAAAGAGACGGGCATCTAGGAAAGCAATTAGACACCTAGAAAATGTGTCTAGAAGTCTACCATGAGACTTATGGTATTTTCAGAAGAGGAAAAAGGAAGTCAGACAATAATTAAACAAATGAACTCAGTTTCCATGAAATGAAAGAAATGACTTTGCAGATTATTAATATCTCACCGAGTTCCAGGCTGGAGAGATGAGGGAAAGCAGTTAGTATATCATGATAAAATCCCAAAACTCCAGTTATTAATAGAAAATGGTATATGACTTTGGGCAGAAAGAACAAATTCTATAAGGAGAAAGATCTTGGACTGATAAGAGTTCTCTTTTACCATGCTGGAAGCCAGAAGACACTGGAGTTGGATCTATTGGCACTTCTTAAATACCTTAGAAATATTAATTAATTCATTTATTCTTCACAACAGTTTTGTGAGGTAGATATCATTTTAATGTACTTTTCACCAGTGAGGAAACTGGGGCTCAGAGGGATTTAGTAATAGGGCCAGGGTCTCATAGCTAGAAAGTGACAGAGCCAAGACTCAACAGAGGCGGTCTGGCTCCAGAGGCACATTGATTTTTTATCACACCAAAGTAAAATTAAGACTTTTACCTAACATCATACTCAAACATATATTTTTGGCATATTAAAGCCTTAAATGTGCATGAAAAGCTTTAAAATTTTTAAAATAAAATATAAGGAAATATCTTTCACCCATAAAATAGTGATTATTATTTTAAACAAGACACAAGATACAAAAGGTACAAAGCATAAAGCAGAAGAGATGAAGCTGCCTGGTAGATACTCCTAATATTACTTTATATACATTTAAAAAGCATTAAAAAGTAAAAATAGGAGCCACAGATGGAAAGAAGATGTTTGCAATACTTATTCCTGACTTTCAAAGGAATGGTATTCCAAATATACAAAGAATCCTACAAAATTAATAATAGATCAGCAACCTGATAGAGATATAGATAGGTATGTGAAAAGGCATTTTATAGGAGGGAAAAACTGGCCACTAACCCAAGGAAAGATGCTTCAACTCACTTGTAATTCGGAAAAATAAAATTAAAAACTCATTGCAATACTATTTCACACTTATCAGACTGGCATATGATTTGAAAATTTTGTTAAAAAATTTGATGAGAAAGAGAAAGAACTCATACCACTAATGAGAGACCGTGTCAAGTCAGTGATATACCTCAAAATGTGGAATTCAGGCAAAGTCTTGTATGGGCCCAAGGAGACTGGGGCAAGAAGGTTGATACCAGCATTGTTCATAATATAAGTATGGAAAAATATCTAATTCCAATAATAAAAGTGTGGATAAGTGATGTGTATGTGGTAGAAAATCTGAATGACCTTTAGTCATATGTGTCAGTGTGTAGCTAAATCCTAACATTATTAAGTTAGATGAAAAGGCAAAATGGGGAAGCATCTGTACAATAGAATACTATATGTATGAAGTTTAAAAATATGCCAAATAATATTGTACCTTTTTCCTAGGTGCTTAGATTAAGTAGTAAAGATATAGCAACATGCGGGATCATGATGACATCAAGTTAAGAGTTTATCTCTGGGATGAGATTACAGTGTCTGGAGATGCACAGGAAATTTAATGTTCTGTTTCATATTTTAAGCTCAGGAAAGGGTTCTTAGCTATTTCTACTGTTACTGTCTGTATGTTTTGATAGGCCTGAAAAATTTTACATTTAAAATGAGGGAAAAATTCACTTGTTATTTTTTAAAAGCATATGACAGTAGGCATTTTCCAAAATGATGAGTAACATTATAATGAACTTGATTGGATTCATCTTTTAAAAATTAAGGCCTCTGTTGAATGGATAAAGAAACTGTGGTACATATATACAATGGAATACTACTCAGCCATAAAAAGGAATGCATTTGAGTCTGTTCTAATGAGGTGGATGAAACTAGAGCCCATTATATAGAGTGAAGTAAGTCAGAAAGGGAAATATAAGTATCGTATACTGGCACATACATATGGAATCTGAAGAGATGGCCCTGATGAATTTATTTTCAGGGCAGCAATGGAGAAACAGACATAAGAGAACAGACC
The DNA here is from genome assembly GCF_014754425.2 of Oryx dammah. Classification (NCBI taxonomy): domain Eukaryota; kingdom Metazoa; phylum Chordata; class Mammalia; order Artiodactyla; family Bovidae; genus Oryx; species Oryx dammah. The sequence goes on along the minus strand of NW_024070189.1, from coordinate 19,550,561 downwards.
TATGGACAAGGTAGGAGGAGAGGCAGGAGAAGGGAAAATGTATGGAGAGAGTAACATGGAAATTTACAATACCATGTGTAAACCAGTAGCCAATGGGAATCTGCTGTATGGCACGGGGAACTCAAACAGGGGCTCTGAGAGAGGCTGAAGGGTGGGGTGGGAAGGGAAGGCAGAAGGAGGTCTGGGAGGGAGGGGACATGGGTTTATCTCTGGCTGATTCTTGTTGATGTGTCGCAGAAAACCACAAAATTCTGTAAAACAATTATCCTCCAATTAAAAAATTTAAAAAAATTAAGGCATCTCTCAATTTATTTACAGTGGAGAAGAATGCCCTGTATAAAGGAATATGTTTTTAAAAGTTAATATAGAACAGCTTTTTTTTTTTTTTAAGATAAGTATAAAGTATTATTTTACTTCAAAGGACAACACTGTGATTTAAAGTTAGATTAAAATCTTGATGAAAAATATACTCTTGGTTTCAATAACTCCTGATAAATACTCATAGTTTAAGTAATGCTTTCTTTTTCCAGAGTGACACATGTATAAATAACTAACCATTTAGTGCTTAAAAGTGAGAAAAAGTGAAAGTTAGTTGCTCAGTCATGTCTGACTGTGATTCCACGGACTGTGGCCTGCCAGGCTCCTCTGTCCATGGACTTCTCCAGGCAGGAATACTGGAGTGGGTTGCTGACCTGGGATTTAGTGCTTAAGTAGTATTGTTTTCATAGGATGATGTGGTAGAATGGGTCACAATGAAAGTAAAAACACAAATAAGATTAGCATTAGATTAGTTTGCTGCATTTCCCTAGGGCCAACTCTAGGAGAGAAGGTTTCTGTGTTAGTCCCAGAACTGTGGAGGGTGTTGAAATGCTTTCTAATTGCCCAGTTAAAGCTTTGTTTATATAGCATTTTGTTCAAGATTCATGGAACATGTTGAGGTGTCAGATATTCAAGAACTCTGTTTGTTATACAAATCATTGAAAGAAAACCTTCCTGGATAGGGAGGTGGGAGGTAGCAGCAGGGGCGTGTCGGATTCTGTGCTATGCTGTGGACTGTGGCCTGCAGGAGAGAACAGGTTTATTTTTAAGGTCTCTTTTTGCTTTCCCTCCACCATGCCTCTCTTCTGTCTGCATCCTAATCCAGGCTCCTGTGTCTTGCTGGGTTACTGTAGGTCATTTCATATGTTCTTTCTTCTACACCCCCCTTGCAGCCTCCCATCCTAATTCTAGTTGGCCTTCTACTCAGAAGCATACAGTAGTTACTGGTTTCCCACCAGAGGAGATTACTCTGACTTGTTTTGAAGACGTGCTGACTTTCTCATTCATCTCAATTTGGACTCTGTTTTCAGGTCAGCTACTCACAGAAGCTGGCTTGTGACAGAGTTTTCACTGGCCCATAGTAAAATGATAAAAATATAGAAAATGTGCCTAGAATAGGGTATTCAAATTTTAAAAAATTGAGATTTTTTTTCTTGCTTTTTTTGTGATCAGATGTTTGTTCTTCATCAAATGCTGGTTGTTGATGGCAGAATTTTGGAAAAGATCTTGCTTGGGAAAAGCGTAAGTTGACAAGTTTGATGGTTGCCTTCTTTCCACCTCAACATCCCTCTTAGTTCTCCCTGCCACAAAAACACGATACAGACACACACACAGACACACACTTTCTCTCTCATTTTCCCTTTCACTCACACACACATACTTGCTTTTCCCCTCAAATTTTGTTTTTGTTTTTGCAGGGCAGAGAAATGATGGTCTAGGTGGTTTTATGTAATCCATGCTCAACAGTTGTTTATTCCTGCTTCTCTGTCCTTTCTCACAGTCATTCCTATTGTCCCAAATATCCTCCTTTTACTTCAGTACAAATTCTCCACTTCCTGTAATGCTCAGATCAAATCGCCTCTCCTGCAGCTAATTTTCTTAATCACTTTGTGACAGTTTTATCACTTTATTTATTGGTATGGGTATTGGTTGACATAAGAATTTTGTTTTTTTTTTGATTCCTGTGAAAGAAAGAACTTTGGCATTTTGTTAATACTAGGGAGATTTGGTAAGGCCATAAAAATTCATATAAAATGGTTTCTATTAGTCCTGAATCTGTTGTATATGGTAGTCTTAATGTAATAGTTATGAATAGCATACAGTGACTCTTCTCCAGGTATCTCCAGCATTCTGCTTTGCAGGCCTCCTGGTGTTAGGTGTATCCGTGTGACTGATTTTGGCCATTGAGATGTGAATGAAAGTGGAGTGTTACTCCCAGATGGAAGCTTTTGAGCAACTATAGCAATATTCCAGTTGGCAGGTGATCTTTAGCTTGGCTTCTAGGGGCTTCCCTGGTGGCTCAGACAGTAAAGAATCTGCCTGCAATGCAGGAGACCTGGATTTGATCCCAGGGTTGGGAAGATCCTCTGGAGAAGGAAGTGGCAACCCACTCCAGTATTCTTGTCTGGAGAATCCCACAGACAGCCTCCACGGGGTCACAAAGAGTAGGACATGACTGAGCGACTAATACCTTCACCTTTTTGAGTCCTAGAGTGAGTATGATGTGAAAGAGAACCCTGTACAGCCTTCAATGGACTTGCAATGTGAACAAGAAATAAACTTTTGTTTCTTAATCCACTGAGATTTTGGAGGTTGTAGAAAATATTAATAACAGCACAACTTAATCTATCAATACAAATATACATTTTACAAAAATAAAATTTCTAATTTGATTGATAATTTAAAAATTAATCATTTATAATGTTAAATATCTACCATTTCAATATATTCCATTTCTTATATTTAAAAAAGAAGAGAATATTGACATCTGAATCATTTTAATGAGATAAATACTGAAGTCTCAGGATCTCATAGTATCGTTCAGAAACATGTAGAATGGATTTAAAAATATACAATGGAATACTGAAAGTGGCAAATTGGCAACTAAAATACAGATGAGGCAGAAGATTCGGAGAGCAAAGCAAGAATCTGGTAAGATTTCATAAAGGAGTCTTGACCCTTGAGAAATAATTTCCCTTGATTCTTCAAGATGGTTGTGTATGTAACCACAAAGGTCAGTAAGCAACTGACTCACCTAAATTAACTTTTGAATGCGGTTTTGTTTGCCTGCCATGAAGATTTTTGGGAGCTTGGCGCCATCTTCTGGTCAAATGCTAACTTTTCAGATTCAAACGTTTCTTGATTTTTCAGTAACTACTTTGATTATACTTTCTAGTAAATACCATTAAGTAAATAAGTAAAAAATTTTCAAATATAAATTTCAGGAACTTATGCACATAAAATGAATGTATGTCTGTACAGTTTTAAGCGAAGTCGCTCAGTCGTGTCCGACTCTTTGTGACCCAGTGGACTGTAGCCCACCAGGCTCCTCTGTCCATGGGATTTTCCAGGCAAGAGTACTGGAGTGGGGTGCCATTTCCTTCTCCAGATGATCTTCCCAACCCAGGGAACGAACCCAGGTCTCCCACATTGTAAGCAAGATGCTTTACCGTCTGAGCCACCAGGGAAGTCCTAAGCTAACTATATTTATATGACAGTAGCAATTTTGAATTTTTTTATGTTTGTTTTTGAGAACATTACACAAACAAAATTGTCACCTTTTTCTTAACAATACAAGAGAAGACTCTACACATGGACATCGCCAGATGGGCAACACCAAAATCAGATTGATTATATTCTTTGCAGCCAAAGATGGAGAAGCTCTATACAGTCAGCAGAAACAAGGCTGGGAACTGACTGTGGCTCAGGTCATGAACTCCTTATTGCCAAATTCAGACTTAAATTGAAGAAAGTAGGGAAAACCACTAGACCATTCAGGTATGACCTAAATCAAATACCTTATGATTATACAGTGGAAGTGAGAAATAGATTTAAGGGACTAGATCTGATAGATAGAGTGCCTGATGAACTATGGACTGAGGTTTGTGACACTGTACAGGAGACAAGGATCAAGACCATCCCCATGGAAAAGAAATGCAAAAAAGCAAAATGACTGTCTGGGAGGCCTTACAAATAGCTGTGAAATGAAGAGAAGTGAAAAGCAAAGGGGAAAAGGAAAGATATAAGCATCTGAATGCAGAGTTCCAAAGAATAGCAAGAAGAGATAAGAAAGCCTTCTTCAGCGATCAATGCAAAGAAATAGAGGAAAACAACAGAATGGGAAAGACTAGAGATCTCTTCTAGAAAATCAGAGATACCAAGGGAACATTTCATGCAAAGATGGGCTTGATAAAGGACAGAAATGGTAGGGACTAACAGAAGCAGAAGATATTAAGAAGAGGTGGCAAGAATACACAGAAGAACTGTACAAAAAAGATCTTCACGACCAAGATAATCATGATGGTGTGATAACTCACCTAGAGCCAGACATCCTGGAATGTGAAGTCAAGTGGGCCTTAGGTAGTAGCATCACTACGAACAAAGCTAGTGGAGGTGATGGAATTCCGGTAGAGCTATTTCAAATCCTGAAAGATGATGCTGTGAAAGTGCTGCACTCAATATGCCAGCAAATTTGGAAAACTCAGCAGTGGCCACAGGACTGGAAAAGGTCAGTTTTCATTCCAATCCCAAAGAAAGGCAATGCCAAAGAATGCTCAAACTACCACACAATTGCACTCATCTCACACGCTAGTAAAGTAATGCTCAAGATTCTCCAAGCTAGGCTTCAGCAATACGTGAACCGTGAACTTCCAGATGTTCAAGCTGGTTTTAGAAAAGGCAGAGGAACCAGAGATCAAATTGCCAACATCCGCTGGATCATGGAAAAAGCAAGAGAGTTCCAGAAAAACATCTATTTCTGCTTGACTGTGTGGATCACAATAAACTGTGGAAAATCCTGAAAGAGATGGGAATACCAGACCACCTGACCTGCCTCTTGAGAAACCTATATGCAGGTCAGGAAGCAACAGTGAGAATTGGACATGGAAGAACAGACTGGTTCCAAATAGGAAAAGGAGTATGTCAAGGCTGTATATTATCACCCCACTTATTTAACTTCTATGCAGAGTACATCATGAGAAACGCTGGGCTGGAAGAAGCACAAGCTGGAATCAAGATTGCCGGGAGAAATACCAATTACCTCAGATATGCAGATGACACCACCCTTATGGCAGAAAGTGAAGAGGAGCTAAAAATCCTCTTGATGAGAGTGAAAGAGGAGAGTGAAAAAGTTGGCTTAAAGCTCAACATTCAGAAAATGAAGATCATGGCATCTGGTCCCATCACTTCATGGCAAATAGATGGGGAAACAGTGGAAACAGTGTCAGACTTTATTTTTGGGGGCTCCAAAATCACTGCAGATGGTGATTGCAGCCATGAAATTAAAAGACACTTACTCCTTGGAAGGAAAGTTATGACCAACCTAGATAGCATATTCAAAAGCAGAGACATTACTTTGCCAACTAAGGTCTGTCTAGTCAAGGCTATGGTTTTTCCAGTAGTCATGTATGAATTTGAGAGTTGGACTGTGAAGAAAGCTGAGCACTGAAGAATTGATGCTTTTGAACTGTGGCGTTGGAGAAGACTCTTGAGAGTCCCTTGGACTGTAAGGAGATCCAACCAGTCTAAAGGGGATCAGTCCTGGGTATTCTTAGGAAGGAGTGATGCTGAAGCTGAAACTCCAATACTTTGGCCACCTCATGCAAAGAGTTGACTCATTGGAAAAGACTGTGATGCTGGGAGGGATTGAGGGCTTGAGGAGAAGGGGACGACAGAGGATGAGATGGCTGGATGGCATCACGGACTCGATGGACATGAGTTTGAGTGAACTCCAGGAGTTGGTGATGGACAGGGAGGCCTGGTGTGCTGCGATTCATGGGATTGCAGAGTCGCACACGACTGAGCGACTGAACTGAACTGAACTTTTCTTAATATAAAGAAGAGTGTTTTCCAAGGAGAATTTAGATTTATTTATGTTCAATAATACTTAAATTTATATTTTCACATTTCTATAAAACGTGATCTAGAGGTGGTGTGTGTGTGTTTAATTTCAGAAATGATTTTTAAAATACAAGAAGGAGAAAGGGAAGGAAGCTGTAAATAACTGTTAATTGTCTGTGTTATATTCAGCCTTGTGCTGGGTGCTTTTAATCCCACCACCCTGCCCTTGAGTAGGCAGTGTTGCCTTGGTTTTACTGCTCAAGAAATAAGTCTAAAAGGTTATGGATGTAAATGCTGATGTATGGGGAGAAAGCAACTTTATTTTACTAGAATGATTGCGATTGCTCATTTATTAAGCTGTGCCAGGAACACTGAATTGACAGATTTTTTCCAATCTTTTTTGTTGTTGGAACTGATTTTTGTCATTGTTAGTTAGATGCAGTAGATATCTGATATAATTCCAGTTTTAGGATAGTGAAGGGCACAGAGGTGTTTGCGTTCTTTCCTGTTACACTTTGTTCACTGCTATCTCCAGGGTCCAGAGGAAGCAGCAGCCTTAAGTGTAAAGTAAGCATTCAATTTTTGTTTCAACAGAAAGAGAAAAGAAAGGGAGAGATTTAGAGAGAGAAAGGAAAAGAAGGGAAGGCAGGAAGGGAGAGGAGCTAATCCTCTCAGTTCAGTTCAGTTCAGTTCATTTCAGTCACTCAATCATGTCCGACTCTTTGTGACCCCATGATCCGCAGCACACCAGGCCTCCCTGTCCATCACCAACTCCTGGAGTTTACCCAAACTCATGTCCACTGAGTCAGTGATGCCATCCAGCCATCTCATCCTCTTTCATCCCCTTCTCCACTTGCCTCAATTTTTCCCAGCATCAGGGTCTTTTCAAATGAGTCAGTTCGTCACATCCAGTGGACAGAGTGTTGGAGTTTCAGCTTCAACATCAGTCCTTCCAACGAATACCCAGGACTGATCTCCTTTAGGGTGGACTGGTTGGATCTCTTTGCAGTCCAAGGGACTCTCAAGAGTCTTCTCCAACTAATTTGGCACATAAAAGGCCAAGTAGGGGTGTTGTGGACTTGGGGTGGTGGAAGGTTAGCACTCACTGTAATTTTCTATATGCCATGCAGGATTAAAGGGTCCCCTGGTGGCTCATTTGGTCAAGAATCCAGCTGCAATGCAGGAGACCCAGGTTCGATCCCTGGGTTGGGAAAATGAAAGTGAAAGTGAAGTCGCTCAGTCATGTCCGACTCTTTGCGACCCCATGGACTGTAGCCTATCAGGCTCCTCCGTCCATGGGATTTTCCAGGCAAGAGTGCTGGAGTGGATTGCCATTTCCTTCTCCCGGGGATCTTCCCGACCCAGGAATCAAACCTGGATCTCCTGCATTGCAGGCAGACGCTTTACCGTCTGAGTCACCAGGGAAGCTATTGGGTTGGGAAGATCCCCTGGAAAAGGAAATGGCAACCCACTCCAGTATTCTTGCCTGGGAAATCCCATGGACAGAGGAGCCTGTCAGGCTATGGTCCATGGGATCTCAAGAGTTGAAAATGATTTAGGGACTAAAGCTACTACTACTATGCACTGTTAAGCATATTATACCCATAATTTCATTAGTCCTAAAACTAACCAAGTGAGCTCTTTATTATTGTTTTCAATTTCACAAATGAGAAAACTATACTTAGTGTCGTTAAGTATTTTACCCAAGGTCACACAGCTCACAGTCAAGACTTAAATCTATATCTGTCTGACTTATAAGACATATTTTTAAGTGGACTCATTCATTTAGCAAACATTTACTGGTGTGTCACTCTTGTCAGATAATCTCATATCTTGATATGTAATATGTTTCACCTAATTTGTACAGATCAAATTCTAGATTTTAGCTCTCAATTTTTCTTTCCCTGGGTCTCCATTTCCTCTGCAAATTATCAGTATAGTTAATAAAATCAGAAAATTGGGAGTCATCCTTAACTGTTTTCTAAAACCTCTCAAACCCTAATTTCAGGTTTTATAAGATTTTGTAAGGCCTGTCCCCTACCCTATCTCTACCTTCATTTCTTTCCTGATGCTTATCTGTTAGTCATGTGGGCATTCTAGAAATTTTGAGAACAAATCAAGCTCTTTCTTACAAAAGGATTTGTTATGTGACATCATCTTCCTGAAATGCTTCCTTTATCATTTCTCTTAGGTCTCAACTTAAATGAAGCCTCTGCAGAGAAATTTGGTCCTGACAAACCATAATTAAAGTTTTTTTTTTTTTTTTTTTTTAGTTTCTGAGTAGATCCTTTGTTATTCTATCATAGCACTTTACTCATTTTCTTCTTAGTACTTGGAATAGTATAGAGTTATTTTTACCTTCTTTCCTTGTTAAATGCATCTCCCTAAAAGACTGTGAGGTCTTCGCATCTTTAAATTTCTCTGTCTGGTTCTTGCTACAAACCTGTGAGCACTGGACTTGGTACCTAGAAGGTATTTGATGAATATTGGCTTAATCAACAAATAAACAATTTTTTGTGGAACTTCTTGCATCCTGTCTGTGCATTCAGAATGCTTCTCTGAGGCCCATAATGATACCCATTTTATGAAGAGGAACACTTTTGATCTACCAGGATTTTGTCTTCAGCCTCTTCTGTTTTCTCTCACAGCTCTCCATGGATTAGAATCTCCTAAACCTAACCCTTTAGCTGGGACATTTCGTTTAATTTTAGGCTGCTATTACTATGAGTCTTCTGAATACAAGTAACTTAAACGTAATGTTTTATCAAGGCCAGCTTGTTATTTTCTTCCCATACTTCTTTCTTCTTGTAAATCAAGATCGACGTCCACACCATTCACACAGTCCACCAGGCTAGCGATGTGAGTCCTCCGGAGTATTGGTCTGTTTCATCCCATATCTGATCAAGGAAGTCCAGTCCATTTTAGCTCTGATGTGTCTCCCAGTCTGACTGCTTATCTCATCTTTGCTGCCATGTGCTAAAACACATGTCACACTCCATCTCAGAGACCTTTTGTCCCTTTACTATCTGCAGGATAAATTCTAACCATCTTTCCATCAGTGTGCCAAGCCGTGCTTTACCCTTTAAAAGTTAGCCCACATCTGTGTGAAGCTCCTTAGTCACTTTCTCTTCCAATATTCCACTCTGCATTGTGTACACATTTAATTGAGCACTTCTCATGCTGAATTGTCATTTGTCCATTAAATTTTGGATTTTTTAAAGAAATACTGTGTCGAGTCTTAGGTGTGGCATGTAGGATCTTCACTGAGGCAAATAGGCTTCTCGTTAGATGTGGCACATGGGGTCTAGAGCATGCTGGCTCAGTAGTTGTGCCACATGGGTTTAGCTGCCCATGTGGCAGGTGAGACCTTAGTTCCCCGACCAGGGATCAAACCCACATCCCCTCCACTGGAAGGCGAATTCTTAACCACTGGACCACCAGGGAAGTCCCAGATTTTGGACTTTGAGAAGACAGTGTCTGGCTATCTCCATCTAGCAAGTTGCTTTTGCATAGTTTCAGTTGGTGTTTAATGTCTATTTTCAAGACATGATCAGAGAGGTCGAATGGGTACCCCATTCTTATGGCAGAAAGCAAAGGAGAACTAAAGAGCTTCTTGATGAAAGTGAAAGAGGAGAGTTTAAAAGCTGACTTAAAACTCAACTTTCTTAGTTTCTCAAGTTTCTTAGAAAACTAAGATCATGGCATCTGGTCTCATCACTTCATGGAAAATAGATGGGGAAATAATGGAGACAGTGATGCTTCATTTTTTGGGGCTCCAAAATTACTGCAGATGGTGACTGCAGCCATGAAATTAAAAGTTGCTTGCTCCTTGGACAAAAAGCTATGACCAACTTAGACAGAATATTAAAAAGCAAAGACATTACTTTGCCAACAAAGATCCATCTAGTCAAGGCTATGGTCTTTCCTGTGGTCATGTAGGCATGTAAGAGTTGGACCATAAAGCTGAGCATCGAAGAATTGATGCTTTTGAACTGTGGTGTTGGAGAAGACTCTTGAGAGTCCCTTGGACTGCAAGGAGTACAACCAGTCCATCCTAAAGGAAATCAGTCCTGAATATTCATTGGAAGGACTGATGCTGAAGCTGAAACTCACTTTGGGTACCTGATGTGAAGAACTGACTCATTTGAAAAGACCCTGATGCTGGGAAAGATTGAAGTCAGGAGGAGAAGGGGGCAACAGAGGATGAGATGGTTGGATGGCATCACCAACTCAATGAACATGAGTTTGAGTAAGCTCTGGGAGTTGGTGATGGACAGGGAAACCTGGCGTGCTGCAGTCCATGGGGTCACAAAGAGTCGGACATGACTGAGTGACTGAACTGACTGAAGGTAACATGCCTCTTTCTGGAAGGTTGAACTTAGATCCTCTAATGCTTTTGGCTCCTGTAGTGTTGGCATAAAGAGGCACTTTGAGGAGAAGACTACATCTTTCTGTAGTCTACAGCCTTTCTTCCCTATTTATTCATCCCATGTAAATTTACAGTCTAAAGAAAAATACCATGGTCATTTTGCAAAAATAAGCCAAGACTAACCCCACTCTCCAACCAGTTCACCTAAGTCCCTTCTGTAAAATGACATTCTGTACTTGCTTATTTAGATTGCATTACGTAGACTTCATAGGTGATATAAATATGCAGATTAGCACAAGGCACTTACAACTGATGAAAAGCTGTCCATAATTTACTAAATTATGTATTTTTTGGTATTCATTAGATATAAGATTACTCTGACAAAAGAACAGGTTAATGAGATGAACTCTAGTAGCTTTTAAACAGGTCTGAGATCATTTGTATCACTTGCATTTTCATGTGCATGTTCATGTAATAACTCATTAGTAACTACAGCATAGATCAGTATACTAAAATGGAAATACACGATTTTCAAAACAATAGGGCAGTTTTTATGTTAGATTGGTTATTAAATATTATCATATGAAATCTTACAAATTGATTGTTGTCTCCCATGGGATTTTATAAATGTTTGTTAAGTATCTTCATAGTCTGAAACAGAGGTTGGCAAATTATAGCCAATGGACCAAATACAGCCTACCTCCTATGTTTGTATGGCTGCAAACAAAGAATAGCTTTTGCATTCTTAAGTGGTTGAAAAAAGTCAAAAGAGAAATGATATTTTTTAACACATGAGAATCATATGAAATTCACATTTGAGTGTCCCTAAAGTTTCACTGAGACACAGTCATGCAACTTTGTCTATGTATGGCTGCTTTTGTGCTATAACTTCCCAGTTGAGCGGCTGCAACAGAGCTGTAATGGCCTACAAAGCCTAGAATGTTTACTCTTTGGACCTTTACAGAAAACCTTTGCCTTCTTCTGGTCTGAAATAAAGCAGAGACTCTCAAGATCCCTTCAGGTCCCGCCTATCCCTGGAGTGCAAAATCCTTGCCTCTGTCTGAGGGCTTTCTCTGGGCCTGAGCACCCTACCCTGTGTTCTCAGCCGGTCGGAAGCAGCCACAGATCACTACCTTGAGGGAGTCGTTTTGTCTCAGTGAGTATTGATGGCTACATATCCAGGCTCCCTTGTCCCTCGTTGGGCATATTCAACACTGTTAGAGTCCTCTTTGGTTGTCACAGTGCAAACTGCCTCAGTAAAACACCCTTCACTGACTTCCATTCCACCACACTGTTTGCTCGAGATCTTCTACATCAACTACTTGTACTAGAGTCCTTGTTGCAGAGTGTGCTTCTGGGGGGAACATCCAAACCAAGGCAAATGTGAATTATTCGTGTATATATATTATTTAGGGTGTCACTTTGATATATAAGCTACTCAGGTGTGATGAAAAATTTATAACCAAACATTTGGGTCATTTTCTTCTTACTACTAAAGGAAAGGCAGGTTTTATTAATTGATAGTTTTATTCTATATGACATTTATCGGCCAAATTTATCCTGAAAGATGCAGTTTGATAATTTTCTCATATTTTTGAACATAAATGCCTGTTCCAGGACAGTGATTCTTGAAGTATCAAATTAATCTTTCATATGGCCAAATCTTTCTTTCATCTTTTGTTAAATTTATATTTTCTCCTTTTATACTAATAAAACTTTCCTACTTCCTCTTCAGAAAACTTCAGCCTAAATTTTATTTTGCATCAATGCTATATGGAAAAGCAAGCTCAGTATTAGAGGTAGCCAAGATAATATTTTCCATATGATAATTAGCTATGGGCTTCCCTGGTGGCTCAGCTGGTAAAGAATCTGCCTGCAATGCAGAGACCTGGGTTTCACAATTGTAAAAAAATGTATTTCATAACTGGAAAATGTCTATATTTTGTTCTTAGTATGCCCTTCATATTTTTTCTCCTATTGGTTAGTTAAAATTAATTAAATATTGTCAAGCCAGGGTGTTCTGTTTCACAACATAAGTTAAGTATCACTTAACTAATTGCAAGGAGATCCAACCAGTCCATTCTGAAGGAGATCAGCTCTGGGATTTCTTTGGAAGGAATGATGCTAAAGCTGAAACTCCAGTACTTTGGCCATCTCATGCGAAGAGTTGACTCATTGGAAAAGACTCTGATGCTGGAAGGGATTGGGGGCAGGAGGAGAAGGGGACGACCGAGGATGAGATGGCTGGATGGCATCACTGACTCGATGGACGTGAGTCTGAGTGAACTCTGGGAGTTGGTGATGGACAGGGAGGCCTGGCGTGCTGTGATTCATGGGGTAGCAAAGAGTCAGACATGATTGAGCAACTGAACTGAACTGAACTGAACTGAACTGAAACCTTTGCTATTTACCATTTAAGATTCTATAGGTGTCTGTTGCTTGAATAAAACTTTAATATTACTACTTAAGTTACATGGCCTGATTTTTTATTTGCTTAATGAATATAAAATTTGGTATTCCTAAACTGTTTCAAGGAATGCAATACACATTTAATAGATTTAATTAAAAAACCCTGAGGAATAGAATATTTATTTTGTTTTTACTACATTAATGTTTTATTAATTAACAATTATACTGACTCAGATTACTTGGATATTATCCAGTTTTTGCCTCTTTTTTGTGTATACGTTAATGGGTGTATTGTTTAACAATTTTGGAGACATGATTATATGAGAAAAAGTTACATTTTGCATTTAAAATACAGCCGTTTGTGTAAAAGGAGATACTCACATATATTTGTATTAATAATTACCTAGCATATGTTTAAAACAATACAGAGGAAACTAGTTGCTTCGGAGAATGGCAGTGGGAGACCAGAATCAGAAGTGAGAGAGACTTTTCACTGTATGCTTTTGACACTATTTGTGGAGTTTTTTGACCACTTAAATGAATAACTAAAAAACAAAGTTCAAAAGAAATGAAAGAAAGGAGAAGGCAAATAAGGGGACTCTGGTGTTAGAGGTACCCAGGTTTGAATACCAGTTCTGCCACTTACTGACCATATGATTTCATTGACATCACTTAATCTCTCTAATTTATAAAGTGCAGATAATACAATTATAACACACATATAGGGCACTTCGCATACTGCCTGGTACCTAGTAAGCCTCCAATAAATGGTTATGTGACCATATGCATTGCTGCTGCTGCTGCTAAGTCGCTTCAGTCGTGTCCAACTCTGTGTGACCCCATAGACGGCAGCCCACCCGGCTCCCCCATCCCTGGGATTCTCTAGGCAAGAACACTGGAGTGGGTTGCCATTTCCTTCTCCAATGCATGAAAGTGAAAAGTGAAAGTGAAGTCGCTCAGTCGTCTCCGACTCTTAGCGACCCCATGGACTGCAGCCCATCAGGCTCCTCCGTCCATGGAATTTTCCAGACAAGAGTACTGGAGTGGGGTGCCATTGCCTTCTCCAGACCATATGTATTATTAATGTTTAAAATGATCGTCTCCCCTGACTTATACACAGAGTAGGTTTTCGTTTACCCACTCACTCAATACATGTTTTCTGAGTATTCTTTTGTTGACAGGGACAGTAACCTGCCTGGGAAGTCATCACTTCTGCCTACTCTGTTGGTCATAAGATTCAAGGGGAGGGGCTCCAGACTACGTTTCAGTGGGAGGAGTCTTAAGAATTTACTGTCATCGTCAGTCTACCTCAGTCTGCTTTCTAGTTGCAGATTATTTACATCCTTCTCACTTGCAAAAACATGTACCCCTTCCAGAGTTTTCCAAAGTGTCCTTCTATAGCATCAGTTCATAATCCAGGACTTCTTTAACTAAATTGGATCCAAGTGTGGGTGAAGATCGTCACATGTGGTAACTTGGGTACAGTTCCTTGCATTCAGAGCCATTTGTTCTCAAGACCTGTTCATTGAAGAGACTGGTTAACTGTCCTTTCCCAATTTAACATCCTCACTATTAACATCATGGGAGAAATATCAATAACCTAAGATACGCAGATGACACCACACGTATAGTAGAAAGTGAAGAACTAAAGAGCCTCTTGATGAAAGTGAAAGAGGAGAGAGTGAAAAAGTTGGCTTAAAACTCCACATTCAGAAAACTAAGATCATGGCATCTGGTCCCATCACTTCATGGCAAATAGATGGGAAAACAATGGATACAGTGACAGACTTTATTTTTTGGGGCTCCAAACTCACTGCAGATGGTGACTGCAGCCATGAAATTAAGAGGCTTGCTCCTTGGATGAAAAATTATGACCAACTGAGACAGCATATTATAAAGCGGAGACATTACTTTGCCACAAAGATTTGTGTAATCAAATCTATGGTTTTTCTAGTAGGCATGTATGGATGTGAGAGTTGAATTATAAAAGCTGAGCATCGAAGAATTGATACTTTTGAACTGTGAGGTTGGAGAAGACTCTTGAGAGTCCCTTGGACTGCAAGGAGATCCAATCAGTCAATCCTAAAGGAAATCAGTCCTGACTATTCATTGCAAGGACTGATACTGAAGCTGAAACTCCAATACTTTGGCTACCTGATGCGAAAAACTGACTCATTGGAAAAGACTCTGATGCTGGCAAAGACTGAAAGTGGGAGAAGGGGATGGCAGGGGACAAGATGTTTGGATGGCATCACCGACTCGATGGACATGAGTTTGAGCAAGCTCCAGGAGTTGGTGATGGACAGGGAGGCCTGGCGTGCTGCAGTCCATGGGGTCGCAAAAGGTTGGACAGAACTGAGTGACTGAACTGAACTGAACGTCCCCACTCCCATGCATACTTTGATGAGACGGAGATAGGATGGATCACTGCGGAAGATGTCCTACTAAAAAGGGGGAGAACGGAAGGCTTGTACCACTTAGTGATTATGATTGATAAAACCCCTCTCCATGTCCTAATCCCCAGAACCTGAATATGTTGCCTTCCATAGCCAAGGGGACTTTGCAGGTGTGTTTAAGGTTAAAGGACTTGAAATGGGAAGATTATTCTACATTGTCCAGATCACCTGCATCCTTGAAAGTAGAAGAGTAAGGCAGAAGAGTGAGTCAGAGAAAGGCTGCTGCTGGCTGTGAAGGTGGAGAATGGAGACTATGAGCTGAGGAATGTCAGAAATGGCCGGAAATGGCCTCTGTTTATGGTCAGGAAGAAAATAGGAAACTCATTCCTATAATCTCAAGCTATTGAATTTTGCCAAAGACCAGAATGAGCAGATAACAGATTCTATCTTAGAGCCTCCAGAAAATGCTGCCAGTACCTTGGCTTTCATCTGGTGAAACTTGTACCTGATTTCTGATCTCTAACATCATAAATCTGTGTTGTTTTAATCCACTGAATTTGTGGTATTTTGTTATGACATCAGTGGAAAACAAGTCTCCTGATCTGTAGCAATTCTGAAATCCATTCTGACACAGGCTGCCACCAGTTCCTTGATCAGGCCCTGGTGATGCCCTGGTTATACGTCTCTAAGCTCTTGGCTCCATACCCTAGGATCTTTGGTTCTACCCTCTGTATTATCCTTCCTCGTCCATGCGGTAGTTGGGCAGACTAACTTTGCAGACGGCTTTCCACCCTCTGCAGAATTGGTGGCACCATGGATCTTTTCCTTGTCCCCTTTAGTTTGAGCCAATGATGCTCCTGTTTGGTATAATTTTCTTGAAAGTTTTGTGAGTTTTCTATAAGTCCTGTTGGGGTTTACTCCATTAGATAAAAACAACACCCACAAGTCTCTTCAAGACAGATCCCTCTCTGGGTTGGCTGATAGGATGCTATGAGACAAAGCCCTTACTAGTCACAGAAGCTAGTTGGAATGGTGGAGAGGATTAGTTTTTCTGAAGACTTAAAAAAAAACTTTCATAGTCACATCCTTAAATAATCTTTATGCTGAATCTTCCTACTTTGAGGACTTCTTGCCTGGAGATGTTGGGAATGACTTTGGTGCTTTCTGTGTTTTTTCCTTCTGAATTAATTTATAGCAAATATTCTTGTCTGCTCTTGCCTGCTTGCTCATTACAAATACAGAATAATGTACTTTTTCTCACTTTTTAACACATATCAGAATCACTTGGGGCTGATGCCTAGGTCTTATATACAGAAATGCTAATGAACTCTTCTGCGGTGTAGTCTGGACAGTAGGAATTTTAGAAGCTCCCCACATGATTCTAACAAGGATTCAAGATGGAGAACAGTTGCCTTTAAACAACACTGTACTATTGCTTATAGTCAAAGTAAGCTTTCAGTTCAGTGCAGTTCAGTTGTTCAGTTGTGTCCGACTCTTTGCGACCCCATGAATCACAGCACGCCAGCCTCCTTGTCAATCACCAATTCCCGGAGTTCACTCAGACTCACGTCCATTGAGTTGGTGATGCCATCCAGCCATCTCATCCTCTGTCATCCCCTTCTCCTCCTGCCCCTAATCCCTCCCAGCATCAGAGTCTTTTCCAATGAGTCAACTCTTCGCATGAGGTGGCCAAAGTATTGGAGTTTCAGCTTTAGCATCAGTCCTTCCAAAGAACACCCAGGACTGATCTCCTTTAGAATGGACTGGTTAGATCTCCTTGCAGTCCAAGGGGCTCTCAAGAGTCTTCTCCGACAAAAGCATCAATTCTTCAGTGCTCAGCTTTCTTCACAGTCCAACTCTCACATCCATACATGGCCACAGGAAAAACCATAGCCTTGACTAGATGGACTTTTGTTGGCAAAGTAATGTCTCTGCTTTTTAATATGCTATCTAGGTTGGTCATAACTCTCCTTCCAAGGAGTAAGCGTCTTTGAATTTCATGGCTGCAATCACCATCTACAGTGATTTTGGAGCCAAAAAAATAAAGTCTGACACTGTTTCCACTGTTTCCCCATCTATTTCCCATGAAGTGATGGGACCAGATGCCATGATCTTAGTTTTCTGAATGTTGAGCTTTAAGCCAACTTTTTCACTCTCCTCTTTCACTTTCATCAAGAGGCTTTTGAGTTCCTCTTCACTTTCTGCCATAAGGATGGTGTCATCTGCATATCTGAGGTTATTGATATTTCTCCTGGCAATCTTGATTCCAGCCTGTGCTTCTTCCAGCCCAGCGTTTCTCATGATGTACTCTGCACAATGTTAAACAAGCAGGGTGACAATAGTGAGCTTTAAAGCGTGTTTATTTGTCTTGAGTTCCTAAACTTTTTTTTTTTCTATAGGAATTTCCTAAAGAATCAAATATGTGATAAAGGAGCATTTTTAGGTCTCTGTGTTTTAGTAAATTGTTAAGTTCAGAGTAAAAAGCCCATATCCTTAGCTTTTCAATTTTTTAACATAATTTTGACACAAACTAGAAATTTTACAGCCGTCCTAAGAATTAGTGTGAATAGATGCTTTCAAATAACTCAATGGAAATACTGTTTTTATTTCATAGTTTCTCAATCTAACTACTATAGTAGGCACTTTGAAAATGATGATCAATTCTTTTGTAAACTAGATAGAACACTGTATTTTATAAGAGCAAAATAACGTGAACAGGAAGACATCCCCTGCTGCTGCTGCTGCTGCTGCTAAGTCGCTTCAGTGTTGTCCGACTCTGTGCGACCTCATAGATGGCAGCCCCCCAGGCTCCCCTGTCCCTGGGATTCTCCAGGCAAGAAAACTGGAGTGGGTTGCCCTTTCCTTCTCTGAGACATCCCCTACTACCTGCAAATTAATGTGTCCACAGTTGCCCACATTGCTATGTGTGGCTTTAAATGTAGAATATTCTGGTTTGTTGGATGCACTCTTTGTGAGCAATGTCTTTTTAAAACTGATTTTGGTTTGTGTTAGAAGGAACACTTTTCTTGTTAGGCAGCTGGTATGAATTTAATTATTGAAAATAAATATGATCTAATATTTCATTGAGCTTTCTGAATAACAGGATAATTTGGTCAGCACTGCTATCTAAAAGGGCCTGGAAGAAAGCCAAATCGCTAGAAGCAACTGCTCTGGTGAGGAGGAAATTATCAGCAAATTCATGTGATTTATGCCATTTAACATACAATTAAAAGCTGGTATGGATTTGCTTGATACTCTAAGTGCTTCTTTATCTTGCAATTTGGTGACAGAGAAATGTTATAAAAAGGAAATAGCTGCTGATGTATGTTCTACATTTAACATGTGGTTTCATAACTGAAGCTACTGTCCCTGAGTAGAACTGCTGCTTACAGTGGCAGCTGGATTGGAAGGTGCAAGACCAGGAGCATTTGCAACGTGAACGTGTTCTTGGCGCTGAAAGTGCGTAGGCAGCGGAGAGAAACAGGGTTCGAAATGCAGAGAACCAGAAATCAGGCATATATGAAAGAAACTTAATGAGAAGCCTTGTCAAATTAAAAATCCCCCCAATTTTCTCAATTCCATATTAGGTGGTGGTATGAAAGAAACTTTTAGAATCTGTTTGTAATAAAAACTAAAAATCTGCCAAGTGTGTTAGAAGAAAGACTGAATTACTTTTCTATTCCCTCTTTAGAAAATATGAGCTGTTGTCATTTAAAGAGATGGTCAATGAGTATACAGGTTAAAACAATGTAGAAATCAGTCTTAAAACTCTGGCAGACATGCCATATAGATAGGTATCAAAAAGTATATCTATAGATATAGATAGGTTAACAGTAGCAACAGAAAGATTTTTTAAAATACTTTGGAATAAATATAACTAGAAATGAGCAGAACCTTCTTGAAGAAAATGTTATATCTCTATCTCTATGTCCGTAAAAGATGACTTAAATAAATCACATACTTATCTGGGGATAAAAAGCTTAAACTTGTAAAGCTGTCAATTCCATTCAGATTAATGTATACATTTATTGAGATCCAAATAAAAATACGGGAAAGGCTCAAAAAAATGTGTCAGATATGTCATCTTTAAAAAATGAGTAATTCATTGTTATTTATTTTCTCATTCTAAATACATTTTCACTTTGATGCCAATTTAAAAATAAACCAAAAAAAAAAAGTCAGTCTGCATATCACACGAAGGTCAGTCTTCCCGTGTCGTTCTGATTGAAGCAATTCGCCTTACAGACTTTTCCTTCTCTCCTTCTGGGTCCTAACTTACTTTTTTAAAATGAACTTTTTATGTTGTATTGGGGCATAGCCAGTTAACAATGTTGTGGTAATTTCAGGGGAGCAGTGAAGGGACTCAGCCATCTAAATATTTACTTCTTATACCTTCCCATTTTTTTCACTTCTGCCTTTAATCTGTGGTTTCTACTGGTGACTAGCTCACATCAGAGCCAAATGTCTGGGTCCAGGCTTTCTAAGTGCTTGCTTGCATTTCTCATCCCGGTAGCACAAGACCCCTTTCCGTGGCAGTGGCCACTCATGCACTAAATTTCCAAGGGCCGCTGCTGCTGCTGCTGCTGCCGCTGCCGCTGAGTCGCTTCAGCGTGTCCGGCTCTGTGCGGCCCCAGAGACGGCAGCCCACCAGGCTCCCCGTCCCTGGGATTCTCCAGGCAAGAACACTGGAGTGGGCTGCCGTTTCCTTCTCCAATGCATGAAAGTGAAAAGTGAAAGGGAAGTCGCTCAGTCATGTCCGACTCCTAGCAACCCCATGGACCGCAGCCTACCAGGCTCCTCTGCCCATGGGATTTTCCAGGCAAGAGTCCTGGAGTGGGGTGTATTTTAACAGAGTTGATCAGGACTTAAACGTCTGGGGTTATTAGTGTGGGAATTTGGGGGCAACGTGAATGGTTACATAGAGGAAGGAGCACCATGGAGACTTTTTAAGCAACTTGTAAGTCATAATGTTTTCTCTTCCTGTGTTTGTCTCTATCTGAGAGCTAGTTGGTTGAGCAGGGATTGATTGATCCAGAACACTGAAACAGAAACAGAGATGAGGGTACGGTGGGGGTGGGGTGGAGGAGAGAAGGGGAAGGTAGAAAGTGAGGGAGGGGGAGGAAAGGAGAGATTTTGGTTTGTAGATGTGTAGTTGGGCAAAATAATTGTACTAGCTTTGGGGACAGCTGATGAGTACACCTGCAGACTGCTTTGGGCCTAGGACTTGAGAATAAGACTTTCCTGTTGATCAGGTTAGTTAACCTATCTTAGCAGGTGGTTTACTTCACTGGAACATAAAAAGCCAATTCCTAATACTTACTATTTGAGGTAGCAAGCGCAGGGTGAATGATGCCAGTTTCATGAATGATGAAATCAAATTAGATTGTGACTTATAAAGTTTTGAAAACTGTTATAGCAGTTCTTTGATGGATAAAGAAAAGCAGAAACTGCAAGTAAAAATCTTCCAGGTGTTAGAAAACAGTTAAAGAAATTTAATTTCTAATATTAAAGGAGCATGGAAAAGTAAATGTAAGCTGTATTGAAGTTTTAAAATTTAAGCAGAAAAAAGATGTGTTAATTTTGAGATCTAATTGTGTGATCTGGCTGTAGACAATTTTAAAATTCTGACTGATGGGGATTGGGAGAATATATATTTTTTATAAACTTTATGCTAAAAAATTGCAGGTGATATAAATAATACACAAAGAATAAGTAATTTTCATTGTGGGAAATCACTGTTTTGGCAAGTAGACACAACTTGGCCTATTACTTGTATTGGGATATCAGAAAATAGTGCTACTGGAAGTGATTCTAAAATTCTTTTATCAAGTCATGTTATTAACTCAGCTTGGTAATGAGGTAGGTTGTCTCTGTGGAAACCATCTGGCTTGGGGATTGAGAGTCCAGTAGGGCAGAGTTATTGTGCAAAACTGCACTCACTTGCTGTCTAGCTCTTAGCTGCGTGCCATAGTGCACTGCAGATACAAACTTCAGCCTAGTTATTGAGCAAATTCTATACTTCTGCAATTCAACTTTTCCATGTACTCTTTTCTCTTACCCCTAATTTTCTTAAGTTCTGTTTGGTATATTACAAAAGTCTGGTTTTATGTTAGCTTCTATTCTTTGACCTTTTCCATCTGTGAAATGGCATTGTCACCTACTGACATTGGATGGGTATGGTGCAGAGTTTTATTTTGCAAGGTGTTTTCAAACTTTTTCCGTAAGGGGCAAAAGAATATACAGTTGATTTATTAAGAGACTATCATGGGAGGGACTTAATTGTATGAAATGATATGTGTATCACTGAGGCGTTTTGGGCTTCAGGAAGCAAAGACTCTCCTTAGTAAGTTTAGGCCAAGAAAGGGGAAGCAGAGGAAGAGTTGAAAATTCAAGGCCTTGGGAAGGTCAGCAACCAGAGTAGCTCCAGGGATCTCTATGCTAAGAACTCATGGAGAATCTCTTAAGGGCACTAGACTTGAAATGCCTCAGTTCCAAATTCCTTCTGTCCTGTGTGACTCTCTACTCAGATTTCAGATCCTAAGAGAGAGAGACTAATTGAATGCTTGGTCCAGAAGTTGGTCAGCTGCAGTAGGAAGACTCTTAGGATGTCATAGTCTTGATACTGTGCTTATCCTTTGTAGACCCAGAAGGACTTCATGGAATAGAAACCTTTAGGGGGTACCCTTTAGGGTACTGTTATCAAAACAGATAGCCATTACAAGTCCACTGGGCTACACTATCCAGACTTGAATAAATCTCAAATCAGGTAGTGGGGTAAAATCATTTACTTACTAGATTAGTTTCCTAAAGCTGCCATAACAGTATCACAGACTGGCTTAAACCACAGAAATTACTTTTTCTTATAGTCTTGGGTGCTGGAAGTCCAAGTAAGGCCTCTCATTGGCTTGTAGATGGCTCCAGTGTCTTCGCGAGGTATTGCTTCTGTGTGTCATTTCCTAATCTCTTCTTATGAGGAGACTAGTTGTATTGGATCAGGACCCACTCACATGACTTCATTTTTTACTTTACCACTTTAAAGGCCCTATCTTCAAATAGAATCACATTCTGAAGTTCTTGGAGTTAGAACTACAACATATGAATTTGGGGGGAACATGATTCAAGCCATAATACCTACCTAGTAAGTTGTAGGTTAAATGACAGTGTATTTAAGTGGCGAGCATAGTCTTCAATCAGTGGTAGCTAAAATATTGTTGCACAGCTCAGAATATTTGTAGTGATGATGAATTATCAGGTTATTATACTGAGCACTATGATACAAAGATGGCTAAATTACGGCTCTCGCTTTAGGGAAGCTCAGTAATATATATTTTGCATGAATTGTGTGAATATACATAGATATGTGTGTGCTATATATCTAAGTGTATATGTATAATATTATATACAGTACTTGGTTATCATACCACCTGATTCAGAAGACAGACATCAGTTCCTGCTTTGGCAAATGACATCCTCTCTTCTGTTCCCTGAGAATTCATACGTAATCCTTCACCCATCCCTCAAAATACCTTTTGTTTGTCTAGTACTCATAAAGGCCCAGAGGTGACAGCAAGTCAAGAGAACCAAGAATAAAACTTAGGATAGGAATTATTATGTATTTTATCTTAGTTTTTAAACAGTGATTTTCCCCACAAATTCACATAGTTCTTATAATTTTTTTGAGAGGAAGCGAGAAAATCTTTTGTGCAAGAGATTTGTTGTTCCTTAGATTTCTGATATTCAGCAAATTATTTTTGTATGTATGAAAAACCAGGAAACCTTCTTGCTTGAGACACACATAAAGTGTGAATATATATGCTCATTGTAAAAATCCAAAACGATATACGGAACTATACAGGGAAAAAGTCAGTACCTCTCTTTACATTGTCCCCCCTCTAACTCCCTCCAACCCGTTCTCCTCTCGAATGGCCGGAATGGTGAGAATTTGGTTTGTATCCTCTGTGACCTTTTCAAACATTATTCTCATAATTGTATAAGAACATACACAGAATTTGGGGACATTTTTATTTGACAGAAGCAGAATTATCATGTAGATACTGTTCTAAGGCTTTTCTTTCTTCCACTAAAAGATTTGTGCTGGAATTTTTGGTGGAATTTTAACACTGAATCCTGCCACTGGCCCACCTGCTCTCTAGGACTCTTGACTGGTAAACAACCACCGAGAGCCTGGGAGGAGGGGGCCAAAGTACAAGCCATGGCTTCTGAAATAGAATAGCTGGACAAGTGTCCGGAGCTTTAGACAGCAGGTTTCCCTGTGAAATGGCAGTGGTTCATGAGGAAGTGGCCTAGCCCTCTGGGCAGGGCTCCTTGCCCCTGGCTCCCTAAGTCCAGGTACCTGGCCAGCCCCTGGATAAGGATGCTGGCCTGTTTCTGAGGCTAGGCTCTGGTCTGTGAACCAACAGAAGAGGATCAGGTAGCAACAGAAAGTTAGTGGAAGTTATTCTTAACTTTTGGAATAGTAGCTCTGTTACTAGTCACCTTGGATCCAAGCATGAAGCTGATGACATCAGTGTTTCCTCTCATAGGAGGCAGACGAAGAGCTGAGAAGTGGGTGGAGAGATGGCCTGGGAGCACAGGTGAGAGTATGCTCTCTTCATGGGCTGACAGGAAGACGTGAGGGAGAAGGATAAAAATGTCTTCTCAGAAAATAATATCTTGAAAACCTTACCATTTCAACCCATGAAAATTTAAATCATGTGAAGAAAGCTGAGCACCGAAGAATTGATGCTTTTGAACTGTGGTGTTGGAGAAGACTTTTGAGAGTCCCTTGGACTGCAAAGAGATCCAACCAGTCCATTCTAAAGGAGATCGGTTCTGGGTGTTCTTTGGAAGGAATGATGCTGAAGCTGAAACTCCAGTACTTTGGCCACCTCATGCGAAGAGTTGACTCATTGGAAAAGATTCTGATGCTGGGAGGGATTCGGGGCAGGAGGAGAAGGGGACGACAGAGGATGAGATGGCTGGATGGCATCACCCACTTGATGGGCCTGAGTTTGAGTGAACTCCGGGAGTTGGTGATGGACAGGGAGGCCTGGTGTGCTGCAATTCATGGGGTGGCAAAGAGTCGGACATGACTGAGCAACCGAACTGAGAGGGGTGACAGCAACCCACTCCAGTGTTCTTGCCTGGACAGTCCCATGGACAGAGGGGCCTGGAGGGCTATAGTCCACGGGGTTGCGAAGAGTTGGACATGGCAGAGCAACTAACACTTTCACACTCTCACAAAGGGGCGATACTGCTTTATAATTTACATTTACGTAGCGTTTTGAAGTTTCAAAACCTTCTGTACTTTCCCCCTGATTTTATTCTCACAGCAGTTCTATATAGGGCTTGTTTCATAGACATGGAAGTAAAGCCTTAAGTGAGGGCAAAGGTGGAGTGGGGGGTCAAGGTATTTTTCTGTGAATTTAAGATCTCTGGCCATCTGGTGCAGTTCCCTTTCCACTCTAACATATTGCTTCTTGTTAAATGTTAGTTTATATTCAAGTTGGGCAGGAGTAAGTGCTTGCTATCACAATTATTTGTCAATGAGAACTCTTTTTTATGACAGGCCTAATTTCAGCTCTTTGTTGTGGATGTGATTCATTTCTTGAAAACTGCCATTGGCTTGTTTATTTTGTGTCAGTCTTTATTTTTTGACGTCCAGCATGTGAACCCACGCCTATATTCTGCATGAGCTTCTACTTTATTAGTGTTGCTGGGGTAGCATTTGCTCATAATTATAAAGCACAAGCAAACATTTGTGTATCCAGCCTCTCTTGCCGCTAAGATACGTGTTCACGATCTAGGCTTGGCTAATTTTTACACCCACATTAGAGAGACTTTGAATTGGCAGCTACTGACCCGAGAAGCCAGGACAGAGAATCTTCTCCGCTGACCTGGGGATGTCATGGAGTGTTATATTCAGTTTCGAGGGCTGTAGGGCTAACAGGGGCAGTGAATCCTGATGGAACTTTGCATGCTTCACGCCCTGGGTGATGGCAGTGGTATGTTCTCTGGCGTCCAGTCTCCAGAAGTAATCATGCTTTGTCCCCACTGAACTGTTTTGGGCTGTGACCCTCAATATTGACTGGCCTTTTAAAAATTTCTATTCAGTTCTCAATCTAGATCACCAAAAATATAGTGATTATATAAGCTATCAAGTAACTTTTCGTTTTTCAAATTTACATACAGTAAATTCACTCTTTGTGGTAGATAGTTCTATAGATTTTGACAATGTATTAATATAAAGTTATTTACCCACCACTATAGTCATCCTGAGCCACCCCAAACCCTAATCTTTTTTCTGTTTCTATAGCTTTTCCTTTCCCAGAATCTTTGAGTATTATCTAATAACCTTTTAATAATGTTTCATTATTAAATCAATAACCTTCATTTTTAATTTTTATTGGAGTATGGTTGATTTACATTGTTTTGTTAGTTTCAGGTGTACAGCAGAGTGAATGAGTTATACATATATATTTATCCACTCTTTTTTAGATTCTTTTCCCATATAAGTTATTGCTGCTGCTGCTACTGCTAAGTCGCTTCAGTGGTGTCCGACTCTGTGTGACCCTATAGATGGCAGCCTACCAGGCTCCCCCGTCCCCGGGATTCTCTAGGCAAGAACACTGGAGTGGGTTGCCATTTCCTTATCCAATGCATGAAAGTAAAAAGTGAAAGTGAAGTCACTCAGTTGTGTCTGACTCTTCGAGACCCCATGGACTGCAGCCTACCAGGCTCCTCCATCCATGGGATTTTCCAGGCAAGAGTACTGCAGTGGGGTGCCATAGAGTATTAAATAGAGTTCCCTCTGCTATACAGTAGGTCTTTATTAGTATCTATGTTTAGTTGTGTATTTATGTCAATTCCAGTCTCCCAATTTATCTCTCACCCACCTTTCCCCTTGGTAACCATAGGTTTGTTTTCTACACACATATGGTCACATTTGTGACTCTATTTCTATTTTGTAAATAAGGTCTTCTGTACCATTTTTTTAGATATCATGTGCTATTTGTCTTTCACTCTATGACTTACTTCAGTCAGTATAACAATGTTAGGTCCATCTGTGTTGCTGCAAATGGCATTGTTTCATTCTTCTCATGGCTGAGTAATATTCCATCGTATATATGTTCTACATCTTTATCCATTCCACTGTTTTGTTTTGTTTTTTTTTTTTCTGTGAGCTGGGTACTTTTTTTCCTTTTTATTGAAGGATAATTGTTTTACAGAATTTTGTTGTTTTCTGCCAGACCTCAACATGAATCAGCCATAGGTATACATATATCCCCTCCCTTTTGAACCTCCCTTCATCTCCCTCTGCATCTCACCCCTCTAGGTTGATACAGAACCCCTGTTTGAGTTTCCTGAGCCATACAGCAAATTCCTGTTGGCTATCTATTTTACATATGATAATATAAGTTTCCATGTTACTCCTTCCATACATCTCACCCTCTCCTCCCCTCTCCTCATGTCCATAAGTCTAGTCTCTATGTCTGTTTCTCCATTCAGTTCAGTTCAGTTCAGTTCAGTCACTCAGTCGTGGCCAACTTTTGGCGACCCCATGAACTGCAGCATGGCAGACCTCCCTGTCCATCACCAACTCCCGGACTCCACCCAAACCCATGTCAGTCGAGTTGGTGATGCCATCCAACCATCTCATCCTCTGTTGTCCCCTTCTCCTCTCGCCCTCAATCTTTCCCAACATCAGGGTCTTTTCAAATGAGTCAACTTTTTGCATCAGGTGGCCAAAGTATTGACGTTTCAGCTTCAACATCAGTCCTTCCAAAGAACACCCAGGACTGATCTTTAGGAAGGACTAGTTGGATCTCCTTGCAGTCCAAGGGACTCTCAAGAGTCTTCTCCAACACCACAGTTCAAAAGTATCAATTCTTCTGCACTCAGCTTTCTTTATAGCCCAACTCTCACATCCATACATGACCACTGGAAAAACCAAAGCCTTGACTAGATGGACCTTTGTTGTCAAAGTAATGTCTCTGCTTTTGAATATGCTATCTAGGTTGGTCATAATTTTTCTTCCAAGGAGTAAACATCTTTTAATTTCATGGCTGCAATCACCATCTGCAGCAATTTTGGAGCCTGGAAAAATAAAGTCAGCCACTGTTTCTGCTGTTTCCCCATCTATTTCCCATGAAGTAATGGGACTGGATGCCATGATCTTAGTTTTCTGAATGTTGAGCTTTAAGCCAACTTTTTCATTCTCCTCTTTCACTTTCATCAAGAGGCTTTTTAGTTCTTCTTCACTCTTTGCCATAAGGGTGGTGTCATCTGCATATCTGAGGTTATTGATATTTCTCACGGCAATCTTGATTCCAGCTTGTGCTTCTCCAGCCCAGGGTTTCTCATGATGTACTCTGCATAGAAGTTAAATAAGCAGGGTGACAATATACAGCTTTGACGGACTCCTTTTCCTATTTGGAACCAGTCTGTTGTTCCATGTCCAGTTCTAACTGCTGCTTCCTGACCTGCATATAGGTTTCTCAAGAGGCAGGTTAGGTGGTATGGTATTCCCATCTCATTCAGAATTTTCCACAGTTTATTGTGATCCACACAGTCAAAGGCTTTGGCATAGTCAATAAAGCAGAAATAGATGTTCTTCTGGAACTCTCTTGCTTTTTTGATGATCCAGCGGATGTTGGCAATTTGATCTCTGGTTCCTCTGCCTTTTCTAAATCCAGCTTGAACATCTGGAAGTTCACGGTTCATGTATTGCTGAAGCCTGGCTTGGAGAATTTTGAGCATTACTTTACTAGCATGTGAGATGAGTGCAATTGTGTGGTAGTTTGAGCATTCTTTGGCATTGCCTTTCTTTGGGATTGGAATGAAAACTGACCTTTTCCAGTCCTGTGGCCACTGCTGAGTTTTCCAAATTTGGTGGCATATTGAGTGCCCCACTTTCACAGCATCATCTTTCAGGATTTGAAACAGCTCAACTGGAATTCCATCACCTCCACTAGCTTTGTTCATAGTGATGCTTCCTAAGGTCCACTTAACTTCACATTTCAGGATGTTTGGCTCTAGGTGAGTGATCACACCATTGTGATTATCTTGATTGTGAAGATCTTTTTTGTATAGTTCTTCTGTGTATTCTTGCCACCTCTTCTTAATATCTTCTGCTTCTGTTAGGTCCCTACCATTTCTGTCCTTTATTGTGCCCATCTTTGCATGAAATGTTCCCTTGGTAGCTCTTATCTCTCCTTACTATTCTTTGGAACTCTGCATTCAGATGCTTATATCTTTCCTTTTCCCCTTTGCTTTTCACTTCTCTTCTTTTCACAGCTATTTGTAAGGCCTCCTCAGACAGCCATTTTGCTTTTTTGCATTTCTTTTTCTTGGGGATGGTCTTGATACCTGTCTCCTGTACAATGTCACGAACCTCCCTCCATAGTTCATTAGGCACTCTATCTATCAGATCTAGTCCCTTAAATCTGTTTTTCACTTCTACTGTATAGTCATAAGGGGTTTGATTTAGGTCATACCTGAATGGTCTAGCAATTTTCCCTACTTTATTCAATTTCAGTCTGAATTTGGCAATAAGGAGTTCATGATCCTAGCCACAGTCAGTTCCCGGTCTTGTTTTTGCTGACTGTATAGAGCTTCTCCATCTTTGGCTGCAAAGAATATAATCAATCTGATTTCGGTGTCTACCATCTGGTGATGTCCATGTGTAGACTCTTCTCTTGTGTTGTTGGAAGAGGGTGTTTACTATGACTGGTGCATTCTCTTGGCAGAACTCTATTAGCCTTTGCCCTGCTTCATTCTGTACTCCAAGGACAAATTTGCCTGTTACTCCAGGTGTTTCTTGACTTCCTACTTTTGCATTCCAGTCCCCTATAATGAAAAGGACATCTTATTTGGGTGTTAGCTCTAGAAGGTCTTGTAGGTCTTCATGGAACTGTTCAACTTCAGCTTCTTCAGCATTACTGGTTGGGGTATAGACTTGGATTATTGTGATACTGAATGATTTGCCTTGGAAACAAACAGAGGTCATTCTGTCATTTTTGAGATTGCATCCAAGTACTGCATTTCAGACTCTTTTGTTGACTATGATGGCTACTCCATTTCTTCTAAGGGATTCCTGCCCGCAGTAGTTAAATTCACCCATTCCAGTCCATCTTAGTTCACTGATTCCTAGAATGTTGATGTTCACTCCTGTCATCTGCTGTTTGACCACTTCCAATTTGCCTTGATTCATGGACCTAACATTCCAGGTTCCTATACAGTATTGCTCTTTACAGCATTGAACCCTGCTTCCATCACCAGTCCCATTCACAACTGGGTGTTGTGTTTGCTTTGGCTCCATCCCTTCATTCTTTCTGGAGTTATTTCTCCACTGATCTCCAGTAGCATATTGGGCTCCTACTGACCTGGGCAGTTCATCTTTCAGTATCCTATCTTTTTGCCTTTTCATACTGTTCATGGGGTTCTCAAGGCAAGAATACTGAAGTGGTTTGCCATTCCCTTCTCCAGTGGACCACATTCTGTCAGACCTCTCCACCATGACCCGGACGTCTTGGGTGGCCCCACAGGGCATGGCTTAGTTTCATTGAATTAGACAAGGCTGTGGTCCATGTGATCAGAATGGCTAGTTGTCTGTGATTGTAGTTTCAGTCTGTCTGCCTTCTGATTCCCTCTCTCAGTGCCTACCATCTTGGGTTTCTTTTACCTTGGATGTGTGTCTCTCTTCATGGCTGCTCCAGCAAGGCACAGCTGATGCTCCTTACCTCTGATGTAGGTAGCTCCTTTCTGCTGCCACCCCTGCCCTTGAGCATGGGGTAGCTCCTCTAAGCCACACTTGTGCGCCATCACAGCCCTGTAAATAAGTTCCTCAGTACCATTTTCCTAGATTCTGTATGTTTGTGTTAGAATACAATATTTATCTTTCTCTTTCTGACTTGCTTCAATCTGTATAGTAGGTTCTAGGTTCATCCACTTCATCAAAACTGACTCAAATGCATTCTTTTTTATGTCTGAATAACATTCCACTGTGTATATGTACCACATCTTCTTTATCCATTCATCTGTCAATGGACATCTAGGTTGCTTCTATGTTCTAGCTATTATAAATAGTGCTGGTATGAACAATGTACATGTGTCTTTTTCAATTTTGGTTTCCTCAGGGTATATGCCTAGGAGTGGGGTTGCTTGGTCACATGGTGGTTTTATTCCTTGTTTTTCAAGGAATCTCCATACTATCTTCCATAGTGGCTGTATCAATTTACATTCCCACCAACAGTGCAAGAGCATTCCATTTTCTCCACTCTGTCTCCAGCATTTATTGTTTTTAGACTTTTTGATGATGGCCATTCTGACTGGTATGAGGTGATATCTCATTGTAGTTTTGATTTGCATTTCTCTAATAATGAGCGATGTTGGGCATCTTTTCATGTGTTTGTTAGCCATCTATATGTCTTCTTTGAAGAAATGTCTTTTTAGGTCTTTTCCCCACTTTTTGATTGGGTTATTTGTTTTTTTGGCATTGAGTTGTATGAGCTGCTTGTATATTTTGGAAATTAATCCTTTGTCAGTTGTTTCATTTGCTATTGTTTTCTCCCATTCTGAGGATTGTCTTTTCACCTTGCTTATAGTTTCCTTTTCTGTGCAAAAGCTTTAAGTTTAATCAGGTCCCATTTGTTTACTTTTGTCTATATTTCTGTTACTCTAGGAGGTGGGTCATAGAGGATCTTGCTTTGATTTATGTCATTGAGTGTTCTGCCTATGATTTCCTCTAAGAGTTTTATAGTTTCTGGTCTTACATTTAGGTCTTTAATCCATTTTGAGTTTATCTTTGTGTATGGTGTTAGGAAGTGTTCTAATTTCATTCTTTTACATATAGCTGTCCAGTTTTCCCAGCATCATTTATTGAAGAGGCTGTTTTTGCTCCATTGTATATTCTTGCCTCATTTGTCAATAATGAGGTACCCATAGGTGCATGTGTTTATTTCTGGGCTTTCTATCTTGTTCCATTGGTCCATATTCTGTTTTTGTGCCAGTACCATACTGTCTTGATGACTGTAGCTTTGTAGTATAATCTGAAGTCAGGAAGCTTGATTCCTCTAGCTCCATTCTTCTTTCTCAAGACTGCTTTGGCTATTTGGGGTCTTTTGTGTTTCCATATGAATTATGAAATTTTTTGTTCTAGTTCTGTGAAAAATACCATTGGTAATTTGACAGGGATTGCACTGAATCTGTAGATTGTGTTTAGTAGTATTGTCATTTTCACAATATTGATTCTTCCTACCCAGAGACATCGAATATCTCTCCATCTGTTTATGTCATCTTTGATATCTTTCATTAGTGTCTTATCATTTTCTGTGTACAGTTCTTTTGTCTTGTTAGGTACGTTTGTTCCTAGATATTTAATTCTTTTTGTTGCAATGGTGAATGGGATTGATTCCTTAATTTCTTTTTCTGATTTTTCATTGTTAGTATATAGAAATGCAAGTGATTTCTGTATATTGATTTTGTAGCCTGCAATTTTGCTAAATTCACTGATTAGCTCTAGTAATTTTCTGGTACTATCTTTAGGGTTTTCTGTGTACAGTATCATGTCTTCTGCAAACAGTGAAAGCTTTACTTCTTCTTTTCCAATATGGATTTCTTTTATTTCTTTTTCTTCTCTGATTGCTGTAGCTAGGACTTCCAAAATGATGTTGAATAATAGTAGTGAAAGTGGACACCCTTTTCTTGTTCCTGATGTCAGGGGGAATGGTTTCAGTTTTTCACCATTGACAATAATGTTTGCTATATGCTTATCATATATGGCCTTTACTATGTTGAGGTAGGTTCCTTCTATGCCCATTTTTTGAAGAGTTTTAATCATAAATGGGTGCTGAGTTTTGTCAAAGCCTTTTTCTGCATCTATTGAGATTATCATATGATTTTTTATCTTTCAATTTGTTAATATAGTGTATCACATTGATTGATTTGTGTGTTTTGAAGAATCCTTGCATTCCTGGAATAAACCCAACTTGATCATGGTGTATGAGCTTTTTGGTGTGTTGCTGAATTCTGTTTGCTAAAATTTTGTTGAGGATTTTTACATCTATGTTCATCAGTGATATTGGTCTATAGTTTTCTTTTTTTGTGTTGTCTTTGGTTTTGGTATCAAGGTGACGGTGACTGCATAGAATGAGTTTGGAGGTGTTCTTTTGCAATTTTTGGAAAGAGTGTTAGAAGGATAGGCATTAGCTCTTCTCTAAATGTTTGATAGAATTCTCCTGTGAAGCCATCTCATCCTGGGCTTTTGTTTTTTGGGAGATTTTTGATCACACCTTAAATTTCAGTGCTTGTAATTGGGTTGTTCATAATTTCTATTTCTTCTTGGTTCAGTCTTGGAATATTGAACTTTTCTAAGAATCTATCCATTTCTTCCAGGTTATCCATTTTGTTGCCATATAGTTGTTCATAGAACTCTCATAATCCTTTGTATTTCTGCATTGTCTGTTGTAACCTCTGCTCTTTTGCTTCTAATTTTGTTGATTTGATTTTTCTCTCTTTTTTTTCTTGATGAGTCTGGCGAAAGGTTTGTCGATTTTGTTTATCTTCTCAAAGAACCAGCTTTTAGTTTTATTAATCTTTACTATTGTTTCTTTTCATTTATTTCTGCTTGGATCTTTATGATTTCTTTCCTTTTACTGATTTTGAGTTTTTTTTTCTTCTTTTTCCAGTTGCTTTAGGTACAAAATTAGGTTGTCTGTTTGATGTTTTTCTTGTTTCTTGAGGTAGAATTGTGTTGCTATAAACTTCCCTCTTAGAACTGCTTTTTGCTGCATCCCATAGGTTTTGAGTTGTTGTGTTTTCATTGTCATTTGTCTCTAGAGATTTTTCGATTTCCCTTTTGATTTCTTCAGTAACCTGTTGGCTATTTATAAATGTGTTTAATAACCATATGTTTGTGTTTCTCACAGTTTTTTTCTTGTTATTGATGTCTAGTCTCATAGCGTTGTGGTCAGAGAAGATGCTTGAAATGATTTCAGTTTTCTTAAATTTACTGAGGTTTGATCTGTGACCCAAGATGTGATCTATCCTGGAGAATGTTCCATGTGCACTTGAGAAGAAGGTGTATTCTTCTGCATTTGGATGGAATGTCCTGAAGATATCAATGAGATCAATCTCATCTAATGTATCATTTAAGACTTGTGTTTCCTTATTAATTTTCTGTTTTGATGATCTGTCCATTGGTGTGAGTGGGGTGTTAAAGTCTCCTATTATTATTGTGTTACTGTCAATTTGTCCTTTTATGTCTATTAGTGTTTGTCTTATGTATTGAGGTGCTCCTATGTTGGGTGCATAGATATTTATAATTGTTATGTCTTCCTCTTGGATTGATCCCTTGATCATTATGTAGTGTCCTTCCTTGTTTCTTGTAATCTTCTTTATTTTAAGGTATTTTTTGTCTGATAGGAGGATTGCTATTCCAGCTTTCTTTTGCTTCCAATTTGCACAGAATATATTTTTCCATCCTCTCACTTTCAGTCTATATGTGTCTTTAGGTCTGAAGTAGGTTTCTTGTAGACAGCATATGTATAGGACTTGTTTTCGTATCCATTCAGCCAGTCTGTGTCTTTTGGTTGGAGCATTTAATCCATTTACATTTAAAGTAATTATTGATGTATACGTTCCTATTGCCATTTTCTTTATTGTTTGGGATTGACTTTGTAGATCTTTTTTCTTCCCTTATATTCTTGACTACATAGGTCCCTTTAATATTTGTTGTAAAGCTAGTTTGGTGATACTGAGGTCTCTTAACTTTTGCTTGTCTGAGAAGCTTGTTATTTCTCCATCAATTTTGAATGAGATCCTTGCTGATACAGTAATCTTGGTTGTAGCTTTTCCCTTTTAGTGTTTTAAATATATCCTGCCTTTCCCTTCTGGCCTGAAGAGTTTTTGCTGAAAGATCAGCTGTTAAGCATATAGTGCTTCCCCTGTATGTTACTTGTTGCTTCTTCCTTGCTGCTTTTAATATTCTTTCTTTCGGTTTAGTCTTCGTTAGTTTGATTAGTATGTGTCTTAGTGTGTTTCTCCTTAGGTTTATCCTGTATGGGACTCTTTGTGCCTCTTGGACTTGATTGGCTATTTCTTTTTCCATGTTGGGGAAATTTTCAACTATAATTTCTTCAAAAATTTTCTCATACCCTATCTTTTTCTCTTCTTCTTCTGGGACCCCTATAATTCGAATGTTGGTGTGTTTGATATTGTCCCAGAGGTCTCTGAGACTATCCTCAGTTCTTTTCATTCTTTTTACTTTATTCTGCTATTCAGAAGTTATTTCTACCATTTTATCTTCCAACTCACTGATTTGTTCTTCTGTCCATTCCCCTGTTGTTGGACATTTAGGTTGCTCCCATGTCTTGGCTATTGTAAATAGTGCTGCAATGAACGTTGGGGTGCATGTACCTTTTTGATTTATAATTTTCTCTGGATATGTGTCCAGAAGTGTGATTGCTGGATGAGATGGTAGTTCTATTTTTAATATTTTAAGGAACCTCCATACTATTCTCCATAGTGGCTGTACCAATTTACATTCCCACCAACAGTTTAAAAGGGTTTCCACTTCTCTACACCCTATCTGGCATTTAATGTTTGTAGATTTTTTGATGGTGACCATTGTGACTGGTGTGAGGTGATACCTCATTGTAGTTTTGATTTGTATTTCTCTTGTGGTTAGTAGTGTTGAACTTTTCATGTGTGATTTTTGGCTATCTGTGTGTCTTCTTTGGAGAAATGTATATTTAGATCTTCTGCTTATTTGTTAATTGACTTGTCTGTTTTTTATATTGAACTGTATGAGCTGAAAGAATAACCTTTAAAATTAATATTAGTAAATTTATTTTCTGCTTTAAATAGTAATAGTCAAAATTTACTGGATGCTTAACATTTACCTTGTTTTGTTCTTATTAAATGCTTTAGATGAAAAGGTGCATTTAATCCTCACCACAGTGGTAATACATAGATCCTCTTGTAATCCCCATTTTACATGCGAAGAAGCTGAGGCACCAGAGATTAAGAAACCTGTCCAAGACCACAGAGGTATTAAGTGGCAGAGTCAGTTTTCAAATCTGGGCAGCTTGTGCTGACATAGATTTTTAACCTGTAGATTTTTAACCTTTTTGTCTCTTATGTTATAAATCAGTCATAACTGGTTGCTTCCACCCATTGAATTTGAATGATAGAACTGGTGAGCAAAAGGCTCAAAGTACATACTCTTATGGATGTTATCATTGAGCTGACATTATTAGAGTATCCTCTTGCAGATTGCCTGAGATATATCCATATTTCATCATGAATGCATAATTGCAAATGTAGATAAGTGACAGAAAGGATCATAATCCTTTAGAGTTGCTCATAAACAGACTTGACCTAGACTGGGGAGTTATGAAAAGTTTCCCTGAGAAAGTGATACTTTAACAGAGATTGCATCAAGACTGTGTGTGTGGGCCCATGGAGCATGTGACTAGAATCTTCCTGAGGGAGCTGCAGGTGCCAGGGCCCTGGGGCAGGAGGCAAGGTGGCTGCTATAACTGGAGCATGGAGATTTGGGGGAGCTCTACTGCTCACCAAGGCAGTGAGGAGTTAGAGGTAGACGAGTGGCCAAGCCATGCAGAGACTTGTAGGTCACATCAAATACCTATGAGGCTTTATCTCCCTCTGGTTCTAAATAACACTGGAGAGTCTTTAATCACCCACGCAAAGCAAGAAAACCAAACAGAGGGCAGTGTACACAAAGGACTGTGCTTTCTCATGGAACAGGGAAAGGCAGTGATGGGAAGGCAGTGGTCCCAGGATCTCTTGCATAGTTCCTGGAAAGTGTTCTTGGACCACTTGCCTTATCTCAGGAGGTTTCTGGGTGTATATGGGGACCCATTGATGGTGCTTCGAAGCACTGTGAGGCTGATTTCTGTTCATTGTTAGGCTTGAAATTGTTACAGAGTTTCTCCAAACCTCATTGCAGACTGTGTATTTGGTGTCCTTGAGTGACTGGTAGGTCTCTCCACGAGCAGGGAGTCAGCAAACAGACATAGGCTCTTGACTCTGCAGGTTTCACAGACCTAGACTTCAGTGAACCATGGCCATCTTAGAATGTCGCCTCATTTTACAAATAAGGACGAGTTAACCCAACACAAAAAGACAGGTTAACTTGAACAGGGTTGCAAAAATAGTGAACGAAAGAATCACAATGAATTCTCATGGGCTTTGACCTCCTACCTAATTGATGTGTATTTTGACACGTTATTTCTAAAACAGATCAATGACAATCGGTGTTTAAATGGCTGAATTTGATGATGCTGGAAGATACATTTATATTTGAGAGAAAGTAGATTCCAGAAACACAGAGTTGAAT
Organism: Oryx dammah; assembly: GCF_014754425.2. NCBI lineage: Eukaryota > Metazoa > Chordata > Mammalia > Artiodactyla > Bovidae > Oryx > Oryx dammah. The sequence continues at coordinate 19,514,149 of NW_024070189.1, read as the reverse complement.
TTTTCCTAGATACTACAAGTGCATTTTCAGTAAACTAATTTAAAAATCAGTAACAGAAGGCTTATGATAATTTTTTAAAAAATGTTTTTTCATAATTTTACATTTGACTGATCTTTTATGATTACCCAAATGTACGGCCATGAGTTCATGCTGAGAGAAAAACTTTCACAAATCTATGAACTGAAGAGGACCATGAGGCATTCAGAAAATAAGTTAATATTCTGAGGTGTATTAATTAATACTTTTGACTACCCTGACCAGTTAAGATCCTCAGAGACATAAACCCCAATTTCAAATCCAATTAAAGTGATATCCATTACTAAATTAACCCATGTACATTCAGATCTTGAAATAAAATGACATAGTCTCAAGACACCAATTAATTAATCAAACATGCAAGAATATGTCAAGAAAATTATTAATCCATCTATTCCGATGTTATATCTCAAAGGTCTTCAAGCTCCTTATATATTAGAAGTATTATATACCACATCAATTTGTCTTCACTTCATTTAAAAGATAACCCTGAAAAAATATTTCACCATATGCTTGTTTTAGATGCAGTGAAAAAATGTTCTTTTCAAAGCATATGGTGATATAATTAGGTGTCTCTGAATACAGCAAGGTTGGAAAGAGGAACTGTATGAACTAAATTGAAACAATTTGCTCCTCTGGTGTTCCCCCAACCCCTACCCTCACCCCCACCATCGCAGTATCTTCTTGGGGTTAGCATCCCGTTAATGAAGAAATACTATCTTAAGCACTTGCATATGAGGCAAGTGCTGTCACCTCCCATAGCCATGGCTAAGAGGATCGCAGCCTGCTCCCCTCGCCCTTTCCCTTTGTAAGCCTGTGTGATCACGTTCCCTGGCTGAGGCGTCCTGGCGTCTCTCCAGCATCCTTGACATCAGTGTAAAGTTCTGCCTCCGGGAGCCTGTTTGTATCTATGCCTTCCCTCGCTTTCTTCATCGACCTCATGGGGATTATCTTCTACTCATGGTGAGAGGCCTCAAGTTCCTTTTACTTCAATAAAAGGGTTTGTTTTAAAATATTTCTTCCTCTCTTGCTAGACTCAATCTCTGACGGAAAGAAAAAGTTTGAAAATAGATTCTATAAGATTTGATAAGGACATTGGTTGTTTGTTGGGAGAGATGTAAAGATTCATGTTTTGAAATCTGGGAAACAGAGCATCCTGACTTCAGATGGATTTGGGCGTGATCTTGTATGCTGTTTTTTTTTTTTTTTTTCCATTTTCCCCAGCTCATTAGCATCATTTACCAGTACAATAAGGGTAGTGGGATGTGTCACTTATAAAATTTTTTTTTATTTAGTTGGCTGTGCTGAGTCTTAGTTGGCAGCATATGGAATCTTTGATCTTGATTGCAGCATGCAGGTTCTTTTAGTTGTGGCATGCAAACTCTTAGTTGTGGCATGTGGGGTCTAGTTTCCTGACCAGGGATTGAACTCAGGCCCCCTGCATTGGAAACATGGAGTCTTAGGCACTGGACTACTAGGGAAGTCCCAGGTTTGTCTCATTTTAAACAAGTTCTTGAGTACCTTTGAATAATGCACGTTTCATTTTAGAATATAAGTGTCTAATATTCTACTGATAACTGGAGTCAGGATATATATATTTTTAAATTTTAATATTTTTCTTCAAAGTGTCTGACTGGAATGAATAATATGTGTTTATCTTAGGCATATGTTGTTTTCAGCCAAATTCATTGCTAACTGATACGGTAAGTTTCACTAATTTTAAGTCCTATTTTTATATCATTTATAGTGAGTATTCTTGGTTTTGGTTAACAAGTGAAACTGTCAGCAAACAAATGTGGATTGTATAGCAATATACATAGAAGATAGACACTACTGAGAGTGGTGTCTCATGATCACTTAATGGGTTGGTTGCCATGCTTCTTTTGTGACATTTTGATAGATATTGAAGAAATGAATCGTTTCCTCTAGCTCTCCTAGCACAAGGACTTTCTAGTTAACTTGTTTTTGTTTTCACCTTTTATCAGGGAACCAGTACCTCCTGAGGTGAAATGCTGTCACGAGCCAAATCCTATTCCCTAGCCCAGGGGTTTGCACACTTGTGTGTTTGTCAGAGTCATCTGGAGGCTTATTAAAATACAGATTGCTGAGCCTCAGCCCCAGAGGTTTTAATTCAGTAGGTCACCAGTGGGGCTGCAGCGTTTACATATCAAGTAGATTCCCAGGTATAAATGACACACTGGCCTGGAAACCACATTTTGAGAAGCGCTCCTATAGTACAGCTCCAAGCACCTGTCCTCTGGCTGGTCATCCCTATGTCCCAGGTGTGCCGTGTGCTCAGTCACTCAGCCGTGTCTGACCCTTTGTGACCCCGTGGACTGTAGCCCACCAAGCTCCTCTGTCCATGGGATTTCCCATGCAAGAATACTGGAGTGGGTTGCCATTTCCTCCTCCAGGGGATCTTCCTGACCCAGGGATCAAGCCTGCATCTCCTGTGTGTCCTGCATTGACAGGCAGATTCTTTACTGCTGAGCCACTGGGGAAGATGGTGAAATGTCCTGCTGCTTATTGAGATGGACCCCAACCGGCTCCCATGCACCCAAGTTCAGTCTCTCTCTCTCCCTTTTTTTGACCACAGAGCTTGGTCACTTCACTTAGGTTTTTCTGTCTTGGGCACTTCTGCTGCAAACTGTCACTAAAGGTCTTCATTCTCCCTACTTAGCCTAGTTGTTAAAAAAAAGAAGCTCCTTTTTTTCCTACTGTGCCTGAATATAAGCACCTAGATCCTCTTCCCTTTGTGGGTTTTCAACAGATCACTTTGGACAAAAAGAAGTTAATGAGGTAAATACACTTAAGAAACTTCCAAAGTTCGTAAATTTTCCTAGCAGTGATTCTGGTTCATAGGCCCAGCCTCCTTTGAAATGGTAGCGGGAAGCCTCGGTGGGGTTTTCTCTTGGCTTGTGTTCTCAAAGATGGAGCCGAACAAAGTTAAAATTCCCTTTAATCCAGCCCCGTGGTCTCTTTCCTTCCTTGGGTCTTATTGAGGAAAAGCAGTGATACCTTTGTGATTCAAGTGAAAATATATATCTTTGAGGACATCTATGTGTCTGTCTTGAAAATTATTATTCATTTGATACAGCCATTTTGTTCTTTGGAGTGGTATAATGGGTGGTAAGTATTTAATTTAAAGCTAGGCAGATTCAGATTGAATCTTGATTTTGTATCCTGTTAACTGCATGATCTTGCCATATAACAGAGAGAACCTCAGTTTACTCCCCTGTAAAGTGGAGTGATAATACTTATCTCACACAAGTATTTACATGAGACTACAGGGGACATTTAGCATAAAGCCTCTGAAATATGAGTTTTCAGTGGTTGGTAGTAATAATAATATTATTAATAAAAACACAAAGTGTCCCAAGTGTTAGAATGCCAATTGATGCTTTTCTGAATGGACCTCTGTTAAAATGACAGAATCTTGGATTTGGACTAGACCCCTCGGAGGAGTCTTCTCTCTGTCATCACTGCATCTGTTATTTATTGAGTACTTACTGTGTGCCGGCCACAGTGCGTGCTCTAGTGTATAGCTTTGATACAGCGCTATTGATCCTCTGATAAACACCTACAGGAGCAGATGGCTCGCTGCTTCAGAGCAGTCTCCATTCCATGCCCAAATTACTTTAATGGTTAGAAATTTGTTCCGTAATGTAGTAAAATCTGCATCTCTGTTAACTTCCACCCACTGAACCATTATACATTAGTCTAAAGTCAACACAGAGCTCTTGTCAGAACAGTAAGTCCCCTACATACGAATGAGAATACATTCTGAGAATGTGGTCGTAGGTCCTATTGGTTCGTAAGTACGACAAAGTTAGTGTAAGTACCCAACTAACATAATCAGGTATATGGTACTGTACTGTAGTAGGTTTATAACACTCTTCACACCAATAATATGTAAAAATAAACAAACATAAAACATAAAGAAAAAATTTTTAATTTTACAGTGCTGTACCTTGAAAATACAGCGGTACTAGCTACATCACGGCTGCTTTTACACTTGCTTCCAGACATCCTGGGCTTGAACTAAAGATACTGTACGACTGTCCTCTCTCTAGTACGCTACAGTAATATATACAAAAGCACAACCATTTGTAGAGGATGCACGCTTGTGACAATGTACACCAGACACATGAACTACCTTATGTGACTAGGCAGGTGAATGCATGTTTGCATCTTTGAAAGTTCGAAACTTGAAAGTTTGTATGTAGAAGACTTACTGTACGTGGAAGTTATTATGCAGGAACTTCCTTTAAGAAGTTTGAAATAAAATTTATTCTTCATTAAATTTTTAAAAAATTAATACATTTTTTGGCTGCACTGGCTCTTTGTTGCTTCGCATAGGTTTTCTCTGGTTGTGACAAGCGGTTTGGTGCTTGGCCTTCTCATGTGCACAGGCTTAGTTGCAAATGTCAAACTCATGTCCCCTGCAGTGGCAGGCAGATTCTTCACCACTGCGCCACCAGGGAGTCCCTGCACTGTTGTTTTTTTTTTTTTGTTGTTGTTGTTGCTTTGTCAGGCTTTCTCTAGTTGTGGTGAGCAGGGGCTATGCTTTGCTGCATTGAGCAGGCTTCTCTTGTTGTGGAGCACAGGCTCTGGGTGCATGGGCTTCAGTCGTGTTGCACGGGCTTAGTTACTCCATGGCATGTGGAATCTTCCCAGATCAGGGACTGAAGCCATGTCCCCTGCATTGTCAGTTGGATTCTTATCCACTGCTCCACCAAGGAAGTCATTGAATGTGAAATTTAAAGAACAATGCAAAAGAGGCCATACAGATACATACACAGCCACCTTAAAAATGTGAGTGGTTCCAGGCGTACAAAAAATGGCCTCTAGCCAAGGGGTTGCAAACTTAGAAGCTTCAGAGAACTCAGTTCAGGTCAGTCACTCAGTCGTGTCCAACTCTTTGGGACCCTATGGACTGCAGCACGCCAGGCCTCCCCGTCCATCACCAACTCCTAGAGCTTGCTCAAACTCATGTCCATCGAGTTGGTGATGCCATCCAACCATCTCATCCTCTGCCGTCCCCTTCTCCTCTTGCCTTCAATCTTTCCTAGCATCAGGGAAATGAGTCAGCTCTTCGCATCAGCTGGCCAAAGTATTGGAGCTTCAGCTTCAGCATCAGTCCTTCCAATGGGACTCTCAAGAGTCTTCTCCAACACCATAGTTCAAAAGCATCAATTCTTCGGTGTTCATGTTTCTTTATAGTTCAACTCTCACATCCATACATGACTACTGGAAAAACCATAGCTAGACAAAAAATAATTCCTCCTGCATAAAACCATAGCTAGACAAAAAGACCTATAAAATGGGTAGATTTTTTAGCACTATCAGTCAGGGGCATTATTTTGCTGAGCATTGAGTGAAAGTCACAGTGATCACAGGAATATACTCTCCTCAGGTAAACTAGGTTATATTGTTCTTGGAGAAAAATTAAGATTTGATGTTGTTATGGGTTGAACTGTGTCCGTACGAAGATGTTCAAATCCTTACCCCTGGTATCTGTTAATGTGACCTTATTTGGAAGTAGGGTCTCTGCAGATGAAATGTGAATTAAGATGAGGTACTTCTGGTTTAGGGTAGTGAAGTGAAAGTCGCTTAGTCATATCTGACTCTTTGTGACCCCATGGCCTATGTAGTCCATGGGATTCTCCAGGTCAGAACCAGGGGATCTTCCCAACCCAGGGATCGAACCCAGGTGGCCCCCATTGCAGGTGGATTCTTTACCAGCTGAGCCATGAGGGGAGCCTGGTTTAGGATAGGCTCTTATCAAATGACTGGTATCCTTATAAGAAGTGGGAAAGTAGGGGAGAGACACAGGCATAGGAGAATGTCATGTGACTATGGAAGCAGAAATACAAACCAAGGAATACCAGCAGTCCTTGCAGAATTTTATGTGATTTACTACAGTGTTATAATAAATATACAAATCTATGAAGTCCACATGAGTGTTGATGATGTCAGGTTATATGTGATCATTGTACCCTGTGTAATCCATACAATCTGATTATCCGTAGGGACCTTCCCTGCAAATTTGGATGGCAAGAATATCCAGAAAAGAATGCATCCATCAGAAGGGATGGTCCACTTACCCAGGAAACAGAAAAGAATTGCTGGGAAAACATTAACATTGCTAATCCGGTCCTTGTTTCTGGGGAGTCAGGTCTGAAGGTCTGTTCCAATGGTGATGCACACTCAGTTCCTCTGGCACTGTTCAGGATCTGAGCTGTGTTATCACTTCTTGACATTGATTGTATGCTGATTGCAAATTGTAATTTGGTCTCCATGACTGGAGTAGGGTAGGCAGGTTGAGTGACTGGTTCTGTATGACTGTTCTTTCACTGACTGGTTCAGGTTTGCCTTCTGGTGTCAGTGTTGTTGTTGCTCTCTTGCTGAAGGGTGGACCCATTCTCAGTGTTCTGACCCATCAGATTTCGTGGCATTGACAGCATTCATTTCCTTGCTGGCTGTTGGACAGAGACTGCCCTCACTTCCTTGCTGGCCCTCTGTCTCTGCAGTAGCACACAGCATGGAGGCTTGCTTCTTCAAAGCCAGCAAGGGAGAGTCTCATAGCAAGATGGACATTATCATCTTAAGTAATGTAATCATATATATATATATATATATATATATATATATAAAATCATTACCATTACCATATTGTATTAGCTAGAAACAAGTCATGGGTCCTGCCCACCCTCAAGCAGAGGGCTTAATACAAGCATCTGAATAACCTGGTAAAAGGGATCACAGGGCCATCGTAGAGTCTGTATCAAAACTGAGTATATACCTGTTCAGCTAGAGTTTACATTTCCTAGCCTTCCTTGTAGCTAGGGGTTGCTCTAAGGTCTGACCAATGGGAAGATAGAAGAATTAATGGGTAAAAGTTTTGAATCTATCTTAATAAGGAAATTTCTTGCCATCCACTCTGCTCTTTCCCCTTTCTACAAGAGACAGTGTGAATATGCTGCTGGTGAGTCATGTTGACCATGCAGATGAAGATAACCTTAGGAGGTGACAGAGGATCAGCTTGAAATGACTGCTTCCCTGGCCAAACTTGTATAGCAGAGCCACTTTGCTAGCCCTGCAGTGTTTACTTCTGAACTGTTACATGAGAGCAAAATAATCCTTTTTGTTTCTCTGTGTTTTGGAGCCTGTTATAGCAACTTAACTTATAGCTAACTCATAGCATTCATTCTAATGACAGACTGTCTTAACATGGTGGTCAGCCACTTGGCATTGTCTAAATCAGGGGAATCTCACCTGCGCTGATGGATAGTACAATTAGTACAACAGACTTCATAAACTTTTATTTTATATGATAAAGGTATCACATTAAAAGCAAACTTTTATGTAAATTACCTTAAAACATGCTTTTAGGAAAAAAGACTAGTTTCTAATGTTAACTTAATCTTTCTGGTATTAAAAAGTGACTTTAATAAGTAGCTGCAATGGACATGAGTTTGAGTAAACTCTGGGAGTTGGTGATGGACACGGAAGCCTGGCATGCTGCAGTCCATGGGGTTGCAAAGAGTCAGACACAACTGAGCGACTGAACTGAACTGAACTGTTCTAGTTATCTATTGCTTTGTAATAAATTGTTCCAAAATGTAGTGGTTTCAAACAACAGGAATAATTTAATTTTTGTTCTGCTTTTGATTCTGGGGATAATTGGGCTCAGCTTGGTGGTTCTTACTTGGGATGTCCATCAAGTAGTGAGCAGTCAGATAAAGGCTGTGCCTAGATTGTCTCTAAGCTCACTCCCTCATGTGTCTGGAGGTTGATGCTTCCTCTTGGCTGTGACCTCACCCAGGGCTATTGGCTAGAACACTGTTATGTGGTTCTCAGTGAGATCTTTCCTCTTCCTCCTGATGTAATCACTGATTCCAAGAGGGAGTGTCCCAAGGGCCCCAGGTGGAAACAGTTTCCCCTTGTATAGCCTGTGCTCTGAGACTGAATCACTTCTGCCATGATCCTTGACTTGCCCACATTTAAGGAGGAGGGGACGTGTACCCCCTTGGTGGGAGGAGTGAGCTCACCAGGTCACATTGCAAGAACATCAGTGGTGGAAGGTCTCACTGTGGTTAGGTTGGAGAGTACTGTCAGTTGCAGTCAACCCTTTGGCCATAACATTTTAAATCCCTCCCTTGTGCAAAATACACTTATTGCGTCCCCTTCCTCCCAGTCTTATTCTACGATCACATTTGCTCAAAGTCTGGGATCTTGTCACGGAAGTGAAGCTTCTTGAATATTTCCTCGGGTACATCTCCCTGAGTTACCTTCTTCTCAATTTGAAGACCTATAACTAAAAGGACAGACTGTCTTCCTCTCACACCCCACCATACAGCTGTGGGATAGTGCCCCAAGGATAAAACAAGAGCCACTGGTTTTCAGCCTGTTTCTTGTGTCAATGTACCTGCTTGGCTTTTGGTTCTGCCCTTAGTCATCCTTAAAAAAATTTTTTTTTCCAATAGGAAAGCTTGAGTTTGCAATTGAGAAGCCTTCTCAGCTTGCTTCCTGCCTGTAAAATAGAAATTCAAAGTCCCCTTTTTATTTAGTATTTATCTGTTCCTTTTGGTCTAAGATGACAGTGGTGCTTCCAGAATAATTCTCTTAAAAGCACTGTGAGTTTGTGTGTCTTTAAGTGTATCACTTTATAATCCTATTTTTTCAAACTAAATTCTTCTTTACCAGAGTGCATGTGACACTCGTGTGTGATGACATCCTTAAGATTCTGAGAGGCCCAATTATTCAACTAAGAGGATCTGCAAGGTATGTTCTCAAGCTTTGGGGCTGATTGAAAGGGTCTGTGAGGTACTCTTTTAGATCTTTCTAAAATCTTAACAAAGAATTTTAGTCGTGCCCTCACTTTCATTTTTAGACCATGCTTTCTTGATAGTGCAGTGGATTTCATCTCTGCCCAGAAGCTACTTTTAATTTTAGAATCATTTGCTGTCTAGAGAGGCTGGGAATAAGAAATCGTTTTATTTTCAAACCCAGCGAGTCTTGGCGCCTCTATATTAACAGTTCATTCTTTAGCTCTTTCCTTTTGCATTTTATCACTGGCAGGAGAAGAAGCCAGGTGGCAATTTCAGTATCCTGCCTGAAAAGCTGCTTAGCTAGATCTTCGAGTTCGTTAGGTACATTTCACATTTTGCACCTTACCTCAGGCGACAGCATTGCCGAACTTTGTGATTCTTCATGAAAATTGCACCCTTTCCTCTTGCTTCTGGTGGGACTGACCTTTCTTTGCCATCCCTCGCTGGCAGCCTTCTTGAGGCCCTCAGGTTCCACGGATGCTTTCATGGAGGTTCTTTAGTTTTCTACTAACAGCCTCCTCAGTGTTCTTCCATTTTCTGCTCTCCACCTGGTCCCACACACAATACTGCATGTCTTGGGTTTTGTTAGGACAGCATCCCAGTTACAGGAGCCAGAATCCTTCTTAATTATTGACTGTTAGGAAACAAATCACTCTAAGGCATAATGGCTTAAAACTACAACAATCTGTTCCTGATTACCTTCTGTGGTGATGGGATGGCCTGGGCTCAGTTAGCCATTTCTCACTTGAGTTCAGGCCTGCGGGGGCCATCAGATGGTGGCCGGGCCTGGGGCTTCAGCTCAGGCTGGTTTTGTGGTCATGTTGAAAAATATAAGCTGACCCAGTAGCTGTGTCAGAAGAGTTTAAAATATAAATCCTATGCAGAAACCCTCACTGATTAATTACAACAGGGAAGAAAGCAAAAAAAGAACTCGGTGAGAGTAACTGTGTAAATTATAGTACTGACGGATTGGTAGGGAAACCAGCCCCAGTAAATTCAAAGCCAAGAGCCGGTAGAAGGTAATGACAAGTTTTCACTGGATGAGGGGTGGAAGGGGAGAAGGATATAATCATTGACGGAGCAGAGTCTACCTGGTCTCTTACCTTGAAATATGGAGGTGATGAAAAATGCACCAACATTGTCAAGGCTTAATGTGTGTTAGCAGCGTTATGAATTCCTTATATTTACATTTTCATTTTGTTCTCCTTTCATTATAATCATTACCCTATAATCTCCCACTGTTAAAATCTACTCATCCTTAAAAAACCAGCTCAAAATGCTGATATTTCCTAAGGCTTTGCTAGGTTTGCCAAGCAGAACTGACTTCTCTCTTCTAACTCACAGTGCACATTTCCTTTATCTTATGAAACTTACTGCAGAATGTTTAGTATTAAAGTATGTGTTAAACTGCCTTATCAACCTAACCAGATATAAGTACCTTTAGGGCAAAGGCTTTGGCTTAGTTTTTTTTTTTTTTTTTTTTTAACATCCTAGAGTATCTCAAAGCAACAGGTGCTCAGACATATTTGTTGAGTGAATGAGGCTGGGTACCAAGGTAGAGATTTTGTAAACAGCTTAGTAATGAGTTCTGCATGAATATTTCCAATCTATTGATTAAAAAACCCATAAAGATCATCCTCTTCCCTTAATGTGTCATTAATTGAAAGCTTTCAGAAGATCATACAGAGCAGAAGCTTTTTTTTTTTAATTTGAAAATACTTTGAGGTTAATGATTGATATTACCTCAGAATATTGAATAGGATGAAACAGCAAAATATCTCAAAATAATTAGTTTCCTTCCCTATAATTTTAACCAGTGACTCAAAGTGATTTTTTGTTTTCATTATTAGGTAAGTGCTTTCTGTGGATGACACATAGCTTTGCTGTTAGATCTGATACATTTTTTTCCCTCAGTTAAATGTGGATATGCTTGTAATTTTTAGATTGATTAAATTATTATGATTGAGAGCCTCTATTTTTACTTCTATGCTGCTGTTTTAATGCTTAGCCAAGACAGAAAAATGAACATGTACAAAATCAGATCTCAGTCAAGTGAAAGTGCATGTACCATGGAAGCCTAAAAATTTGAAAATAAAATTTGAGTGTGGTATCCATCCTTTAAGATGGCCCTCAAAATCCTCGCCTCTGGTATTGAAACCCTTGTGTAGTCCCCTCCCATATTATACCAGGTTTGGTTTGTGTGACCGTTGAACATGGTAGAAGTGATGCTCTGTGATTCCCAAGGGTGGGTTTAGAAGACAGTCCCTCTTCAGCCTTGTGCTCTTGGATCAGACATTAGGGTTTCCAGCTCGCATGTCATGAGGACATTCAAAGAGCTTTCTAGAGTTTCACATCAAAGGGACTGATATGTCTTGCCAAAGGGTCAGCACCAACTTGCGAGTAACATGTTAACCACCTTGGAAGCAGATTCTCCAGCCACAGTCAAATCATAAGAAGTCTACAGCACTGGCACCTAAATTTCAACCTCATGCGAGACCCTGAGCCATAACTACCCAGCCAAGCCACTTCTGATTTCCTGACCCACTGGAACCTTGAGATAGGAAGTTATTCATATTATTGTGTTTTGAACCATTACACTTTGGGAGTAACTTGTTACACAGCATATAACTAATAAAAAGACATGTTTGTTCAATTTAAAATATGCAAATAAGTAGAGGCTGAGGACGTTGTAAAGATATCTTTAATTAGCTAACCATACAGCTCACAGTGCAGATATTTTCCCATGAGTAGTATAGTTGTCAAGAACTAAGTAGAGAATGTGTGGGACATAGATTTGGCAAGGAATTTATTGGTTTTTTTTTTTTTTGCTGTATGATGACTTGAAGATGGGTACCATACTGTACATATGTTCAACTGTGACAGCTAAAGTTATTTCTCCATTAGACTTTTGCAACAGGTTCTACCAATGTATCTTAAGCATATAGCTATATTGGTGAGAAATATGTGTCCATTTATAGGTGAAAATATTTCCAGAAAATCATCTTATTATTTGTGAAAGTTCAGCATCTTAGCAAATGATGCATGGGTTTTGTGACATTGCTGAGTGCCTCTCCATATGGGGAGCTGAGCCTGCACACGTGCTAATGCACGCATCACCACATATTCACTAATGAAGCAAGGTAAAGAAATAGAAAAGCTTTCACTCCCTCAACATGCAGCTGGTGTGCGATGCCAGATGTAAAATCACTGATGCTCTCGCCAAGTTCTCAGGATCATGTCATGATTTATTTAAACTCAGACAGTCAAGAATACGTGGATTTTAAAAAACAATTGTCAAATTCAAGGAGACTGATTAGTAGGTGAATAGAAATATATCTTTTAAAATAAAACATTGGCGCTTTGTTAAATATGAGATTCTTGTTTACACCTTTCATTCTTTGTGGGCTATTGTGTGTTTTTCTGTGAAGAAAGAGTTAATGACTCTACTTTCTAATCCCTCAACTCCCACAGAATTACTTTATAATGAGGCACATAAATTCACTAGAGCTGTAATTGAAAAAAAAAATTCTATGTTATTTTGATACAAATGTTACAGATGCCTATCCAAAATGGATAGTACATGGCATGTCTTCTTTTAATAATCTCAAGCATTTCCTTTGGTACTTTGTAATTTATGATTAGAATTGATTTTAATAGAGACCAAGCTGTAAGGCTTTTTCCAGAGGGGCTATATCTCCACCATCTGCAGTATCAGGACGTGAACCGCTGCAAGAGCTAGAGACCTTTTCTCCCTAGAGGAACCTTTTAATCTGGTGGTAGGAACTGCAGGCATTCTGGGAGACTTGTCACGGTCAGGGGCACCTGTGATCTAGCACTATTGGAAAAGGGAACTGACTTTATCAAGCCTCTGCCATGTGACAAACCTGCTGGTATCTCATTCCATTCTCAAGACAACCTTGTGTTTCAGTAGCACAACTTCCTTTTGTTCTTACCATAGGTCCAGGTCTGTAGGGGACGTTTTTTAAAACTGTGGCAAAAATCTAATATGATAAGAAGTTTAAATTTGAATCATTTTTAAGAGTACAGTTTAGTTAGTTCAGGAGCAGGAAGTGCATTCACGTTGCTGTGCAACCATCACCATCTTCCATCTCCACAGACTAGGAGCCCTTCATCTCTCATGGAAAATTACCCAGAGAATGAACAAAGGTGAAAAGTACAGTAAGGTAGTTCATGTTTATTTAACCTTAGAGCAGATCAGTCAACATTTTAGTGCCGACAAGAAACAAGATATCATACCCAGCTATTTAGAGGATATCAGAGGATATACCTGGAGACGGGAAAGGCTACCCCCTCCAGTATTCTGGCCTGGAGAATTAAATGAACTGTGGGATCGCAGAGTCGGACACGACTGAGCGACTTTCACCTTCACTTTCACAGAGTAACAAGCTGAAAGCCCCACTCTCCAATGTAGACCGGATTTCTGCAGTCTGACCTTGATTCCTTATGAAGCTATTCATTTGACAAGTCTGGAATATTTTCTCCATGCCACGAGCTCTGCTTGACGTTGACGCGTAGTGTCGTGCAGTTGCAGCCCCCTTGTAAATACATTCAAATCTCTGTCAGCTTGGGCCTCGTCTGTTCCTCAGCTTGTGTGAAGGGAGTTGGAAGGGAAATCCCCAAACTGTGCAGAAGGAATGATGGCAGCCTTTTGTTGTAGGTTTGCTTATACAAGCACTTTATCAACAGTTATAATCTTATTGAAGTGGTACAATGACCCTAAAAAGTAGATATGCTTGTCATTTTTATTTTAGGGATGAGGAGTTCTAAGCAGACACATGTTAAATAAGGCCCATAGCCACGCAGTGGTAGGACTGAGGTATAACCCCAGGTCATCTTCTTCTAGAAGCTGTGAGTTTAGCCCTCTGCCACACTGCCTCTGTTACGTGACCTTCACGGAGCTCCTTCTAAATTAATCGTTCAAAATAAAGTACTCTTGAAGGGAGGCGGGTGAAGGGAGGGGAAAACAGAGGCCAGAATTTGCTCTAGGAGGTCACCCTCCATGTGGGAAGGTTTCCTACCACAGAGCAGCAAGGCCAGCCCCAAGGTCCTTTGTGAAAGTCAGAAATAGGTAAACGCTCCTCCTGGAAGGTTTCAGTTAAAAAGTTTTCCTCAGGAAATGTTTGCATTAAAAGTGACACACATTTATGATCACTGATGCAGATGACACGTATTGGAGTTGTGTAATGTGTCACGGGCACAACTGTATTTGGCAGCCCTGTCCCCTAACCTGCTATTGTGGGCTAAATTGTGTCTCCCTGCCCCCCCCCCATTTTTATTTTGAAATCTCATACCCCAGTTCCTCAGAATATAACTGTATTTGAAAGTCAGCTTTGTAAAAGAGGTGTTTGCATTTAAATGAGGCCTTCAGGGTGTGGTTCTAATCCAGCCTGACAGGTGTCCTCCTAAGAAGAGGTGATACTAGGGGTGGCAGGCACAGGGGAAAACCATGCCAAGAGGCAGCGGGAGGGTGGCCATCTGCAGGCTGAGGAGGGAGGCCTCACAGAAAACCTGCCCTGCTGGCACCTTGAACTTGAACTTCTAGCCTCTGGAACTGTGGGGAAAAGGACTTCTCTTGTTTAAGACACCAGTATGAACTCTATGGTTATAGCAACCCCAGAAAAATAATATGTATCTGTAACATTTTCAGGTGGGTAAGTTAAAGCATAGGAATGGATATGCCATGATGGAAATTGAGAGAGAGAGAGAGAAGAAGGGAAAGAAATGAGAGAAACCTTCCTTACTGAGGTGGAGACACCTCAGCATCTTAAAAGTCTGATGTTTCTAATTCTGCCCCGGGTGCTGTATTACATCTCTTTTGTAGCATCAGTTATAATTATGTATTTATTTGTGTGCTTATTTGAGTAACTCCCCCCTTTCTCCCCACCTTTGATACTTTATGCTTCATGAGAAGAGACCTTGCTTGTGTCCTTAGCTCCTACATAGTGAATGGCATATAGTAAGTGATCAATAACTACGTGTTGGGTGAAAGAATAAAGGAAGGAAGGAGGGTACTTCTGAACTTGTGGATGTTTTCAATCAGATTATTCTGAGCTTGACAGGGATACATAATCCTAGAAAAGTAAAAATATAATATACAGATAATACATATTTTTCCAGTTAAAATGACTAAAGCATACCCAGAAGTAAAACATGACTTCTTTAGCATACTTTTGCTTAAAATATTTATTTGATGACATGTAAACCTGGATGAAGCACAAGCTGGAATCAAGATTGCTGGGAGAAATATCAATAACCTCAGATACACAGATGACACCACCTTTATGGGAAAAAGAGATGAGGAACTAAAGAGCCTCTGATGAAAGTGAAAGAGGAGAGTGAAAAAGTTGGCTTAAAGCTCAACATTCAGAAAACTAAGATCATGGCATCTGGTCCCATCACTTCATGGCAAATAGATGGAGAAATAATGGAAACAGTGACAGACTTTATTATTTTGGGCTCTAAAATCACTGCAGATGGTGACTGCAGCCATGAAATTAAGACGCTTGCTCCTTGGAAGAAAAGCTATGACCAACCTAGATAGCATATTAAAAAGCAGAGACATTACTTTGCCAACAAAGGTCCATCTAGTCAAAGCTATGGGTTTTCCAGTAGTCATGTACGGATGTGAGAGTTGGACTATAAAGAAAGCTGAGCACCGAAGAATTGATGCTTTTGAACTGTGGTGTTAGAGATGACTCTTAAGAGTCCCTTGGACTGTAAGGAGATCCAAACAGTCCATCCTAAAGGAGACTGAGTGTTCATTGGAAGGACTAATGTTGAAGCTGAAACTCCAATACTTTGGCCACCTGATGCGAAGAGCTGACTCATTTGAAAAGACCCTGATGCTGGGAAAGATTGAGGGCAGGAGGAGAAGGGGACAGCAGAGGATGAGATGGTTGGATGGCATCATGGACTCAATGGACGTGAGTTTGAGCAAGCTCCAGGAGTTGGCAGTGGACAAGGAAGCCTGGCATGCTGCAGTCCATGGGTTCGCAGAGTTGGACATGACTGAGCAACTGAACTGAACTTAAATCTGAAGTCTGGATCATTTCCTATCATTAGAAGTCCATAGTTTTGACTAGATGGACCTTTTTGGCAAAGTAATGTCTCTGCTTTTTAATATGCTGTCTAGGTTGGTCATAGCTTTTCTTCCAAGGAGCAAGTATCTTTTAATTTCATGGCTGCAGTCACCATCTGCAGTGATTTTGGAGCTCCCCAAAATAAAATCTGTGACACTGTTTCCATTATTTCCTCATCTATTTGCCATGAAGTAATGGGACTGGATACCATGAGCTTAGTTTTTTGAATTTTGAGTTTAAAGCCAACATTTTCATTCTCCTCTTTCACTTTCATCAAGAGGCTCTTTAGTTCTTCTTTGCTTTCTGTCACAGGGGTGGTTCATCTACATATCTGAGGTTATTGATATTTTTCCCGGTAATGTTGATTCCAGCTTGTACTTCATCCATCCTGGCATTTCTCATGGTGTACTCTGCATATAAGTTAAATAAGCAGGGTGACAATATACAGCCTTGACATACTCCTTTCTTATTTGGAACCAGTCTGTTGTTCCATGTCCAGTTCTAACTGTTGCTTCCTGACCTGCATACAGATTTTTCCAGAGACAGGTTAGGTGGTCTGGTATTCCCATGTCTTTCAGAACTTTCCACAGTTTATTGTGATCCACACAGTCAAAGGCTTCGGCATAGTCAATAAAGCAGAAATAGATGGTTTTCTGGAACTCTCTTTTTCAATGATCCAAGGATGTTGGCAATTTGATCTCTGGTTCCTCTGCCTTTTCTAAATCCAGGTTGAACATCTGGAAGTTCATGGTTCACATACTGTTGAAACCTGGCTTGGAGAATTTTGAACATTAGTTTTCTAGCGTGTGAGGTGAGTGCAATTGTTTGGTAGTTTGAGCATTCTTTGGCATTGCCTTTCTTTGGGATTGGAATGAAAACTGACCTTTTCCAGTCCTGTGGCCACTGCTGAGTTTTCCAAATTTGGTGGCATATTGAGTGCAGCACTTTCACAGCATCATCTTTCAGGATTTGAAACAGCTCAACTGGAATTCCATCACCTCCACTAGCTTTGTTCATAGTGATGCTTCCTAAGGCCCACTTGACTTCACATTCCAGGATGTCTGGCTCTAGGTGAGTGATCACACCGTCGTGATTATCTGTGTCGTGAAGATATTTTTAAAGTAGTTCTTCTGTGTATTCTTGCCACCTCTTCTTAATATTTTCTCATTCTGTTAGGTCCATACCATTTCTGTCCTTTATTGAGCCCATCTTTGCATGAAATGTTCCCTTGGTATCTCTAATTTTCTAGAAGAGATCTCTAGTCTTTCCCATTCTATTGTTTCCTCTATTTCTTTGCATTGGTCACTGAGGAAGGCTTTCTTATCTCTCCTTGCTATTCTTCGGAACTCTGTATTCAAATGGGTATATCTTTCCTCTTCTCCTTTGCCTTTCACTTCTCTTCTTCTCTCAGCTATTTGTAAGGCCTCCTCAGACAGCCGTTTTCTTTTTTGCCTCTCTTTTTCTTGGGGATGGTCTTGATCACTGCCTCCTATACAATGTCACAAACCTCCATTCATAGATCTTCAGGCACTCTGTCTATCAGATCTAATTCCTTGAATCTATTTGTCACTTCTAGTCTATAATCGTAAGGGATTTGATTTAGGTCATACCTAAATGGTTTTACTCTACCTTGTAAGTTTGGTACAATCTTTGACCCACTATTTTTAGAAAGTAACCCATTGCAGCTGAGTGAGTTAAGTGACTTGCTTAAGGTGGCCCAGCTATCCCTAGAATCCAGACTGTTTGGTCCTGGTTAAAAATATTACATTTATTATAGGTAGTGTATAAAATATATAAAGTATTAAGAACAACAACAACAAAAAAACAGTAACCCCAAAGCCAGAAATAACCATGATTGACATTTTGATGAATGTCTTTCCCCGTGTTAACTTTCCATGATAATGTGTGTCTGATAAATGTATTTTGGGTTGGCCAAAAAGTTCATTTAGGCATCTTCTGTAAGATGATATTTGTTAATGTGCTTCTAAAAAATTTTTATATTATTTCATTGAATATATTTCTGGAGCATCACTTTTAGTGATCATTTGAAAGTGAAAGTTGCTCAGCCATGTCCAACTCTTTGCAACCCCATGGTGAGAATACTGGAGTGTGTAGCCTTTCCCTTCTCCAGGGGATTTTCCCAACCCAGGAATAGAACCCATGTCTCCCACATTGCAGGTGGATTCTTTACCAGCTGAGCCACAAGGGAAGCCCAGTGATCACATGCTATTCTGATTTATTAACTAATTATATCTCATTTTACCAATCTGTAACTTTTGGACATTTAATCTATAGTTACTTTGCTATTAAAAATACAGTGACTAAATTTTATACACACTTTTTTAAAAAAATCCATGATTATTTACTTTGGCTATATTTCTAAAACTAGAGTTAATGCTTTAAAGGTAAAATATTCTTTTTTCATATTAGTTAGTTATAATATTTTATAATAAAATGTAAATTGTTAAAATTTATACTTTTATGTAATTAACATTGTCTCTAAATTCTATAGAAAAAATAACTTTCTCTGAATTCATGGACCTTTTAAGGAAGGACAAGTTCTATTTTTCTCTGTTTGCATAGTCTTCTTGCATGAACAGTGTCTTGCCTAAAAATTAGTGATCAGGGACGTCTTCCCTAAAGAAGACTGACTCTAAAGTGGAGGTGAACTTGACATAGATGGAAAATGCTTCACAAAAGCCAGATGAGGCCAGAGTGCAAATAGGCAAAGTTGAATTTCCATTCTGTTATGTATTAGGGAAAATCATTTTGCCTTTTCTTTTTACTTTCTACTATTGTACAATTTTAAAGGACAAGTTTTTTTTTTTTTTTTTTGAAGTGGGGAGAGGAGCCAACAAAATTTCTATTGCAAACCAAAACATTTCTATAAAGGAATAGATTGTTATTTTTGTGTATTTTCAATAGTAAATTACAGTAAATATCCAAGAATTATTTTTTTTCTTGGAATGCAAGCTATTTTGAGTAGAAACTACTAACTGAAATATTATCCCACTTGATTTATTTGACCTAGTAAATGGTCTTTAAAATATAAAATTTAACTACAAATTATATCTCTGTTTATTATTATTAAACATCAGCTTATTATTATTACTATTATTGAACATTAATTGTTTGGCTAAGTTGAGTCGTGAAGTTTTTTTAAGTATGTTTTTTTAAAGAGTGATAGCTTAGTGTGGAATCTGTGTCAACTTTCAGACTATTAATTGCTTAGGCAACACCTTTTCCCATGGAAACTAATGGAGTTATTTGTTTATTTATTTATAACATTTGCCCTTTCCTTTTTAAAATTTTTTAGTTATACATATACATATATCCATTCTTTTTCTGATTCCTTTCCCACATAAGTTATTATAGAATATTGAGTAGAGTTCTCTGTGCTATACAATAGGTCCCTGTTGATTATCTTTTTTATATATAGTAGTGTGTATATTTTAATCCCAAACTCCTAATCTATCTCTGCCCCTACCACCTTTCTCCTTTGGTAATCATAAGTTTGTGTTCAAAGTCTATGAGTCCATTTCTGTTTTGTGAATAAATTCATTTGTAACATCTTTTTAGATTCCCATATACATGATATCATGTGATATCTGTCTTTGTTTGAATTGCTTCACTTTTCGTATGGTAATCTCTAGGTCCATTCATGTTGTTGCAAATGGCATTATTTCATTCTTTTTGAATGGCTGAGTAATACTCCACTGTATATATGTACCATATCTTCTTTATCCATTCATCTGTTGATGAACACTTAAGTGACTTCACTTAAGGGGTAAGGAGAAAAGGGAACTCCCTCCACCCTTGGTGGGAATGTAAATTGGTGTAACCACTATGGAGAACAGTATGGAGGTTTCTTAAAAAACTAAAAATAGAGCTCCCGTATGATCCAGCAACCCCCTCCTGGACATATATCTGGAGGAAACCATAATTCAAAAAGATACAAAGTTCACTGCAGCACTATTTGCAATAGCCAGGACATGGGAGCAACTTAAGTGTTCACCCTCTCCAGCATTTATTGTTTGTAGACTTCTTAATGATGGCGGTTATGACTGGTGTGAGGTGATATCTCATGGTAGTTTTGATTTTCCTTTCTCTAATAATGAGCGATGTTTTCAAGTGCTTTATGGTCATCTGTATGTCTTCTCTGGGGAAATGTCGATTTGTATCTGCCACCCATTTTTTGATTGGGTCGTTTGCTTTTTTTTTGATATTGAGCTGGAGCTATTTGTATATTTTGGAGATTAATTCTTCGTTGGTTGCTTTACTTGCAAATATGTTCTCCCATTCTGTGGGTTGTCTTTTCATTTTGTTTATGGTTTCCTTTGCTGTGCAAAAGTGTTTAATTAGGCCATGTTTATTTTTATTTTTATTTTCAGGTGGGAGTTTTACTTTCAAAAGCATTTAAAACATGTATTTTTGGGTCTCAGACTATCTTTCTTAAAAATTTGAATTATTGCTGTACATATTATGTAATATTATGTAAGTTATAGGTGTACAATATAGTGATTCACAAATTTTAAAGGTTATAATCCATTCATAGTTATAAAATATTGGCTGCATTCCTTTTGTTGTATGATATATCTTTGTAGCTTATTTTATATCTGATAGTTTGAACCTTTTAATCTGCTGCTTCTATGTTGTCCCTTCCTACTACCCTCTCCCTGCTGGTAATCACTAGTTTGTTCTCTATAAGAGACCCTATCTTTTGAAT
Organism: Oryx dammah; assembly: GCF_014754425.2. Classification (NCBI taxonomy): domain Eukaryota; kingdom Metazoa; phylum Chordata; class Mammalia; order Artiodactyla; family Bovidae; genus Oryx; species Oryx dammah. The sequence continues at coordinate 19,493,453 of NW_024070189.1, read as the reverse complement.
CAGAATATCTGAACAAGCATCACAGGAAATTCTGTGGCATCCTGAAGCTTGAAAAACCATGTTTTTGAAAAAAAAAAAAAAAGATGAAACAGTCATTTTGGTTCTGCATTGACTCATATAAAATAGTTCCTGAACACTTGGTTCGTAAGAGGGACCATGCTAGGCACTGAGAAGACAAATTAGGCAAATTAGACATGGTTTTTCCTAGCATGAGCAGAGAGTTTAATTGGGAAAGAAGATCCTTGAATAAAAACAACAGCTACAATACAAAGCAATATGTTTTCCTATCAAATGAAGGCAAATGAAGGCTCTAAGAGAACAGGAAATACTTCTGATGGGGAAATCTGTGGAGAAGTGAAGTGAGACTTAAAGGTGTGGAGGACACCTGAACTAATGCCAAAACGTGTGTGTGTGTGTGGTTGGAATGTGCTGGGCCTGGGGAGATTGTAGTACCGGAAGAGGAAATGGCAGGAGTTAGAGCGGTAGACTGTGGTAATGACAGCTTGGCTGGTGCCCAGAAAGATAGGAAGAAGGTAAAACTACAGGGCAGCTTGGGGTGCATTTGGAAGTAAAGCTTGAAATACAGTACAGTAGACAAGGGCGGATCACAAAATACTTCTGAGGAAAATAGTGACCCAGTCAAGGCAGAGCTCAGACTCCAAAGGGATGCTCCTGCCAGATAGATTGGAGAGTTAAGGGGCTGTTGTCAGGGAGCCAAGTGTGAGGTCAAAACCACAGAGATGAAGCAATGGGGAAAAAAAGCAGCAGAGAGAGCTGCAAAAAAGTGCTGAAGAAAAAGCTGTTCCAACTTGGTGTTTAATTAGATATGATGGAGGTGGGTGAGGAATGAGGCAAGATGACTCATGTTTGGAGCCTGAGAGAACAAGTGTACCCTCAACGAACAAGGAAGTCAGCATAAACTGGTTCTTGGGGAAGTTTAATTATAGAAATGTTAAGCTTGGGGTGCTTCTGGGTATCCAAATTTAACCCTTTTATTGAGTCTTCTATTGCCCAGACTAACAGGCAAATATATTCCATTACCAGAGAGTCCTGCTGTTAACTGATCATCTACCTTACTTTTTTCAATGAGTTCCCTACCCTCTTCCCCAGGATTCTTTAAAATCTTTCTTGCATGGGCAATGTCAGGGCTTTTCGACACATTCTTGAGCTCAAGACACTGGAGAATCTGCAAGACTTGTAAACATTTTTTCTCATTAAATTGATTACATTCCATATTAAAATGTCAAAGGGTTGCTAGGGTAGCCTGTGATGGTTCTTTTCACTAGGTCTTATTAAAGATGCCTTCCATACTAGCAGGAAGGTCATGAAGAAAGGACAGAGTGAATTACAGAGAAAGACTCTTCTGTTTTACTACCCAATCCAGTAATATAGTTAGGTGAGCGGAACTGGAACTCTTGGAGAGGTCAGGATTATAAAGAGAGATTGATTTGGGGGTTTTTTTTTTGAATGAAAATTGAGTAGGAAAGCAATGAAGCAGTGGGTTTTCTGACTGCATGCTTTAGCACGTTCTGTTTTACAGTTCACAGCTTTTGGTGGCTGGCTGTCTTCTAAAATAGATTCCACTGTCCTCAGGCACAGTGAGTCACTTCACATCATTTTCCTCCTCAGTTCTACTCTGCCTTTGTACCTTACCAGTTTGCTCTCATCTCTCTCCCTTTTTCCAGTGTTTCTAAGCCCTTCTCCAGTCTCCACAAAGGTTAGAGAAAAGGAAAATAGACTGAAATCACCATCCCATCAACAAGAGTTTAAAGGGTATCTTGTATGTGCTTTGCATAATTCTGGGTGTTTCAGTCATGTCATATGAGTGATTGAAGTTAGGTTAAAAAGGCTTACCTTTATGTGACAATTGTTTAAAGTTGGCACAGGTTATCTAGAGAGGTTGTATATTCTAAACTTGGAAGAAATGGTTAGAATAGGTGCTGTGTGGTCATTGATAATGAAACACAAGTTCTGTATGTTCTTGAGATAATATGAATATGTTTTCAATTATTTTCTTGTTGACACGTGGGTCAATTGTTTTCCACTTCTTTTCACACCTGTGTAAACAGAACCTTTATCCCTGAACTTGTGTCTCTTTATATATGATTACTTTAAATGGCAACCCACTCCAGTATTCTTGCCTAGGAAATCTCAGGGGTAGAGGAGCCTGGGGGACTACAGTCCATGGGGTCACAAAAGAGTCGGACAGGACTCAGTGATTAAAACAACAATAACTTTATATCTGCCACGTCCTTCATATTGGCCTGTATGTTGACCAATACAATAGGAAATTCCATTCTTTCACTTGAAACTTTTTTTTTTCAGTCATTGTGGAAATAATCAGTCCTGAATCATGTTCTTTAAATGAGAATGATAAATAATTTTCTTCCTATACATATTGGATATTATGCAAACAACAAAACTCTTTCACTTGAATTAAGACAGAAGAAATAGTGTCTTACTTTAGCAGGAGGTACTTTAGTTTTACATAACTAAGGAATTCCCAATTTAGGAATAGCAGTAGGTCAACGTTCAGGGAGGAGGTCAGTAAAAGACCAATATAATGTATTTTCTCTAGATTTCTCTGAATAGAACAGGAACTGACCTCTATAGGATGTTTGGGTGAAGGTAAGGCTAATATGAGGCAAATCTGCTTTGTAAGTACCCCAGTCTTACCTCCCTCTGGCTGGAGCCTTAGCCCCTGAGTACTTGCCTGCTTTTCTCCGACTCTCCCCTCAAAAATCTCCTACTCTAACCCCAGACTTTGCCTTTTTCCTTGGTGGCTCTGCTGGAAGTAGTAGAACCATCTGGTATATGCTGGACATGAGGCATTATTTGGGAGCAGTATTTTTCCTCTTTAGCATCTCTTTTCTAACTACTCTGTTTGGGTTGTAGCTTCACTCTAATTATAGCAAAAGCTAACACAGTGAACTTTAGTCTAGAAAATTTCAATTCTACAATTTGAGAGAGAAAAGTTTTTCAAATAATTTCTTCACTTACTGGTTTTCATTCTGCTTTGTGAGATAAATCTAGTTAATTGATTAGTCATCTTAATTACAACTGGCAAGATGGTGGACAAGTAAAATCTCTAAGCTTATTTACTATATAAAAGTGAACATAACCACATTTCAATTCTAGGTTCTGAGGATGAAACAAGATTGTACATGATGTGTAGAACATATATTTGGTAAAAAAATCGATTCAGTTCAATTTACTACCAGTATTATGATGTGCTAAATCCACTGTTAATTCTGAATTTCACAGTTTTGAGAATGGCTCAGATAATTTTGCATTGATTTAATTATAATAGCAACCACTTATTGAGTGGTAAGTCCTACAGTACCAGGAGGTAAGTTCCATTATCTCTATTCTGCGAAGCTTGGATAGAAGTAGCTGGCATAGTGGCAGCCTCTTAAAGTTTAACACCAAGATCTATACCCCTAGCTATACTATACTGCCTCCTTGTGACCATCTTCTAAATATTGGTGTCATATTTTGAAAGAACAGTATACAAACTTGAGCATGCTCAGTTACTTCAGTCATGTCTGATTCTTTGTGACCCTCCCTATGGAGTGAAGCCCACTAGGCTCCTCTGTCCTTGGGATTCTCCAGGCAAGAATACTGGAGTGGGTTGCCATTTCCTTCTCCAACAAACTTGAGCAGCTGTTCTTTTGTAATGATTGTGAAGTTGACCCAGGTAGGAAAATGTTGCAATTAAAGTGGAAAAAGATTATGGAGTTGAAACTCTCTGATGGGGGTATGCCATGGATTGAATCAGCTGGGGTCAGCATTTCTTCCTTTCTAGAGCATCAGCTAAGACCCTGGCTCTAGAATCATATAACCTGGGTAGTATCCCAGCTCTGCCACATAGTAGATTTGTGACCTAGGACAAGCTCAGCTTTGTGAGCCTCAGTTTTCTTATCTATAAAATGGGGGATAATATTACATCACAGAGTTGTTGTAAGAGTTCAATGAGTTAATACCTGTAGTTTCCTTAAAATAGTGCCTGACCTTTGGTGAATACTACTAGTGGAGGTGATGGAATTCCAGTTGAGCTGTTTCAAATCCTGAGAGATGATGCTGTGAAAGTGGGGCACTCAATATGCCAGCACATTTGGAAAACTCAGCAGTGGCCACAGGACTGGAAAAGGTCAGTTTTCATTCCAATCCCAAAGAAAGGCAATGCCAAAGAATGCTCAAACTACCACACAATTGCACTCATCTCACATGCTAGTAAAGTAATGCTCAAAATTCTCCAAGCCAGGCTTCAGCAATACGTGAACCATGAACTTCCTGATGTTCAAGCTGGTTTTAGAAAAGGCAGAGGAACCAGAAATCAAAATGCCAACATCCTCTGGATCATTGAAAAAGGAAAAGAGTTCCAGAAAAACATCTATTTCTGCTTTATTGACTATGCCAAAGCCTTTGACTGTGTGGATCACAATAAACTGTGGAAAATCCTGAAAGAGATGGGAATACCAGACCACCTAACCTGCCTCTGGAGAAATCTGTATGCAGGTCAGGAAGCAACAGTTAGAACTGGACATGGAACAACAGACTGGTTCCAAATAGGAAAAGGAGTACGTCAAGGCTGTATATTGTCACCCTGCTTATTTAACTTCTATGCAGAGTACATCATGAGAAACACTGGACTGGAAGAAATACAAGCTGGAATCAAGATTGCCTGGAGAAATATCAATTACCTCAGATATGCAGATGACACCACCCTTATGGCAGAAAGTGAAGAGGAGCTAAAAAGCCTCTTGATGAAAGTGAAAGAGGAGAGCGAAAAAAGTTGGCTTAAAGCTCAACATTCAGAAAACGAAGATCATGGCATCTGGGTCCCATCACTTCATAGGAAATAGATGGAGAAACAGTAGAAACAGTGTCAGACTTTTTTTGGGGGGGGGGCTCCAAAATGACTGCAGATGGTGACTGCAGCCATGAAATTAAAAGATGCTTACTCCTTGGAAGAAAAGTTATGAGCAACCTAGATAGTATATTCAAAAGCAGAGACATTACTTTGCTGACTAAGGTCCGTCTAGTCAAGGCTATGGTTTTCCTGTGGCCATGTATGGATGTGAGAGTTGGACTGTGAAGAAGGCTGAGCACCGAAGAATTGATGCTTTTGAACTGTGGCGTTGGAGAAGACTCTTGAGAATCCCCTTGCACTGCAAGGAGATCCAACCAGTCCATTCTGAAGGAGATCAACTCTGGGATTTCTTTGGAAGGGATGATGCTAAAGCTGAAGCTCCAGTACTTTGGCCACCTCATGTGAAGAGTTGACTCATTGGAAAAGACTCTGATGCTGGGAGGGATTGGGGGCAGGAGGAGAAGGGGATGACAGAGGAAGAGATGGCTGGATGACATCACGGACTCGATGGACATGAGTCTGAGTGAACTCCAGGAGATGGTGATGGACAGGGAGGTCTGGCGTGCTGCGATTCATGGGGTCGCAAAGAGTCAGACACGACTGAGCGACTGAACTGAACTGAACTGAACTAGGTATTATTAGTATTTCTATGTCCTTCACTTTATAGCTCCTTTCTGACTGCCTCTCTGTGAGCATAGTCGTACTCTTGCTAAGAAAGGCATAGTTTTACTTTAAAATGTTGTAATGCCTGTCCCTATGATCATAAACTGCTTTTGTAGTTTTTAGTAAAGAGAAAGGTTGATTGTTACTCTTACAGATTTTCCACCTTCAGAAATAATTATTGCTTAAGAATGAATGAGATTAATAATCCTTTATGTTTATTTCTGACTTCAAATTAATGAAATCAAAACCTGTTTAAAATCAATATTGTGTGTGAGTGTGAAGTCACTCAGTCATGTCCAACTCTTTGCGACCCCATGGACTGTAGCCCGCCAGGCTCCTCTGTCCATGGGATTCTCCAGGCAAGAATACTGGAGTGGGTTGCCATTTCCTTCTCTAGGGGATCTTCCCAACCTGGGGATCGAATCTGGGTCTCGTGCATTGCAGACAGATGCTTTATCCTCTGAGCCACCAGGGAAGCCAAATATATTAATAAAATGAATATTAACAAAGGCCAAATATATTAAGTGGCCTTATCTTTAGTCATCATTTCAGATTAGAAGCAAAAGTGAATTTACACTGTGTGACTATATAGAATCTTTTCTATTTCCATGCATGCTTTGTGAGTGAAGTGCCTGGTTAGACATCTTAGCCTTTTTGCCCAGCTCAAGGAAGAGTTAATAAAGTAAAGTTATGTAAAGTGCATCAAACTCCTCAGGAGAGAAGTGTTATATTAATACCTGCCTCACAGTGATGTTCTCAGACTTAATGATAGAAAGTTTGTAAATTGCCTTGGTACTCCCAGTAACATCCTGATGAAGCATCATTTCATTTTATTGCAAGGAGCTCTAAGTTACACAGACTGCAAGTTAAGGGGGAAATAATATCCCAGTTTTTATTTTATAATCAGAAGTACATAAAATAAAAAGAAAACATTTTATTTTAGTTTTGAGTGATAGAGTTGATCATTTTTACATTATCTCTTTCTATTATTTTTGAGAGGAGGAGGAATTTATAATGCACAGTTTAATCAAGTACTCATCATTAAAGTGTATAATGGCAGAAATAGCAATCATGATAGAGACCTTTAAGAACACTAGTATTCAAATATTAAAAAATTAAATTCCAGTTTTAAAAGAGTCAAACTCTTTTTTTATATGATTACTATTAGTTTGGCATTTTTGAGACAAGTCTTCAATCAATACCTGTAATACTTACAAACATTGGTAGGGAGAATAGTATTGTAAACACATATTCTTGCTGTAGGGTACATTTTAAATGTCTAAACACTAATCAATATAGAGAAATTAAGTATTGACTAAAATAGCTTTATAATAAGTAATTATTGGTTTGCTCTTTTAGAAATTAGACATTTTCACTTTGGGAATAAAGAGTAAATTTACTGTCATGAAATTAAAGTGTTTTTGACCTTTTTGTACAACTTTCCTCTCTCTATGAAATGATTAGGTTTAAATATGATTGCACAGCTGTATTATGTTGCAAGCATCAATTTTTAATTATTATAAGGTCAATGTTAGAACAGGTGTGATTAGTATAGTACCTCAATGTCCTTATTTACTTTCCACTCAGAAACCACCCAGTGTTTACTAAAATCAGCCTGAACCTCTCTTTATTGTTTTGACTAATTAGATTTATGTCAAATCCTTTATTTTCTTCCCTCAGTGTTCATCCTATGTATGTTATTTTGTTGATTCTTTCAGCATTAAAAAAATACACATTGCTTGATTTATCTCTTCCCTTTGTAGAGGGACTTTTATTTTCCTGTGTGGCTGTGTGCAGGGTCTCTGTGCATATAGCCATAAGGATGAACAACTTCACAATTCTCCAGCCTTTGTGTAACACGTTGTCTTTAGTCAGCTCGGGTTGCCATAACAGAATACAGTAGACTGGGTAGCTTAAACAATGAACATTTATGTCTCCCAGTTCTGGAAGCTGGGAAGTCCAAAGTCAAGATGCCAGCAGATTCGGTGCTGGTGGGAGCCCTCTTCTTTCTTTACAAATGGCCATCCTCTGTCCATGTACAGGGCCATGTCCTCATACGGCCTTTCTTTGGTGTGTATACATGGAGACAGAGAGAGAGAGAGCGCTTACTCTTCTTTCCAGAGCATTCATTCTGTCGTGAGGGCACCACCCTCATGGCCCCATTGGCATCATAGCCTAATTACCTCCCAAAGGCCCCACCTCCACAAATCAGGGCTGATTTGTATGAAGTCCACCTAAAAAAGAAGAGAAGTTTCCTTTCCAGACACAGGTTTGTTTGCTTACATGTTTGTAGAGACTTGCCATTCGTCCCTCTCTTTCCTATTGCTCTATGAGACTTTGGATTTAGCTCTTAAAATGAAATGATATTACATATGAAACCCATAGAGTAATACATGATCTACACAAACTATTAAAATTCCCCAGATGTTCATCTGCTTGATGTTATGTGGCAGCTTGGGTGGGAGGGGAGTTTGGGGGAGAATAGATACATGTATATGTATAGTTGAGTCCCTTTGCTGTGCACCTGAAACAACATTGTTAACTGGCTATATTCCAATATAAAATAAAAAGTTAAAAAATATTCCCCAAATGTTCAGCCTGAATGGTAATTCAGGTTTTAATGCAAAAGTAGTTTTCTAATTCTTAGTGAGGTTTTTAGATTTCATTTTCTGTTGATATATTATTTACATTAAAAAATGACAACACTAGACAAAAACATTTGTTGTCTTTAGTGAATGAGGTAGCATAAGGTTTCCTATAGACTAGAAACACACAGGCCAGCTGCTCCATCTCTGCGGCTTGGGGAATGAATGGTCAGAAGATTGTTGGGTTCCAGTGGGAATCTTAAGATGTGGTAGTGGAGAACAGACCACCACTAGGCTATGACAAGGGGCAAAATAGGGTGGGGAGATGACTCATTATTATTGATCAGGGTGGGCTTGGAAGAAGAAAAGTCTTGCCTTAGATTCATATTTCTTCAGTCAGCTGAGTAGAGGCATAAAGGACACATGCAAGAATTGTAAGAATTACAAGAATTTAAGGAGATCCAACCAGTCCATTCTGAAGGAGATCAGCCCTGGGATTTCTTTGGAGGGAATGATGCTGAAGCTGAAACTCCAGTACTTTGGCCACCTCATGCGAAGAGCTGAGTCATTGGAAAAGACTCTGATGCTGGGAGGGATTGGGGGCAGAAGGAGAAGGGGACGACAGAGGATGAGATGGCTGGATGGCATCACGGACTCGATGGACGTGAGTTTGAGTGAACTCTGGGAGTTGGTGATGGACAAGGAGGCCTGGTGTGCTGCGATTCATGGGGTCGCAAAGAGTCAGACACGCCTGAGCAACTGAACTGAACTGAACTGAACTCCTGTGTTAAATGGTGCAGCCCCCCACCCCACCACCCATTCCCTTCTCATCTATTAACAGTACGTTATTTTTGAGTCACATATTCTAAAACAGTTGCTTTTAAAAAAGAAATATGTAGGATGCTCTTCTTGAGAAATTTTAGGGCCTGATATTTAAGGTCTAATGATCAGATTCTAGGCATTGAAGCAAGGAGTTAGGAGCTATTTGAAGATTAGATGATTCTTTTCTGAACCTCTTAAATTGTTACCCAAGAAGAAGCTTATTCTAAATGATTTTGTGAGCCACTTTTTCTCCTACTCCAGCTCCACTACAGCTTCTACCTTCACTACCTACATAGCACAATATTTATGAATAATGCACCAGAAATATTGCTAGAGAATTTCTTTTTATTTTAAACAGGACATCATGAAAGCAAAGAAAGAATTTATTATACGCTAAACTTGTAGAAAGATCATGAATGTATGATTTGGTAGAATGTAAAAACCACGGAAATACTGTTTTTCAAAGTTAAAATCATGCTTTACTTCTCTCAGCCATGGAATTTGGGCAAAAGCTTTTTGAACTAGGAAAATGTCACTGATTTAAGTGATCACACATCTGATGCAGGAATTACATGGAGCCTTCTCAGTTACTTCTGTCGACTTAAAAAATAGTTACAGCCTTAAAAGTTGGGAGTTGTTTTATTTAGTGGGAATTTTTAGGACTTCAAGCCCAGGAGACAGCATCTCAAGTGACCCTGAGAGAACCATTCTGAGAGAGTCAGGTTATACAGAAGTTTGAAACAAGGGGCAGGTAGTCTGAACATCAGAAGTATTTTTGTGAATTAAAGAAAACCAGATATCTCAAGTTAAAGAATCTGCCTGCAGTGCAGGAGACCTGGATTTGATGCCTGGGTTGGGAAGATCCCCTGGAGAAGGAAATGGCAACCCCCTCCAGTAGTCTTGCCTGGACAGTCCCATGGACAGAGGAGCCTGGTGGGCTATATATAGTCCATGGGGTCACAAGGAGTCAGAAATGACTGAGTGGCTAACACTACGTATGGGAAGATACTAGAGTCTGGGCTTACTGAAATCATTCTTTCAGATGCATCTCAGCTATCTGGGCAAGTATCCCGTGTTTGTCACATCCTGAGTTCCTCGGTGCTCTCCCCAGGGAGTGGCTGCAGCCTCATGGCTGCCATGTTGCAGGTATTCTCCTTTCCAATTTCCCTTGGGGCTCAGGAACTCACATTGGGAGGGCTGGAATCACCGATGACTGTGACATCCTTGTTTACTGATATCGCAGGAAATACTCCATTTCTCACTTTCACTGAGCCCAACCCTTTTCGCAAGACATAACTAAGTCATCTTGGAAGATGAGATGGCCAGCTGTGACACCTCATTTTCAGTCTCTAACTGCTTCAAGATTTGCTTTACCTTTCAAGACTATGCTAATTATTATGCAGATTTTTAGATGTGTAACAATTTGTATGGATTGTACTTTTAGAGCCGATTTCACTGAGTTTATTTTTTGTAAACTAGTATAGGGAGTATAAACAGGGCCCAGAAAATGAAGGTTTTAATATAAGCACTATCATATTGATATATGTTTCTAGGTCAAATAAAGCCCATGTATTCTTTATCTACTTTAGTGTGACTAGATAATCAATATTAATGGTAGTTTGTTGCTTTCTTCTCTTTTGGTTTGGAATGGGATCCTCAGATGTCCTATCCAAACTGAAAACACTAGGGAAGTGCTTTTGGGTACCATTTAATTTGTTTTATGGGTTTCCCTGGTGACTCAGATGGTAAAAAAATCGCCTGCAAAGCGGGAGACCCAATAACTCACTCCAGTATTCCTTCCTGGAGAATTCCATGGACAGAGGAGCCTGGTAGGATACAGTTTATGGGGTCACAAAGAGTGGGTCATGACTGAAAGACTAACAATTTCACTTTCACTAGCTTGTTTTTGCCATGGTGATAGATGCTCTCAGTACAAACTTTGATGGCCAATTTGGAAGTGAAGGGCTCTGACCCTAAGCAAAGCTAGGAGGGAGAATCATTCCAGAGTGATAATCTTTAAAAGACTATTAGAAAATGAAGTTTTTGAATAGCTTGGAGCCATTTTACCTAGCCTCCTCATATCAGCCTATCTCTGGCATAGTGATTTTTCCATAAAGCTACATGAAGAGCCAGTTATCCTATGAAACATGATCGGTCACATTAGGAAAATGAAAATTAATATTAGAATGAGATATTATTTTACACTCCTAGATAGCAAGAATTAAAAATGAAGACTAGCAAGTGATGGTGAAGACAGGGAGAAGTGAAACACCTAAGTTGCTGGTGGGAGGATAAACAGGCGCAACCGGGGTCAGACATTGACCTTTGGTTACTGAACTGTGGGAAGCTGGTCAAGTAGTGTGACCAAATTGTCATAGTTTTCTGGGAACTATTTTTGGTTTACAAGTGAATATGCTGTGTTCCCCAAACCTTCTCAGTGTCAGGCAAACCAGAATAGTTTAGTCATCCTGTGGCCATATTAACTGCAGGGAGACCCTTATGGGACTCAGGATGGCAGCTATTTCTTAACTATGGAATCATTTCAACATTAAAAAAACTAGTGAAGCCACATTAGTGAGTACCTACTGCACACTAGTTCTGGATACACCCACACTGGAAGGCAATGTGACGTTATCCTGTGAAATTCAATAGACACACATCCTACGACTCCCAAATTCCTCTCTATTGCAGATATATCAGGGCATCTCTTGCACATGTATACTAGGAGTCTTGTACAAGAATTTTGTAGCATCACTGTGTGTAATAACAACAACAAAAAATTGGAAACAACTTGAACATCCTACAGTAAGACACTGGATAACTACATTTAATTTTTCATATGATGAAACACTATGATAGAGGCCTGGATGATGTGTGGAACCTGCCTTGTGAATATTTGGGGAAAGAGCATTCTAAGCAGAGTGGAGTCAACTCACTTCCCAAGGCCCACTCTAAAACCTTCCCCCTCATCCAGAGCATTTTGTGCAAAAAGTACAGGTCCCCACCCCTCACACCTCCAAATACCTTCTGTTTTTCTAGCCTTGGGCAAGTGAACCTCTTTTCCTTGATAAGGCCGCTTCCCATCCTCACTGAACTCTGTGGCTTCCTGTAAGTAGAAGATTTTAAAAAATGGAGCCTTATTAACTTTCCCCTTTGGCAAGAGAGTCCGAGCAGTCCAGGGTTCATTTGCTCTCTGGTAGGGGGAAGAAGAATATCTCTCATTCTTTGAGTCTTGGAAGAAGCAAGAATAAAACACATGATTATTGCAGGAGACTATCTTGCCACATTTTGCATGATGAAATGATTTTTTAAATGTTTCTTTTTGTTTATTATTTTTTAAAATATTTGATGAAATGTTTTTTGTTGTCTTTGTTTAAAAGAATTTTTAATTGAAGGATAATTGCTTTACAGAATTTTGTGGTTTTCTGTCATACATCAGCAAGAATCAGCCACAGGTGCATCCATGTCCCCTCCCTCCCAAACCTCTCTTCATCTCCCTCCCTGATGAGATGTTTTGAAGTCTGGTTGATTATGATGTCTGCTAAAGTCCAAGAAGCAATCTTCAAAAAGACCTGGAGTAGAAGGTTTTCTGGGCTTCCAAAGTGGCTAAGTTTCTGTTCTGAGTCTTCTTGATTCATAAGCTGAAAATTCATTCAAAAATATTTTGCTGGCTTACACAATTAGACACTGTATTATAAGGCATTAGAAAATAATAATAATGTAATAATACTCACTACTAACTCAAAACTTTATCTCAAGGAATAAATAAGTTACCTACAGTATGCACATTGCTTGGTGCATAGCTGTAGAAGTAACTATCACATATTATGTGAGTAATGCTTATATCTTCAGTTCCGATATTTTCCTTAAACTCTGCTGCTGCTGCTAAGTCGCTTCAGTCGTGTCCGACTCTGTGCGACCCGTAGATGGCAGCCCACCAGGCTCTGCCGTCCCTGGGATTCTCCAGGCACGAACACTGGAGTGGGTTGCCTTTTCCTTCTCCAATGCATGAAAGTGAAAAGTGAAAGTGAATTCGATTAGTCGTGTCCAACTCTTAGCAATCCCATGGACTGCAGCCCACCAGGCTCCTCTGTCCATGGGATTTTTCAGGCAAGAGTACTGGAGTGGGGTGCCATTGCCTTCTTCCTTAAACTCTAGACATGTATATCCCATTGCTCTCTTATCTCTGCTTAGGTATATTATAGATCTTTCAAATTTCACATGTCTAAAAAAGAAACCCTCAGTTCTTTCCTTAGTATTTTTTTTTGCCATCTTTCTTATCTCGAGTAAATAGCAAAATCATCTATTATTTTGCTTAGGCCTCTACTGTCTTAATTATCCTTGACCCTGTGTGTTCTATTGCATGCTGCATCCAATTTAGCTGACACATTCATTATGCTTTTGTAACTATATAAATGAAGGCTTAGAGAGTTTAAGTAATGTGTACATGATCCCATACCAGTAAAATAAGTGGGGGTACTGGCATTCCAGCTCAAGTCTTCTGCTTTGTAGTCCAGGGCTGTTTCCATTTTACTATTATTCTACTATTTTGAGGTGTCAGGGCATGAGTAGGGATTCCTCTTTATCATCTTGGTTAATTAAATGAATGACTACATGTTGATTTAATACTCGTATAATAATGATCACCTTTAGCAAATACCAGAGGATATAAATGGCAGCCAGAAAATTATGAAGTACCATTCAAAGAAAGCTATTTGTTTCTGAAAAGCCAATTTCAACAGGAGGGTGAATGGAAATTTATATTATCAAATAAATAGAGCACTGATGAGAAGCAAATTTGTATGAGCTTATACAAAACCAATGACATCTTTCAGAATCTGTTAAAAGTCACAACATAAGCAATAGAGGGAACTGGAAATCTCTTCAAATTTCCTTCTTTATTTAATCATGAGGAAATCTCCAGGATGGTATGAATGGCAATTATATTTTCCAAGTAAAATAAACACTCTTCTCTGTTGCCAAATGTTAGCAAGAAACATAGCAGGCAAAGAGCGGGAAAAACACGAGAGAATTTATTTAGGCTGATTTAAAGAATGCTGAGTGTCACAGTTATTAATTGCAATAAAAAAGCACTAATTAGACTTACATTTGATGTTGAAAGCAGCAACTTTCTCTGTGATTTCTCAAACTCATTTTTAAATGAAAATACAGGAACCTAAGAAAGTGACTTGATTAAACTCTTTACTTTTGACACTGGTGATTACCACAATAATTTTTTATTTCATTATCTTTGAATATCAGTTATCTGTTTAACTTTATGATGCCTGTCACTTACATATTAACCACTAGAAGTTGATATGGTGATACAGTTACATTAGGGCTTACTGATGTGTGAATTAAACATTGAGATAAAAGATGCTTCTCACAGTCATGGAAATGTTAGTTAAATTGGTAAATATAAAAACACTTATTTGGAGGAACTTTTAATTTAAGCAGTCAGAATGAATATATGACATGTTCAGTTCAGTTCAGTTGCTCAGTCGTGTCCGACTCTTTGTGACCCCATGAACTGCAGCATGCCAGGCCTCTCTGTCCATTACCAACTCCCAGAGTCCACCCACACCCATTTCCATTGGGTCAGTGATGTCATCCAACCATCTCATCTGTCGTCCACTTCTCCTCCTGCCCTCAATCTTTCCCAGCATCAGGGTCTTTTCAAATCAGCTCTTCACATCAGGTGGCCAAAGTATTGGAGTTTCAGCTTCAGCATCAGTCCTTCCAGTGAACACCCAGGACTGATCTCCTTTGTTAGGAGAGTCCAATTCATGTATTTTGGGGTAAAGTGACTTTAGCAGGTTCCTTCTTAAAGTCATCAAATAGACGTATGTTTTTCTAATTAAGTATTTTGACACAAACTTTGAATGTAATAAGGTAATATTGAAAGCTGATTTATAGAAAGATAACTCATAAAGCAACCAGATAATGAGGCTGCCAAAAAAAAAGCTAGCACAATTTTTGACTGTGGTAAAGCTGTGGTGTACAGGAAGGTGTTGTACAACAATAGGTGGTGTTGCCGTACTTCTTGTTTGTGGGATGGGTGTGGGCTGTTGTCTTCATCATAGAGGGTCTGGCTTGGAATCAGGAGGATGACCAGCATTGGGAGAAGATTGGAAACGATGCTAATGAAGCCACTTCTAAAAGTCACCTGAATAGTGTAGAGAGAGAGAGAGACATAGATGTCTCTTTCTTTTCTCTCTCTTTTTTTCTTTTTCTTACTCCTTCCTTCCTATCTTCCTTCCTTCCATTTATTTTGAGAAGGAAGCATTGGTTAACTGATGTCCTTGTTATAGTGGCTAGTAAATATTAATATTTTCCTCTAGTATGTCAGAAAGCCCATTAAAATGAGTGAAAATTTTTTTCATGATCAGGCAGTCCTTTTCTTTTCTTTTTTGTTGAGGTATAATTGACAATTAATATTATATTAGTTTCAGGTGTATAACATAATGATTCAGTGTTTGTATAAAATGATCACTACAATAAGTCTAGTTAACATCCATCACCATACATAGTTACAAAATTTTTTTTCTTGTAAGGAGAACTTTTAAGATCTACTATTTTAAGATCCACCTTCAAATATGCAATACAGTACTATTAACCATAGTCACCATGCTGTACATTACACCCCCATGACTTAATCATTTAATAAATGGAAGTTTTTACTTTTTGATCTTCATCCATTTTGCCAACCTCCATGCCCCACCTTTGGCAACCATCAAACTATGAAATTTAACACAGCTACTAAAAGATCATTCACTTGAAAAAAATCCATTCTTCATAAAAGGCAATAGGGATTATGAACTATATGTATATATATATTTTTTAGACCTACATATATCCAAAACCAGGAACTAAATGAGGTCAGGATTTATGTATAATTTGACAGTTATATAAGAAGTCAGATATTAAACATTAATTGACTGGTGCCATGTTCTCAGTTTATTTAGGGGATTTTTGGTGTCTATTATGATCTGGCATCCTGGCAGCTGTCTTGCCTACCCACATCTTAACACAATGTTAATTGGATGATGTAATTATTGAAAAAATACATAATAAAATCAAGTGGAGATACAGGACTCTTAAGCTTGTACGAACTCTAAAATACTGTAGTAGAAACTTACAAGATAATTTGGTATTCAGGGATACACAGAAACATCTTGACTGAAACTATTCAGCTAACCAATTGATCTGACTTCTGTGTCTTGATTTTAGGACAAAATAATTAGAGCTATAGACCAATTACTGGAAGGAAGAGTCAATAAAATTCATGTTCTGTTCTCCCCCGTATTTGTGCTGTCTCAAAAGATTTTTGTTAGTTTTTGATTATAGAATCTTCCAAATGAAAATGATTGCATTTATAACTTTTCAGAATAAAATTTTAAAAGATTATGAAGTTGATATCCAGAATGGAGAACCCACACTTTGCTTCATTACTAATGTTACTTGTGACTTCTAATTAAGACAGAGACAGTTTGCTGAAGAGACAGTTTGTGTGAAGTATAAACAGAGAGTGGTTTGTAATTTGCAGATGGGGCTTTCCTGTTCTTGCCTCTAGTCAGCATTTTATTTTAAACCATTTACCATGAAAGCAGTATGTGTGTGTATGTGTGTGAGTGTATTTTAAGTTACTTGTTATAAAATATTCCAGTCAAACATTTATCAGGGGATAAATAGAGTGCTTTTGTGTGCGTGTGTCTATCAGTGACCATGGGTTTGCTGTAGTTCGCTTCTGCTTTTTGCCTGCTGGGCATTATAGCTGGTCTACAACTGGGACTGCCCTATTATCTTCACTTTGTTAATGCAGGAATCTCATTAGCTCAGCTCTCTAGTATAATTCTGATTGAGAACTTGGTCATGGCCCATGCTAATTATCTGGGAGCCAGAAAGCAAGTTTGCAATTTAGTTGGGCTTATTTGCTCTTCACTACCACATTAAGTAGGAAAACTATGAAATATTAGAACTAAACTTCTAAAGAAGGAAAATATACCTATATAAAGAAAGCTGTAAATTTTCTATTGAAGTCCAATAACTAATCTGAAAGACACTATGGTTTTGAATGGGAAGATTCAATAACATAAAAAAATACCAAATTAATACATACATTTAATGTAACTTCAGCTAGAATCTCGTTATTTTAAAAATACACTGGATAAAATGATGCTCAGTATTTGAATGTAAAATAATGAACCACAAAAGGTAGCCAAAAATGCTAAGAAAAGATGAACAGTGACAATAAATTTTTCTTAATGTGTATTAAGACATTAATCCATTATTATACATATGGATGGTATGGAGAAGGCAATGGCACCCCAATCCAGTACTCTTGCCTGGAAAATCCCATGGACAGAGGAGCCTGGTAGGCTGCAGTCCATGGGGTCTCTAGGAGTTGGACATGACTGAGAGACTTCATTTTGACTTTTCACTTTCATGCATTGGAGAAGGAAATGGCAACCCACTCCAGTGATCTTGCCTAGAGAATCCCAGGGACGGGGGAGCCTGGTGGGCTGCCGTCTATGGGGTTGCACAGAGTCGGACACGACTGAAGCGACTTAGCAGCAGCAGAATGGATGGTATAGTATCAGAATTTATATATATATATATATATACACACACACACACTATATATTTATACATATATATACATAAAATAAAATAGAGAACTCAAGGCAGTAAAAGGGATTTAATATATGGCAATTTTCTGGAACATATGTTTGGTTTAATAAATATTGTTAATACAACTGGTTGTTCATTTTGAAGACAGTAAAAATAGGCTCTTCATTCCTTTTAACATATATAAGACTCAAATTCCAACAGGAATAAGGATTTATATATTATGAATTCATTGAAATAAGTTATTAACTCTACCCTCTACCAGTTGAATTGGAGAAATTTTCAAAAATAGAGATAAACCATGCCAGTTCCTACCCCTCTCTAGCACATACACACAGTGAAAGCCACAGAAAACTATATTCTAGGTTTCTAACACTGGTTGTCTTGATGAAGATGTGATAACTTATAGAAACGCAGAGGGAATACTGTTGGATGGCATCACTGACTCATGGACATGAGTTTGAGCAAACTCCAGGAGATGGTGAAGGATAGGAAGCCTGGTGTGTTGCAGTCCATGGAGTCACAAAGAGTTGAACATGACTTAGTGACTGAACAAAAAGGGGGAAGATGAGGAAAGCAAACACATAAGCAAAGAAGTAAATAAATAAAAGTTGTTCATAATAAAAAATATCTTGGATGATCTAAAGTGTCTGTGTACAGATACATAAAGAGACCCATGAGCAATGATCACTGAAGTATTAATGGTAGTCATTGCAGTGTTATGGAATTTCTAATCATTTTTTGCCTCTTCATTATGCTTTTCTGTGTTGATTAAATTTTATTTGTAAACAACATTTACAGTTATATAAGCAGGAAAACAACTGATTAAGTTTTTCTGGTTGTATGGCAGTCAAACCTGAGGGACAAGAGGAAGGAAAGGGCAGGGCTTTACGTGCTCACAAGAAGATGCTAAGTCACTATGTAATTCAGCCACCGGTTAATAGTTTTGCCTTCCTAAAAACTGACATGCACAGAAAAAAAAATCATAATTTATTATAGAATATGAAGCTTTTACTTGTTTTCTTCAAGCATTTTTGCAGTGTTTGTAGAGAAAGAATGGTAAGCTTATAACAAAGGGAAGAGCAATTTTTGCTGCCTCTATAGCTACGATTGTTTTGTACTGTGTCAGCTAAGTTTGGTCTCTGTTTCCCACTGTTCATTTTCCTGTTTGGTTCTGGGTTAGAGTTTCCACAAAAGAAATATGAGTGAAATTTAGAGGGCAAAAGTGAAGCAACAGCCAATACACTGTGATACATGTACCTAATGAACTTAGAAATACAGTATTGCTCAATGGATTTAGACATTACCAAATAATTTTTTAGTGCTGCTAATTAAAAAAAATGAGAAGAGATATGAAGTCAAGAAGGAACTTTTTTGAATAGAATTTAGAGAAATTTATGAGACAGTTTTAAGCAAAATTAGAGGGAATATAAATAAATCAGGACTTTTCTGCATTAAAATTGTTTTCATCTTCAATGTCTCATTTTCAAAGATTCTTAAAGTCATTGATGACATTGGAGGAAGATCAAATCCAGGATGGTACAAATAAAGGTATCAAGAATATACCTGTAAGACTCTTTGTTATGACCAGAGAAAAATTTTAAGGTGTTTTTTTTTTTTTTTTTTTTAGTTTGACATTAAATACGTTCTATTTCTTGAGTGGCTATTTTTTAAATGACATAAGTCTAATCTACACCAAGATAATATATATTTTAAAACATTTATTTTACATTGAAGTGTAAAATTAGCAATATTGTGTTAGTTTCAGGTGTACAGCAAAGTGATTAACCATATATATACATGTTGTTCAGTGGCTCAGTCAGATCTGATTCTTTGTGACCCCATGGATTTCATATACATGTATCTATTC
Source organism: Oryx dammah (assembly GCF_014754425.2). Classification (NCBI taxonomy): domain Eukaryota; kingdom Metazoa; phylum Chordata; class Mammalia; order Artiodactyla; family Bovidae; genus Oryx; species Oryx dammah. Next base: position 19,474,012 of record NW_024070189.1, on the reverse strand, counting down.
TTTTTTAAGTCCTTTTCCCATTTAGGTTGTTATAGAATATTGAGCAGAGTTCCCTGTACTAATAGTAGGTTAAGAGTGTGCTTAATAGAACTTCTAAGAATATTCTGATATTTCTTTTTCTGCTAGAAAACAGAACCTGTGAGGAATCTTACGAGTGTGATTCTTAGATATTTTCAACTAGACAAAAGAGCTTCTAAGTATTCTAAGGCCACTGTCTCATAGGGTCTTGGTGCATAGGTCAAGTATTTTTTGGGAAGAAATTGGCATGTGACTTTTGTTGAGTGGAGCAGATTATAATTTGATACACAGGAAGCTCATAAAGCTTTGAGAGAATTCTATAAACTTGTGATGAAAGGGATGAAGTGAAGTGCAAGTTGCTCAGTCGTGTCCAACTCTTTGCGACCCCATAGACTACACAGTCCATGGGATTCTCTAGGCCAGAATACTGGAGTGGGTAGCCTTTCCCTTCTCCAGGGGATCTTCCCAACCCAGGGATCAAACTGGGGTCTCCTACATTGCAGGCGGATTCTTTACCAACTGAGCTATCAGGGAAGCCCATGAAAGGGATAAAATAATACAAATTAAAAGCTTTTTTCCCTGTTAACCTGCAGGCTGAAGAAATTAGTTACAAGGATGGTTATTCTCATGGAGAAAGAAGATGACTCAGAGGGTCAGAACCAAGATTTCAAAAGGAGCAACCAAAATCTCTAGTGAATCATTCTCAAGAAAATAGGGCTACGCCATGGAGAAGGAAATGGCAACCACTCCAGTATTCTTGTCTGGGAAATCTCATGAACAGAGGAGCCTGGCAGGCTACAGTCCATGGGGTTACAAAAGAGTTGAACACAACTTAGTGACTAAACAATAGCAGAATAATTAAAGAACTGATGACCCATGCCCAGATGGATTTCAGAACTACTGTGGACCTGCTGTGTTCTTCCCATTTTGTCTCTTTGTGACGGAGAGTATCTACTCAGTTATCCTATGCCTTTTCACCATTGTGTGGGGTGTGCATGTGTGGAAAATAATTTGTCTCTCTAGTTAACAGGTCTTCAGACTAATAGGAAGTATGCTGGAAGAACTAAACCTGAGGAAACATCACATCTGATTTAAATGACAAGATCTTGGCCCTCAAGTCTGAGTCTGAGGTCATAGTGGGTTGAGAATGTTGGGAGTCTTAGAAGAGTGAGCCAGAAAAGCATGGACTTTTGGTGGCCAAAGGGTAGGTTGTAATAGGTAGTAAAATATTACCTTTGTAAATTCTATTCCTCTTTACATAGACATGATCCTACTCATGTTAAGAGGTTGAGTTTAAAAAAAAAAAAAAAGAGGTTGAGTTTAATTTCTTTTTCCTTAAATCCATGCTGACCTTAGTAACTTGCTTAATCAATAGAATGTGGTGAAAAGTGATGTTATGGGACTTCTGAGGCTAAATGATAAGTTTTCCAGCATCTACTTTGCTCTGTGGTGGTGCTTGCGTATGAGACGTCTCCTCTTAGAAACTAGTCGCTACTGTGAGAAGCCCAAGAGACATGGAGAAGCCACTTGCAGGCACTGCAGTCACGCACTCCAGCTGCGCTCTCTCCATGAGCCTGCAATACACCGCCATCTTGGATGAGCAGCCCACTGAGCCTTAGCCGCTGTCTACCCCCAATTGCATGAGAGACCCCAAGTAAATGCCACCCAGCAGAGCTCAGTCAATCAACAGAACCATGAGAGATTATAAAACAGTGCTGAAGCCACCAGACTTTATGATGTTGAGTTACACAGCAATATCAAAACAATAACCATTTTCAAAACCTTGCACACCATTCACACCTTTTCCCTCCACACGGGATACCTTGGTTTAACACTTTTACCAGCATCCCACAAGCAAACTTTTCATCTGGATTCTACTTCAAAACTCTAAATAAAATTTACTCTCTCCTTTACTGAGTAATTCACTTGTTTCTGACTCTCTCCTCGGCATTTGAGATATGATTGGTCTCATGTTAATTTGCACTTAGTCACACTTTGTTTTCAAAAGTCCTTGATTCATTCTCAAGCGGTGCACACTCTGCTTTCTCTACTTAGTTGTAGATTTCTTAAGACAGTCTCAATCTCCTCTTTCCTCAACCCCTCTCCTTCACAGTCTCCAAGTTTATTCTGATCACTACCCATATCTCTTCTAGATTACTTTTTATAACTGGATGGACAACACTATCTGTTGTTCGTGCAGCCCTACTGAACTGTTTTAGTATCAACTGTTAGCCACCACATGAAATTTTCTGTAACGGCTTGGAATTATGATGACTGCTGACTTACCTTGAGTTGTTATTAATCTACTTCTTATTTTTCCCTGATGCTGTCTTGATTTGATCCATTTTCCTCACTTCTTACCTGTGGCCCTGGTATTTGTTTTCCTGTCTTATGCCAAGTTTTTTCCTGTCTTAACACCTTTGCCTTTGGTGTTCCTATAACCCTAATTCCAGCCCTTCGATCATTGTGTTTCTTCTGTTCCTTGAGTTCTTCATTTCCTCGTGCTCCCAGATCAAATGTCATATCCTCAGAGATCTTTTCTCCAGCCATCCACTCCAAAGTAGTTTCAAACTCCAGCCCTGTCTCTGTCCTTTTATTTGACTTTTCTTCACTGCATTCATCATTACGTGGGGTTATCCTTTTCATTTGTTTATTCTCTGATACTTCATCCTGTTTGCCCTCCTTTCTTACTAGTATGTGAGGCCCAAGAAAGAGGAATTCTGTTTTGGGTTGTTATTTATTTCAGTTATTGCTACATGCTCAGGATATGGCAGATTGCCTGGTGCATAGCAGACATTCAATAAATATTTGTTGAGTGAATAAATAAACTCATATTCTTCTTCCCCATCAACCCTGGGTAAGCCTTGGGGAACCAGCTCAATCCAAGACCTCTTGATTCTGCCCACTGGGAACTCAGTGACAGCACCAGGGCTGACTACTGGGAGGGGTAACAGTGGTGAAGGCAGCAACTTCAACGAATTTAAAGAAGCTCAACTCATTCTGCTAAGGTTAAATAAAAAATCTTGGAGTTTTAGAGTTCTTGTTAATATTTTTTGGTGCTTAAAATCTGTGTTTATGCTTTAATGAGCCAGGATTGGAATGACTGGTTGTCAAAATGAAAAATTTTATTTTAAATTATTTTTACTATGTTGCCAATTGGAACAAGTTAACAAAAAATTTTAAAGATAAGTATTTTTATTAGCTTAAACTATAGGCGGAATATTCAGTTTCCTCATATATATTTCTGGGGCAGCTTTAATAATGGAATCAGCTGTTACTCTTACCTGGTGTCCTAGAGGGAATTTTTTTTCTCTCAGTGTGTAACATGATAGATTCCAGAGGAAAGACATGTTTCTCAAGGTTCTACAAGGAGAGTTGCCTGTGATAAGCTTGAGAATCTCTTTTTGAAAATTATTCATCTGTTTTTGGTTGTGCAGGCTTTTCTCTGGTTGCAGTGAGTGTGGGCTATTCGTTGCAGTGTGTGGCCTTTTCATGCTGTGGCTTCTCCTGTGGTGGAGCACAGGCTCTAGGGCTGCAGGCTGTAGCAGTTGTGCACATTGACCCAGTTGCTGTGGTTCTAGGGCTCTAGAGCACAGGCTCAGTAGTTGGGCCTCATGGCAGAGTCAGTTGCTCTGCGGCACGTGGCATCTTCCTGGACCAGGGATTGAACCTGTGTCTCCTGCATCAGCAGGCAGATTCTTTACCACTGAGCCAAGAGAGATGCCTTGGAAAACTTTATTCTTTAAATTTGTCACGTAAATTTGTCACTTCTTAAGTTCACTGATATCTTATTTTTTCTCCAGACACATAGAAAGATTATGTCTTCTCTTGACCTTGCAGTTGTGACAAGCCATGTAACTAGTTCTGGTCAATGGGCTGTGAGCACAAGAGAGCTGTAATTTAGTCATGTAATCAGTGTCTTGGGATCTGGAGTTTTTCTCCTTCTATGGTGTCTCAGGAGCCTGTGTACTGAGGTGCAGAGTCCTCGGAGATGGTAGGGCCTCCACAAACCCGGCTCTTTCAATGACTTTCTGGTGACCTGTGTGGAGTATGTAGTATGTAGAGTGGGTCCCTGAGCCATTGAGTCCTTAAATGACTGTCTGTGGACTGTTTGAGGTACAAGGACTGAACCAAAAAATACTGTGAGAATTTGTGATTGGTTGTTACTGCATTGTAGCCAGTTCTAAATGCAAAATATAGTTGAGAAATGGGAACAGAGATAGATTTTTTATTAGCTTATCTCTAGCAGAAAATCTTTATAAATGTTTAAGGAAGCCCTTTAAACTATTTTGCATTTTTTAAAGAACAAAAGTTTGTATGACGTATGTCTGAATTTAATAAAGGGGAATACTTTATGCATTTCCAGTTTTTCTTAATAGTATTGAAGGAAATTGAGTACTGAAGTACCTGGTTATAATATTACATGCCTTGATTATACGTGAATACAGAGGAAAAAGCTCTGGGTCTTTTGTGGTTTTAATTCAAAAAACCATCTTTTAATTCCACTTAAAAGTAAGCTATAGCTACTGTCACAAGATATTTTTTCAGTTTTCATTGTGCCATGGAAATTAGCATTTTTATTAGCACAAATTATTCTTGTTTGCTAATTCCAGAGATGTCCAAAAGCAAGAACAGCCTCCTGGGCTGTTCAACTTTGGAAGAGAATAGTAAATCAACGGGTAGATAGGACCATATATCATATTAAACACAGGGAATTCACCACAAAATCATTACACTAAAAAGTGACAATTTTGATTGATTAAAATGGTATGGGCTGGATAGTGTTAAATCACTCTGAGTGATATGACATTATAATTTTACATAGCATATTTCTGCCAAGACAATGAAGGTAAAAGGCATTGTCATCAGATGATAACAGACAATAAGAAGAATCCTGATGTTAGATTTATTACCTGGTTTAGATTTAGAAAGAAGTAATTCTTGTCCTGTTCCACTTATCAAATGACTGTAAATTCAGTGATGATGTAAAATCCTAAGGCTGAGCCACTTATGGGTTTGACAAAGTGCCAGCTATAAAGTATTTATTGTCTTCAATGTTTCTGCCTTACACACTTAAATATTTATCAGAAACATAAGCCCCTCTGATAAATGTTTCTGATCTTTGTGGCTAGATTATTTTTTTTAACATCTAGATTTTTTATCAGAAACTACATCTACATTTTTATTACGTTAATAACTTTGAGCTGACAATTTGAAAAGGCAATGGGTGAGTTTTAAAATTTTCTTTTAACTTCTGTTTTTAAGTGTGAAATTTTTGCAGTAGTAGTCTTCATATAGAAATTAGGACTTCCTTATTTTGCTATATGAGCAGAAGCCCAGTCAAATGTTCTAAATTTCATTCTATGGATATACCAAATGCAATGTAAATTGATGATGGTCTAGGTACAATCTAAGAAAACGTATGATGTCCAAGTACATTCAGTTCAGTTGCTCAGCTGTGTCCGACTCTTTGCGACCCCATCAACCGCAGCATGCCAGGCCTCCCTGTCCATCACCAACTCCTGGAGTTCACTCAAACTCATGTCCATCAAGTCGGTGATTCCATCCAACCACCTCATCCTCTGTCTTCCCCTTCTCCTCCTTTCCCAGTATCAGGGTCTTTTCAAATGAGTCAGCTCTTGGTATCAGGTGGCCAAAGTACCAGAGTTTCAGCTTCAACATCAGTCCTTCCAATGAACACCCAGGATGGATCTCCTTTAGGATGGACTGGTTGGATCTTTTGGCAGTCCAAGGGACTCTCAAGAGTCTTCTCCAACACCACAGTTCAAAAGCATCAATTATTTGGTGCTCAGCTTTCTTTATAGTCCAACTCTCACATAGATACATGACCACTGGAAAAACCGTAGCCTTGACTAGATGGACCTTTGTTGGCAAAATAATGTCTCTGCTTTTCAATATGCTATCTAGGTTGATCATAACTTTCCTTCCAAGAAGTGTCTTTTAATTTCATCGCTGTAATCACTGAGTACATTAGGTATTTATTTTAATCCACTTAACTCCATATCCTGTCTTGAAGGATACAGGTACAGGGTGATCCTTACCCTGGGCATAGGGGAATCTTGCTTGGGAGCACAGTTGTCTGGATCAAAGATTAGCACCTGATGAGTTGTGCTGGCCTGTGATCAGTGGGGAGGCACGTCATTGGCATGAGAGCCCTGGGAAACAGGGTGCTGTCCAGGAGCTGCGAGTCTGGTCCTGGTTAGGTCTTCTTAAGGCACTCAGAGGGAGACACACGAATGGTAAAGCAGGTTGGAGCACAGAGACACACAGGAAGAAAGCAATGAGTAGACTCCATAAGGCTTCCAAGAGCCAGAGGGTGAAGGAAGAAAAGCACAGTCACCGAGTGAGCAGCAAGAGAAGTAGAAGTTATACGAGCTGCAGTAGAAAGTTGGGCAACCATTAGGAAACCGAAACTTCTGATTCAGGACTGAAAGTGGTCTAGGCTGCTAGAAGAAAGCTGCTGAGATTACCTTTTGTCATTCTTCAATTCCCGGGGTATCAGTACAGGAAACTAACTTTAACAATATTAAACTGGGCTTCTCACTCTTCTTCCAACTTTAAAAAGTCTAACACATGTAAGAAAGTAGAATGAACTCGTCTGATTGCAGAATTTTAGCTCTACAAGAGAGCTTAGAGACATCTTGCCAAAATACTTTCCAACTTATTTTTATTATGAAGAACTTCATAATAAAAATAAAGCTCCCCCCCTGCCTTTTTTTGCTCTACTACCTGATCATATACTGTGATCGTGAGCTTCTTAAAGCAACAGACATATCTTAAGTAAGTGTTTTTTCTGGCTCTGGTACAAAGGCTCTGCTTTTTGAAGAGTGAGTCATAGCAAAATCTTATGGCATTTGTTAATTTAGATTTGCTGGCAGAGCTGGTTAATTATAAATAGTTAAAAGAGGGTATATAGTAAAAAAAAATGAAGTGGTAAGACTAACCCTCCCCAGTCTATTTTAACACTCTCTCTTCTGTACATCATACACACACTCATATACACACTCAAATAAAGGAATTCTTAACCTTGTTGGTTGATTAAGGAGGTTTTATATCCATCAGATTTGGTCCTGGAAAATTCATTGCACAAGGCTAGCATTTGGGGTTCAAAATTGCATGGGCAAGAGGGCACTGACAGTATCCAACTAATTTATAGTTAGGTCTCCACACTTGCTTAAATTCATGGATTAAATGTGAGAAGGGTTTTACATTTGGAACATTTTCTGTTTCAAGGGTAAGGAAGGTTAGTATGAAGCTCAGTTCTCCGTTCCTCTAATAATTTACGTGGAACGTTCAGTATCAGTGTCATTTTCTTGAATACCAAAGGCTAAAGATTATTTTGAATAAATCTAAACCTAAATGAAGTCTCTGGGAAATATGACATGTCCGTTAAGCAGACTGTTTCATAGAAGGAGAACAATTAGTTGAATTCAGGGACATTTCTTCAATTTTAGTCATCTCTATGAAAGAAGGGCTGTCAAAGTTACATCTGTCACACAAATTTGCTTCAACTTTAGTTTTATATTCCTTTGAGATAAATCCTTCAAAGCCAGAATAAATAATTCTCCAAAATAGCATATAACAAAGAAAGAATGCTATTTCTAATCTTCATCTAGGTTTTATCTTAGGAGTTATAAAGATGAAGCCTTAGTTTTGGAGTAATCTTGAATTGTGGTCTGCATTGGAGAGTTGGGTTCCTTTTGCTATGAAAGTGTTTAAATTTCCTAGTTGAAAGTGGCTTCAAATGGACTTCTGAGAATTGTGATGATTTATGATATATTAGTCAGGGGTTGGGTTTAGGAGAGAGAGAAACCCAGCAATTTCCATACTAAGTTCTCTTGGAGGAGTGGACGTGTTCAGGACAAAGGCAGACACAGGATGCATTGTGACCACTCACAAATTACTCTGCTCTTTGTGACAAATGTGGTGTGTGGATTCTGTGTGACAGCAATTTTTGTCTGAATTCTGGAACAGAATAAATCAAAGAGAAACTCAAGAAGGTTTGGAGCCCTTATTTGTGTAAAAAGAAAGAAAGAAGAATGAAAGTGATGAAGATCCTGTAAAAAGAAAAACTTTATCTTGTGTTGAGAAGAAAAAGACATTTCAAATGTTGAGATGTGTCTTTTAAAGGAGAACCTAAAATTGTCCTTCCCAAGGCTCAGGGCTGCTAGAATTTGAGAGGAAACCCTAACCCTACTGAGGAGACAAGATCATCTTCAAAATTCTTTAGGAACCAAACCTTTTTTTTTTTTTTTTTTTTAAGAATTATTTCTAAGGGGCCCAGGGGACTTATTCTCTCTACAACACATGATTTGTTTGTCAGTTTCACTTGATATCAGAAATCAGTTCATTTTGTGATCAAAGTTCTTTGCTGCTCTTGGCTATCTCGTTCACAGTGGGAAACCTGAGTGGTTTTCACTTGGACGGAAAGTGCCATGGTTCTGCTCGCCTTGCTTCGGTTGTACTGTTGAGAGCAGGAACTTCAGACCCTGGGTCTGTCATCCACAAGGATGGCCTCTAGGAAATCCTGCTTCTTCCCGAAAGAATTGCAAAAGCACACCCATCAGGTGGGGCAGTCAGACAGGCACCAGGATGCACAGATTGGTTAGAAATTAAGAGGCAGATTACAGCACCGTCTCAGCAGGGTACACCCTGTGCACAACAGCTCTCCTTCTTCACTTAAAATTTCTGCAGACGGGGTCTCATGCCTTCGGCCTCTGCCTTAAACCCTTATTGGCTTCACACCTGGAGCCACCCAAGGGCGACCTGTGTCTCATGATGAGCCCCTAGGGCTTAGCTTAGTGCTGAACACAGTCAGCACTCTGAACCCTGTTCAGCTGGCATCTGTGGGTGGCAGCACAAGGCCCTGACCTCTCTTTAGACAAAAGTTAAACCTTTAAAATGGAAATTTACAGATCTCTCAGATCTTACTTAAGATGATTAAAAGTCATTGCAGGCCATCTTATGATAGGTATATATATATATATTGGGCTTCATCTTGTGTGATGAATCAAGGCTGAGTGCCCTGTCCTCTGTTTTAGGCCCAAGGAATCAGCTACTCAGAGAACTCACATATGGCCAGGAACCCTCAGAGGAAGAATTCCTGTAACCACATTGATTCTGAGTTCCAGCTTCCCTGGAGAAATTCGGGTGAAGTGTCTGACATTTTATGAAGACAGATTTTAGATTTTCTCAATAGGGTTCACTCAAGGAAGAATTTCTCTGCTCTTATTAGCTTTATTAAGCTTCCTGGACATTTGGGCGAAGAATTCTAGATGCCTTGTAGTCATTTTCTTATTCTACAGCCTCCCCTGAAGTCAGACATATTAATAAACAGTTGGTGACCTGGGCCACAGGAGACGGGTCGTGTTATTTACACAGTCGTCTGTTTGTCACAGGACAAGAGTTAGATCTCTATGGGAGGATTTGTTATCCTGGGACTGAAGGTACTAAGGGTCAGACTAGCCACAAGGATTTAGGAAAAATAATAGTAGATCTCCAAAATCTTTAATGATGAGATCCTGAAATTGCTCAAGATTCTTTTGGACATGTGTGAAAAAAATGCAATTCAAATCACCTTGAGAAGAAAGAAAATGGGATGGTTTTTGTAGCTGGAATAGCTCACAGGCCCAAAGGTACTGCTGGAGGAACCAGGACCTCAGATCCTAGAAGGGATCTCAGTACCTCTGCACTCATGTTCTCTTTCTTTCCTACTTTTTATCTCTGTCGGGCTCTGATTGGCTTTGTTCTGCATACTAGCCTGTTCAAACGACGGAAAAGACGCCTGCTGGCAGCCCCAGTCCTGGCTTCCAAACTTAGCAACCTCAGCGGAGTGAGAACTCCTTTCTGCCAAGTCCAGTTCCATGGAAGGACTCTGGTCTTCCTTACGTCCTGTGCTCAAATGCTCCCCCCAAACACCCTCTCTTACCAGATAGATGGGGAACTATGGTTTGACCCTCCTGGCCCACGTTTCCTTGAACTTTCTGCTTACCTGTTGGTAGGAGGCACCCTGAGAAGAAAGTGATGAGTCAGAGGGGCCAGGACTAGGATGAGGAGGGCGAGACACTCACTTCAGATGCAAAATATAGGATGACATCTAACAATTCAGAAATCAAGATTAAATATGATATTTAAAGAAAGTCAAATTGGCCGCCTGTGCCTAAAAGGATTGACTGCCTGTTTTGGCTCATAAAGTTTTATTGGCACCAGGGCTGAGATGCAGGTGGGCCAGAGAGGTCGTGTGAAGGCAGGGTCAGCGTCCATCTGTGTTAAAATTGTGATATTTCGTTCAAAAGTCGTCCTGGGAAAACATAAAATGTAAGATGTAAAAGTCACGGAAGCAACTTGTTAGGGTTTAAAAGGCCAGTTTTATACTCTTTTATCCATATATGCCTATCATATGAGGCAGATAGCATTTTTTTTTTGAAGATTTTGATTTATTTTCTTCCTGTCCTACAGGATAATCTTTTGCCACTCGTGCGGCTTGTAGGAGCCCAGTTCCTGACCCAGGACTGAACCCTAGCTATGGCAGTGAAAGCCTGGAATCCTAACCACTAGTTAGGGAACTCCCAACATTTTAAAACATTACTTTTTTTTTTTTCCTTCTGTTAAAAGTTTTGGAGAAAGTGGTTTTGCAATGATCCGGCCTCCTCCTCACCTGCCTCTTCACCCATCAGCTCTAACACCGAGGATGGCACACCCTGAAGCCAGGGGAGGTCAGCTGTTTAGAGGAGTGCCTTTTGCCTGGCTTCCTGGCTTGACTGGTTCAGGGCAGCAAGAAAGAGAATCCTGCTTTTCATTCCCTGTAGATTTTAGCAAATGAGCACCACCTTGCAGTCAAGGAAATCAGAAAGAAAGGGGCAGGAGGCAAGGCGTGCTACCAGAGGGTCTCTGCCTGGAAACAAGGAGTCAGAAAGAAAAGCTGCCACTAATAATGACTTGAAAGGACCTATCCTTTGTTTACTTCCAAGTATTTGAAAACCTTGTTTTGCTCTAATAAATAGCACTATCTTTGGAATGGAGAATGTCATTTATACTTCTGCTTAAAAAGCATCATATGTCTGAACTGCTCCACTTCCCAACTAGGGTCAGGGTTATAAACTGCTGGTGACTGCTGAGTGCTCCTATAGGAGACTTGGCAGTGTCGCACTCTGGTTATAGAGTTGTGTCCTAAAGTAGCTGAAGATCCATTGGTGAGGCAGGTGGGTATTAGTGAAACAAGGTGAGTCATGTCAAAAACCAGTGACCGCTTCAAGCCAGAGGAAGGAGACATTGGGAGGAGAGCAGCGTTAAGAAAATTGTCATGAAAGGGGATGGACTTAGGCCTTGGAGACAGGGTGCTCCAAGCAAAGGGAACAGCATCAGTCAAGTTACAGGACCTGGAATATACATGGGATATTTGGAGACTGGTAGGATACTTGACCGGTTGTGAATCACCAGTAGTGGATGAAAGTTACCAAAGCAAATTACAACACATTAAACACTTTCTACAGACCAAACTCTGTAGTGCCTTTCATGTATCAATAAATTTAATCCTTTAGCTCATTTCATCAATGAAGAAGCTGAAACTTATACTGGTTATATAATGTTTTCTGGTCACATAGATAATATTTAAGACGTAGGAGTAAAATCCAGGTCTGTTTGACTTCAGTTTTCATGTCTTATTAAAAACTTCTGCAATATGGTGAAGCTGAGGCTAGGAAGGCAGGAAAGAGACAGGCTGGGGAACCTGCCCTTAGGTTTGCTCAGTCGCTCATGAGGAGGGACAAAGCAAAATGTGATTGCTACTGCGGTTTTGTGCTTGAGTGTGTTTTTAAAAAGTTTGTGCACATACTGAATACTTGTTTAGAATTACCCATGTTGTACATCCATAACATAAAGTATGGGTAAAGAACCTGAAGAGAGCAAACATAGCCTTGATCTTGTATTTTTTGTTTGTTTGTTTCATGCAGGTAAGAGAGACAAGCCAGTAATCAGAAGCTAAAAGCACTATAAAATTAAGTCTCCTAAAGAACACACAGAGTGGTAGGGTCTTTGTGTGCTTACACAAAAATGGGAGATACTTGTTGAAATAACCTCTAGTTTTCCAAGGTAGCAATTTCTACTTTTATTGGTCTTCCCAGGTGCCTCAGTGATAAAAGAATCTGCCTGCAATGCAGGAGACACAGGTTCAATTCCTGGACCGGGAAGATCCCCTGGAGAAGGGAATGGCAACCCACTCCAGTGTTCTTGGCTGGAGAAGTTCATGGACAGAGGAGCCTGGTGCGCTGCAGTCCATGGGGTCGCACAGAGTTGGACACCTGAGTAGGGGCATGGGTAGTCTATTTTTATGCATAATTGGAATAGATTAGCGAGTGTTGCCACTTACTGCCACTAGATGGCACTGTAAGACTAAAGTTAAATAACTTTTTTCACTCTGTGCTCCCCCTGCGGCACCCCACCCATTTGTTTTAGAGTGAAAAAATGGATTAAGAAGTAATAAGAAGGCACACATGTTAAGGGGAGGGGGGCTTAAAAAAAGAATAGTTTTATCCTAAGTATTATTCTTTATTCTACTGCATTTCCTTTTGGGGAACATTTACTTGCAGAAAAAGTAATTTCCAGTAGGTATTTATTTCGAGTTAATATTTTAAATTAGTTTTGGTTTGAAAATATACTCATTCACTCGTAGGTGGGTAGAGCTTTAGACCTAGACTTTGGGTTGTCCTTTTGTGATGGTGTTTTAAATTGTGGTTTTAATAAAAAGAAAGCAGACGTAAGACAGTGTCCTGTGACTATTGCTATCCACATTTATGAAAACAGTATATCTTCAGAATGATATGGTGTTGGGGAGATATTCTTTTGACTCTACAGTCTTGGTGAGTTTAACAGAAGATAGCTCAGCACCTTTTATGAATGTCGTTTGACTCAAAGATACCTAGCTTGGCTAAAATTCACACAATTTTATTGTCTAAATTATGTGATGAAGATTTTTCAAAGAGGAGGAAGATTTTATTTTTTCCCTTCCCTGTTGTAGTCCTTGCTTTAATATGCAGATTTTATTTCAGATAAAATATTTAGGATTTGGGGCTTCTGGCTTCATTTTTAATATTTCAGAATGTTAATATTGTTTTATGATCGCTTCCTTTATTCTGACGGTCTTGTATTTCATCCCGGCTCTGACACACGAGTGCTTCTGCTTCCCTTCCTCTGCTTGTGATTCTTTCTCTGTTCTTCCTCTCTGGCTCCTGGAAAAGCAGGTCCATCTCAAGAAATCTTCTCTGCTGCATTCATGGTGTATGAATGTTTCCTTTTTCTATTTTATTTACTTTTCTGAATTTACTTCCTTATGTAGTCTTATCCTTTTCAGCTGCCTTTTTTTTTCAAAGCAACTTTCATTAACCTTAGATAACAATAAAGAATGTGAAAATAACATAGTTTATTTCCCTCATTTTACCTTTCTCATCATTTTTGTGACTGTATGACAGCAAAGTAACTGGTTGAGAAACCAATTTAGAAGACCAGTGTCTCCTTTTTATAACATCCAATCTAACACTTCCTTGGATTGATATTCATTCCCAGTGAAAAGACTGGATAGTTGGATTCATATGGAGTTAGCCTTTGTTTCTTTCCATTTCCCGCAGTTGCTCCGTGTTTTCACTGTTTCTAGCCAATTTCATCCCATCATTTTCTGCTGCCTTTAGGAGATTTCTTATAGTTCTGAATGTTTGGGGTTACACAGGGCATGGGAACAGGGCTTATGTTTCTCAATGCCCACTATTAAACCGTTTTTGTTTTGTTTTGTTTTTTCCTATCATGCAAACATAGGTTGAAACCAACACATCTGAGATCTAGGTAGAGGTCTCAAAATTTCTCCTTCTGTAGAGCCTGATTTCCGCCACATGAGGATACACTGTTCTTCTTAGTCCTGCAGATCTCATCTCACCTTGCATCAGCTTTTCTTGGATGTGGCCAGTGCTTGCTTGTTAGGGGGCCTGCTGCCTGATGATCTGATCAGCCAGCCTGAAACTTTCTTCCTTCTGTATTAGGAGGAGATAGGTTTTTGAATGTTTCATCAATAATTGAATAACCAATATATAGGATATATGGGGCACAAGGGGCTTCCCAGATGGCTCTAGTTGTAAAGAACCCGCCTACCAATGCAGGAGACCTAAGTGACGTGGGTTCAATCCCTGGGTCAGAAAGATCCCCTGGAGGAGGGCATGGCAACCCACTCCAGTATTCTTGCCTGGAGAATCCCATGGTTAGAGGAGCCTGGTGGGCTTGGTCCATAGGGACGCAAAGAGTTGGATATGACTGAAGCGGCTTAGCTTTCACTCTCACACACATAGGTCACAAGAAAAACCAATAATCAAATACCAGTTATCAAATAGTTCCTATGGAGCACAGCTGCTGCTGCTGCTAAGTCGCTTCAGTCGTGTCCGACTCTGTGCAACCTCATAGATGGCAGCCCACCAGGCTCCACCGTCCCTGGGATTCTCCAGGTGAGAACACTGGAGTGGGTTGCCATTTCCTTCTCCAATGCATGAAAGTGGAAAGTGAAAGGGAAGTCGCTTAGTCGTGTCCGACTCTTAGCGACGCCATGGACTACAGCCTACCAGGCTCCTCCGTCCATGGGATTTTCCAGGCGAGAGTACTGGAGTGGGGTGCCATTGCCTTCTCCAATGGAGCGCAGCTAGGAAACAGAGAATATGACCCATAGTACACAAAGGAGAAATGATTGAGAAGTCACAAATTTTAGCCCAGGGTTAAGTTTGTTTTAAATATCTTGGAGCAAAACAGACCAGTTGTAACTTTTGTTTGAATGAATCTATCTGGTAGGAACTTCTGTTGATATGCAGGGGAATCTAGGTCATTGCTACCCAGAGTGTGGTCCATGGACCATCCGCCACCAACCAGGACCTTTTAGAATTATGGACTCTCTTCTGAGTCAGAAGTTACAGTTTAGCAAGAGCACCAGGTGATTTGCATGAACATTATAGTGTGACAAATACTGACTCAGGTCCTGGTTAGAATGAAGACAGCTTTGTCTTTTTCCAATTCCACCTTGAGATTCCCTGTAAAACAGCTCCAGTGGTTCAAGTATGATTGAACTTTGTTCTGTGTAAGTCTTTGTCCCCAAATCGATTTTACACAAAGTCCCCTTCCCCCCACTACATTTTCTTTCTTTTTTATAAAAATAATTTGATTTACTTGTTTAATTTTGGCTGCACCGGGTCTGGGGGCGTCTCTCCCTGCAGTGGCCTCTCCTCTCGTCTGCGGCTCTCCGGCTCTAGAGCACAGGCTCCATAGTTGCGGAGCTTGGTTGCTCCACAGCATGTGGGATCATCCCGGATCGGGGATCGGGTCCGTGTCTCCTGCGTTGGCAGGTGGATTCTTTACCACCGAGCCCCCGAGGAAGGCCTGTGTTAATTTTCAGTGGTCTCCCTTGTCCCTTTCAGCCGTGAAATGACTTTCTTTTCTCCTCTTTCTCTCAGGTCTCACCTGGTTTTTCCTCTGCCCCTCCTCCCACCACCTCTCCCGGTTCCAGCTGGTAACAGTTTATGAAGCACGTTGCAGTGTTAATACCGTGTTAAGGTGGTTTCAGCTGCTGGCTCTCGGCGACGTCAGCGTCAGGACTGTTTCACCGTGAACCCTTGCTGGGTAGGGTAAACCTGGGGCCCTGCTGAACGTCTCCCTTCTCACACTGCCGGAAGCCCTACTACTCTTGGCATCTCTTCCCCTGATGGCGGCGTTGCTGGCTGGGTAAGCAATTAGAAGTATTCTGCTTCTGGTCAAATAATTAGGACAGTTTCAAGACTTAAAATTATTTAGTGGGCTTGACATGACATCATTGGGATCCCCTGCTATTTTAAACTTCAGTGCAGTCAGGCATTGGAGTTAACGATGGAATGACTATTATAATCTTTATTTTTAACACATGTAACATTTTAGAATTTATAGCACAGAAAAAAAGAAAATACTTTAAAACAAATTTTTTTTTTCATACCAGCATGTTGTTTAGGATTGGCTTCAACTTCATTAAGGTGTTCAGTTTGGCAGTTGATGTTTTAGATTTTAGCAGTAATATTTTATAAGTATTAAGTTTTTTTCCAATGTACCATCATTTATTGAAAGCATTTTCTTCTTTCTTTTTTCTTCAAGAAACATACATTCTCCACATCTCCAACTGTGAGAAGAGGGATTAAAAACACTTTGGTGGCTCAAATCTAATATAAGCCAGTTTCACCCAAAATGCGGCATACCTAGTCTTTTTTCTCCCCTCCACAAAAGAGTATGTAGTATGCAACGTGTTAGTCTTTTTTCACACTTATTTTGGTTAATTTAAACATGCAATTTGGTCAATTTTTACTCTTGCTTGCAAGGTTAACTATGGGCCAGCACTGTTTGTTTCTTTAATATTGACTTAACTCTGACTGCTGTTGACATTTTTTAAGGTCTATTTCTTTTAATACTACATAATTTAAGGGGGAAAATCAAGACTAATTAGTTGTTAATGAGAAACGCATATAATGAGAAACAAATGTAACATTAATGTCATGTACAATGTATGTCTGTGTGGTTTAAAAGGTAGGAACACAACCATTATTCAAAATTAGGGAATAAAATCATCATAATAATCACTAACAGATGTGCTGTAACTTGTGTTGCAAGTCAAGATTTCTTTGTCAGGACAATGTGTTGCCGAGTTTGATAACATGCGTTTGATAGGAGTTGTGAAGGGTTTATGTAGTTTTTTTTCCACCACAATGTTTTAAAATCCAGCTGCTTGGCATTGTTAGAAGATTAGAAAAGACAAGCAAAGACTCCCTCTTCCTCACCACTTTATTGTCCTCTCCTCAGCACAGAGACGCTCCTTGACGTGTTGTTGCCAGTTTGGGTTGTGGCAGCCCGTCACTTTGCCAAGCCTCTGTACACTCATGGTTTGAGCATCCTGAGTGTCTCAACTCCAGGTTTACAAATCACCCACTTATTTTGACAGACTGTTAACGTTCCATGCAATGACTGGAATGTAGCAATGAGAGGACCTCATGTATCCCCAGTGAACCTGAAGCTGCCCAGCTGGTCCCCATAGTTCTCAGCCTCACTTCTGAGAACCTGCACAGCTGAGCAATCTCTCGGGTTCCAGAAACAGTCTTGCCACTTCAGAGAATTCTCGTTGTTGTTCAGTTGCTAAGTCGTATCTGACTCTGCAACCCCATGGACCCCAGGAAGCATGCTAGGCTTCCCTGTCCTTCACTGTCTCTTGGAGTTTGCTCAAATTTATGTCCATCGAGTCGGTGATGCCATCCAACCATCTCATCCTCTGTCATCTCCTTCTCCCCTGGCCCTCAATCTTTCCCAGCATCAGGGTCTTTTCCAATGAGTCGGCTCTTTGCATCAGGTGGCCAAAGTATTGGAGCTTCAGCATCAGCCCTTCCAATGAATACTCTGGACTGATTTCCTTTAAGATTGACTGGTTGATCTTGCAGTCCAAGGGACTTTCAAGATATTCTCCAGCATCACAGTTTGAAAGCATCAATTCTTTGGCTCTCAGCCTTCTTTATGGTCTGCTGCTGCTGCTGTTGCTAAGTCGCTTCAGTCGTGTCCGACTCTGTGCGACCCCATAGACGGCAGCCCACCAGGCTCCCCTGTCCCTGGGATTCTCCAGGCAAGAACACTGGAGTGGGTTGCCATTTCCTTCTCCAATGCATAAAAGGGAAAAGTGAAAGTGAAGTCACTCAGTTGTGTCTGACCCTCAGCAACCCCATGGACTGCAGCCTTCCAGGCTCCTCCATCCATGGGATTTTCCAGGCAAGAGTACTGGAGTGGGGTGCCATTGCCTTCTCCATCTTTATGGTCTAGATGGAGGGAATTCTGAAATATTTTCCTAACCGAATTACAAACCAGAAGGACTATGGTCCTTTGGCTGGTGGTGGTGAAGATGTGAGGATGAGGGTGTGTAGGGGAAAGAAGGCAAGACAGATGGTAAAAGCCATCTAGAAATATTAGCATGTGTGAAATTTCAATTCTCAAGCTTTTGAACGGTGTAAACCTAAGTAGGTAAAAGTAAAACAGCAATTTTCATAGTTCTGCTTATCTATCCATCCAACAGATTTTTATTATGCCCTCTATGTGTTAGAGCAAAAGTTACAGCCGTGAATAAAACACAGAAAGTCTCTGGTCTCATTAGACTTATGGTCTAGTGAAGAATAGCCAATAATATTGAAGCTTACTGATTTGTAAGCACTCATCTAATAACATGTGATAGCTCATTTAATCCTTATAGCAATCCTCATATTCTAATTGAAAAAGTAATAAGACTAAAATGTGACATCACTCATACTAAAAATTAGAATAACACATTCTTATAGAGATACCTACTTATTAGGAAAATAGTTTTGATTATTGCAAACAAACATTCAAGCTACTGGAAGAATTATGTAAATATCAGTAAAAGTATAAGAAAACATATATATTATATAAAGAGAGAAAAAGTTTCCAATACTGTAAAATTAACTCTGACAAAACACATTTAAAGGGAAAAGCAAGCATTGGAGTATGTGTAGGGAGGGTGTTTCACATTTATGTTGGAACCAGTTACTAACTGGCTTCTAATAACAGACCCGTAATTTTCCCCCAAAGTATGATAGGTACATAGACCACTTTCATCAGAGCCACCTGGAATGTTTGCTAAAATTGCCAATTGGTGGACATAGTGTATATGAGTAGCTGGAGGCACAGCTCAGGAGTCTGGATTTTCCTCGAAATCCCTATATGATTTTTATATACATTAAAGTTTGAGAAGCACTGATGCAGAAGGTCATTTTCATAGTCTAGTATCTCAGATGGTCTCTATTTGAAATTCTCAAAGAGTTATGCTGTGAGCTGGTGAACATCTGCCTAAAATTCTAATACAGGCATTAATAGTGCATAATAACATACAGTTTCCATTAATGTGGAACAAGGGTGTCTGTTCTCTGGCACTGTGAAACCTACAGTATTGTTTTGCTTTCTATGTGTGTTATGAATCAGTGGCATAAATCTCAATTTTTTTCTGACTTTATTTCTGATGTCTGTTATCTCATTTTCATGACTGAGAAATAAATGTCATATGTGGCAAGCCACTGAGATTTTTGAAATTAATTGTTATCATAACCTAGCCTCTCTTACCGTGACCAATAAAAAGACAAACATACATATATATATTTAATAATTTAATGATCCTGATTGCAGATTGATTAGTAATCAGTTGTCCTTACCCTTACAAAAGTAATTATTTTCAAAATAACTAGAGAAATTGGTTTGGAGAGAAGATTGGGGATATAATAAAATCACAGGAAATAAACAAACAAACAAAAAACCTAAAAACATTAAGTATGATAAATGAAATAACAGACATCAGAAACATACTCAATGTTTTTAGTTCTTTTTTGTTTGTTTCCTGTGATTTTATTATATCCCCAATCTTCTCTCCAAACCAATTTCTCTAGTTATTTTGAAAATAATTATTTTTGTAAGGGTAAGGACAACTAATTACTAATCAATCTGCAATCAGGATCATTAAATTATTAAATATATATATGTATGTTTGTCTTTTTATTGGTCATGGTAAGAGAGGCTAGGTTATGATAACAATTAATTTCAAAAATCTCAGTGGCTTGCCACACATGACATTTATTTCTCAGTTTTGCCACGAGTCTAACATGAGCATGTGGGGCTCTGCTCATCATTGTCACAGAGGAATGTGGGCTCAAGAAAGCGCTGTGCTTTGCAGCTGCGCTGAGACATGTACCTCTTGTAGGAGGTTTGAGGGTTGAAGGGTCCCACGTGGACCTGTAAATGCTTTGGTCTAGAAGGGACATGTACCATTTTCTCTCATAGACCGTGGGCAATAACTGGTTGCCTGGCTTCATCTAATAACAAGGGGGGGAAAAGTGGGGACAGAGTTTGTATCTTCTGTGGGCAGTAATATTCTTGCTATATTTTTGCTACCTTTAAAATTCCAGTTCAGTTCCATGCCACTTACCATGAGCAAAGCAGATGTGGGTTACTGTATTTCATTTAACTAGGAAGGAGGCAGAAAGAAGACTCCTTTGCTACAAGACATTGTTACTTGTACCTCTCCATCTGTGAAAACAAGTTTTATTAAACCTCTGTGTATTTCTTACACAAATAGAAATAATGTGCAATTTACAAAAAGAAAAATCATGATGCAAAAGAGAAACAGGATACTTGATAAAATAAAACCCATGCAATAGTTTTTAATGCAACAAATTTTTTCTTTTAAACATAACAATGCTAACACAAAGGCATACTGGTCAGGCACTACAAGAAACTGCACAGAAATTTTTTTTTTGGCTTAAAATTTTGGAAGGAATGATGCTAAAGCTGAAGCTCCAGTACTTTGGCCACCTCATGTGAAGAGTTGACTCATTGGAAAAGACTCTGATGCTGGGAGGGATTGGAGGCAGGAGGAGAAGGGGACGACCGAGGATGAGATGGCTGGATGGCATCACGGACTCAATGAACATGAGTCTGAGTGAACTCCGGGAGATGGTGATGGACAGGGAGGCCTGGCGTGCTTCGATTCATGGGGTCGCAAAGAGTCGGACACGACTGAGCCACTGAACTGAACTGAAGTTATATGAAAATGCATGTTGCTCCAGCAGAAGTTACAGCAGTGAATAAAACAAATGAAGTGCTTTACATTAAATTTACATTAAAGAGCATAATAATGGTTGACATGTATTCAGGCTCACTGTTAGTTCTCTTGTTACTCCTTTACAAACATTATCTCTTTTAATCCTTTATAACAATCTTATGAGGTGGTTGGAGTTGACGAGGGAATAATAAGATAAATTTTGAGGAGATTGGTGCCCTCTCTTTAATTTTGTTTTGCTTTTTAATTCCTGTGAATCATCAGTAGACTTAGAAATATTAGGTTGGACTATCTGGAATGATTATTTTTCTGGCCAAAATGATCAAATATTGTCAGTTTCATGCATTTTAACCTAACAATCAAAATTTCTGAAAATAATTATCAGAACAAAAATATTCATCATTACAATCCACTGTTGTTATGTTAGGGTTTCCCAGATGGCTCAGTGGTACAGAATCCACCTGCCAGTGCAGGAGACCCAGGAGGCCTGCGTTCGATCCTTGGGATGGGAAGACCCCCTGGAGGAGGGCATGGCGACTCACTCCAGTTTCTTGCCTGGAGAATCCCCTGGACAGAGGAGCCTGGCGGGCTCCAGTCCATGGGGCTGTGAAGAGTCAGGCACAACTGAGCATGCATTATCATGTTAGCATTTATTGAATAGTTCAATATTTTTATCATTTTTTTTTAGCATGTTTGCTATGCTAACATTTTGCATGTATTTTCTCACTTAATTCTAGATTAGGTTCCTATGGTTTCTGCAAGCAAATTGCCACAAACTTAAAAAGCCCACAGATTTATTATCTTTAAATTCTGGAAGTCAGAAGTCTAAATAGGTTTCACTGGGTTCAGATTAAATTATTGGTAGGATTATGTTCCTTCTGGAGATTCAGGGGAGAATCTGTTCCCGTGCCTTTTTCAAACTCCAGAGTCTGTCTGCATTCCCTGACTCGTAGCTTCTGCCTCCCCCTTTAAAAGCCAGTGACCGCACCGCCTGACCTCTGATGTCATGGTCACAGCTCTTTCCCTGACTCCAAAGGACACTGTAATTACATTGGATTCTTCAGCTAATAAAAAATAATCTTCCCATCTTAAGGTCCTTAATTTAATTGCATCCGCAGAGTCCCTTTGTCACATAAGGTAACAAAGTCCCACATTCCTGTGATAAGGATGGGACAACTTCAGGAGTCATCATCCATGCCCACCACACGTGGTATTATAAAGCACATTTCTGCAGCTTTTGTAGAACTACTTTTTGAGTACATTGATGTAACTGAACATTCTTAACATAAATATTTACAGAAAAATTCCTCAATGTTAGTAAGATATAAGTAATAAATCACCTTTCGTTTTATTTCTGTGACTGCTGGGAAACTCAGGGCCTAAATTTGTACTTGGTCACTGAACAACTTCTTTTCTCCTTTTCTGTGAATTCATGTTTGTTTTTCCTTATGAACTGTATATATGCATGTTTCAAATTATTTAAGAAACATGACCAGGTTGTATATTTTCAGTAAGTAATACCAAAATCATCTCTAGGCTACCAGATACAGCTTCTTGGTGAGTGGTTTCAGGATAATGATTTCTAAACCTGATAGATTTAGGAAGGGAAAGGTCTTACAACTCTCTTTTGCAATAATAATAATGTTTTCTTCCCCAAAGACATCCATGGGCAGAAACTCTTATTGGCAACGTGACTTTACTTCTTCAGGGGGTTGATGGTAGGGCCATGTCTACAATTCCACTTATCGTTCCTGTGACTTGCTCTGCCTGATGCTGAGATAGGAGGTGTCTAAATGAATAATTTTGGACAGATAGAACTTAATGAGGGGTCTGAATTGCCCAGTGGCCTGAGGTCCTGGTGTCATCTTCCAGGATGGTGGGTATGCACATAGTCAGACATCTTGAGCAGAACTTTCCAGTCTGGCATGCCATCACATAAACTAGAGTGTGGCTTTAACCCTGAAGTACTAGTCAATGGAACCTTGTTATCAGTTCTCTGACAGAATGCCTGCCACACAGTAAATGCTTCATAACTATTGTTGAATTACCAAGAGCAAAGTTTGAATAGTGCACACCTTTGGAAGTATTTGTTATGTTTTCTAGTACTAAAATCAAGATTCAGAGTCTGGTTGTTTGGAGAACTGGTGGTGTCATGATGCCTTGGGATATTTCTTTGTTAAAGCTAACATAGTGTGAGGGCTTTTGAAGGTGAAATGAGTGACTGAAATGGGAAATAGGAGTGTTATTATTCATAGATTCTTGGTGAGAAGAGGCCAAGTTGATGGGGACAGTAGAGATAGCAGGCTGAAACCTGTTTCTCCGACTGGTTTAAGGAACTGGTTTCCAGCCCCCGGGAGAGAAGCTGAAGGAAGAGCCATGGTACCTTGGCCAGAAGCAAGGCTGATGGGCCCCCAGGAAAGAAGTGTGCCACACACCTTTGAGGATAGAGTTATCTTCTCCTTCGCTGAACTGTTGTAGTTCAGTTGCTTGGTCGTTTCCGACTCTTTGCGACCCCGTGGACTGCAGCAGGCCAGGCTTCCCTGTCCATCACCATCTCCCCGAGTTTGCTCAAACTCATGTCCACTGAGCCAGTGAGGCCATCCAACCATCTCATCCTCTGTCACCCCCTTCTCTTGGTTGAGCTGTGGATCCCATGTTCGCCTGGGTGCCGTGAGGGTCTTGGCTGCCATGTGTATGAGAACCCTGCTTATTTCACAGAAAGCATGGGTGGCTAACACTGTACCTCGGAAACAAGTCAGCTTGTTCCTGGGCACCTGTGCGTTACCTCTGGTGATTCTCAGACATTATTGGGGAGGATTTTGAGTGGGTCTTTGTGTTCAAGGGCACACTGACTCCCTACTCTTGAGTTTGTCTTTGGTAGGAAGCTGTTGGGTGTCTCTCTTTTCCCTTAAGCTGTTAGAAAAGTTTTAAAGGAGAAACTGGGTTTTCACGTCCTATTTCCCTTTCTCTTGGGAAGGAGCCTGGTTGCAGGCAGTACAGGTCCTGCTGGGCAGTTAGAAGGGCCTGTTTCACATAGAAAAGCCTGTGGTTTTCCTCCACTACTCATGACTTGGTGGGGGTGTGTATAATGCTGGGTTAACATTAAAAAGTCCCACAGGCCTGCAGCCATGAGTCACATTCTCCCATCATATTTCTACTGCTAGTAAAGATGATATTTTGGACTCCCATCTTACTCTGGCTTTGTTTTGCAAATGTTTCAGGACACAGGTAGAAACTGTAACAACCAAGAGTGCAAGATACATAATTCACATGCAAAAATCAATTTCCTTCCTGTACACCAGTGTTTCTTAACTGAGGGCAATCTCAGCCTCTCCCCCATGTGACAGGTGGCAGTGTCTGAAGACAGTTTGGCTTGTCATGACTGGGGATGTTAGTGCTACTGGCATCTAGTGGGTAGTGGTCAGAGATCTGCAAATATCTTACAATGCACTGGAAAGCTCCTACTGCAGAGAATTATTGGGCCCAAGATATGAATAGTGCAGTGTCAAGTTTGAGAGACACTTAGAGACACAAGTAGCAACTTGCTAGGAGATATAATGAAAAAACTCCATTTAGCAGAAATTCTATACCTGCTAAAAATTTAAAATTTTTATCTAGAGAAAACTCCAGCAGCAACAACAACAAAATGGAAGAATCCTTAGGGACAAACCTAATGATAAATGTGCCAGACCTGCGTGAAGCAAACAGTGTTACACTCTTGACTCAACAGATTCAAAGATACCCCTTCCCTTTGGGTAGGATGTCTCAACCGTATCAAAAGTCAGTGCTCCTAAGTTGATTTATAGACTTAATATGAGCCTAATAAACATACCAATATATGTTGTTTTGTGGAGTTAGACAAGTTGATAGCAAAGTTCATACTGAAAAAAACAGGCAAGAATAACTAGGATAACATTGAGAAGGGAAAGCTATGAGAAGGACCATATTTTAAATACCCCATAAAAGCCTTTGTAGTGAAAATGGTGTGAGCCAGCTGCAAGGATAGGTAGATAGATCAGTGGAACAGATCAAAACATCTAGAAATAGCCCCACGTACATGTGGAATTTTATTATATGAAAAAAGTGTCAAATCATTGGAGAAAGGATGGACTGTTTAATAAATGGTGTTGGGATGACTGAACAGTTATTTGGGAAAAAGATAAAATTATATCCTTTTCTTCTACCAGTAAATAAAAATAAACTTAAGATGGATGGTATTTCAAAGTAAAAAGACTTATATAGGGTCCTACTAAAATCTGGATTTAGGGAAAGATTTCCCAAGTATGATTCCAAGTAAAGATGAATTAAAGAAAAAATTTGATAAGTTTGACTATATAAACATTTATTTTTTTGTCAAAAATAATACCACAAGCAAAGTCAAAAGTCTAAAATTCCTAAAACATAAAGAACCTTTCAAAATTGAGAGAAGAAAGACAAAAATCCCATAGAAAAATAGGCAAAAATGCATGAAGAGACAACTTATAAAAACATTTGCATCAGGTGATTGCTTATGATGTCACGGTTATTTCATAACACCTTAATAAGTTCAAGTTAAATTTCTCTTCTTATATATACCCTTCCAGGTATGCTGTCTGTCTTTTGCTCCCTATTTTAATTTGTATAATCCCTATGTACTCCGTAAACTAGAAACCTTGAGATCATTGCTGTTTATTTGTTTTATTCATTGTCCGCATAAATCTAGGATTCTAGGTATTCTTGAACTAGTATCTTTTATTTCTGTGGCCACTGGTATTGCAATAGTTTAGGTTGTCATCTCTTCTTGCCTGAGTTAGAGATGAGTTTTTAACATTGAAAGCAATTATCTAAATTCATAATATGAATAATTCATATTATTCATTCATATTCTAAATTCATAATATCTAATTTACAGTCTGTGCTATATTAAATGTAATTATATGTAATATTTTTCCTTAAAAAATTTATGAAATATTATCTTATTGCTACCAGATAGAAAAATCTAAGCATGTAAAAGAAAAGTGAATGATTTCCCTATGAATTTATGTTTTCACTTCACTGAAATCAACCACATGAATAGCAGAGTACATGACATTCTCCACCTGTCTTCATGTACATAAAAGGGTATCAAATATGTGTAAACATAAACAGGTTTTTAAATAAGAAAATACTACTGTACATATTAGAAATTAAAAGACGCTTGCTCCTTGGAAGAAAAGCTGCTGCTGCTGCTGCTAAGTCTCTTCAGTCGTGTCCAACCCTGTGTGACCCCATAGACAGCAGCCCACTAGGCTCCTCTGTCTCTGGGATTCTCCAGGCAAGAATACTGGAGTGGGTTGCCATTTCCTTCTCTAATGCATGAGAGTGAAAAGCGAAAGTGAAGTCGCTCAGTCGTGCCCGACTCTTAGCGACCCCATGGACTGCAGCCTACCAGGCTCCTCCGTCCATGGGATTTTCCAGACAAGAGTACTGGAGTGGGGTGCTATTGCCTTCTCTGGAAGAAAAGCTAGACAAACCTAGATAGTGTATTAAAAAGCAGAGACATTACTTTGCCAACAAGGTCTGTCTAGTCAGAGCCATGGTTTTTCCAGTAGTCGTATATGGATGTGAGAGTTGGACCATGATGAAGGCTGAGCACTGAAGAATTGATGCTTTTGAACTGTGGTGTTGGAGAAGACTCTTGAGAGTCCCTTGGACTGCAAGGAGATCCAGCCAGTCCATTCTAAAGGAAATCAGTCCTGAATACTCATTCGAAGGACTGATGCTGAAGCTGAAACTCCAATACTTTGGCCACCTGATGTGAAGAGCCAACACATTAGACAAGACCCTGGTGCTGAGTAAGATTGGAGGCAGGAGAAGGGGATGACAGAGGGTGAGATGGTTGAATGCCATCACCGACTCAATGGACTCATGGTTTTGAGCAAACTCTGGGAGATAGTGAAGGACAGCAAGGCCTGAGTGTGCTGCAGTCAGTGGTGTTGCAAAGAGACACAACTGAGTGACTGAACAAAAACAACTGTGCATGTTATTCTACCTTTTTTTTTTTTACTTGAATTAACTTAATTTTTTTTAATAGAGCAGTGTGTTCAGTCACAAAAACTCCCAATCTAGCCCTCCCCCTCTTCCTCCCTTATAAATTCTTTATCTAAGAGACTTTGCTTTTTAAATAGGCCTCCAGATTAATATAAAACATTTTTCATTGCCTGGTGTTGTATATTTCACAATGAACATGCTATATTTTTCATCATCTTCCTGTACATAACAATCAAATTTATTTCAGTTTTCCTTTGACACATAAAAATCTTTGTATGTATATCCCTATATTCTAATGCTTTTATTACTGTCAAAAATATTTCACATAGTGAGATTTCTGCTTTTAAGGACATTCAGCATCTTGGTTTTAACTTTAATTTTCCTGAATATTAGTGAGATTGTACATTCTTTCATTTATTTGTTTGCAGTTTGGATATGTGCTTCCTAAGTTTGCCCACTTTTACGTTCACTCTTTGTCTTCTGTCCATCTGTATGTGTACTTTCCATTCTCCTGGGCTAGTAATGGATGAGTTGGCCAATTCTCAGTCCTCTATGATTTATTGGGAAGAAGAATCTCTGTTCTGAGATTTCCAAGGTGCAAAGGGACTGTCCTTTCATTACAGAAACTGGGAACAGTTTTCTCATGGTCTAGTTTTCTTCCAGGACAACTGAGCCTAGTGGGGTTGTGCTGTTGGCCCAAGGATTCCATTTATAAGGTTCTCCAGAGAAACTTTGGTTTTGATGGGTCAGTGGGTTCTGTTGACTTTTGCTAGCTGTACCCTTTTAGAAAGCCAATAAATTTCAGTTTTCTGCCTTGGGCTTTAAAGAGAAGCTATTTTCGTGTGTGATTCCGCACCCCCCTCCCCTGCCCCCCAGCTCTCATCTGCCTCTGGGAGAAAAGCTCTGGTGATAGTCCTTGGAGATTCAAGTAGAACTTAGGACTGTAGGCACATCCCCTAGTCTCTGTCACCATGCTCAAGTGGTTGTTGACTTTCTCCCGAGGGACCATGGAAGGCAGAGTTATTGCCGAGACCTCTCAGGTTCTCTGTGCTTAGGTTTTATTAATAAATTATAGATTTGCTTGACTAACCAGACATTTTTTGACTTGTGATTCTAAAATTATTTTCCCAAGGAAATGCTTCTCAGTTTGGGATTATCTAACCCTTAGGGTTATGTAGAGAGCATTGTGTAGCAATTAAGAACCAGGAATTTTGGAAAGAAATACATTACAGGTCCTAGTTATTTTACTTGTTAACAGGGCTTCCATTTATTTATCTATAGTATAAGCATGGTGATTATTACATTGTAGGATCATTTTTAAAAATAGCAATTAAGTGAAGAAAAAGTTAAAGTACTTAGCAAAGTGTCTGACATGTAAAGACCTAATGAACAGAAACTGAGTAGGAACATTTATGATTAAATCTGTTGGTGTGTATGCATATCCTTAAGTTAATCTTTTGATTCTGGTAAGTCTAACTACTATGAATTCCCTCTACTGATCAGTCGTCACCTTTGCTGTTCTAGCAAACATCTTTCCGTGTCATTCCTTTATATGTTTCAAAATTTGCCAAGTAGTTTAGTCCTTTTTCAACTGTATTTAGTGGTCAGATTTCCTTCACTTTCAGAATTTTACTTAGAATGCATTCAAAATGAAAAGCACATTCCTGTGGGCTTTGTGAAAATCAGTATTTTACTTGTGTGCTGCTTTTGGGGGAATCCTAAGCATCATTTTTGAAACTATTTTTAATGTATTAAAATTGGTTTAATATAAATAATGGCAGAGGCAGACAACTTGCAGAATTGAATGCTAATAAATTTTTTTGCCTTCTTCAGTAAAGGTTTCAGGTGAAACTTAAGTTTAAAGTAGTCTTTAGCAGCCTCAGGCTCTGCAAAAAACAGCTCCAGCAACAAATCAAAGAATGATGTTTATATTCTTCTTATAGAAAGATCATTACCAATTGATCTTTTCAGCAAAACCTACACACACAAATAGCTGTAGAATAATTGAAGTGGAATCAGTATGTTTTTTTTGAAAGTGACCAACAATGTTATGTGATGTAACCCTTTGAAAGCCTTCTCTCTGGAACATGTGAACATGCTGAATTTTATTTTGATTACGTGTTGTTAAAAATTCCTGTTGGGCTTTTTGTCTTGGAAATTCTGTTATTTTTCATTGTGTTTCAGGAAATGTGCCTATAGTGGCCATACATGATTCTCATGAAAGGCAGTTGACCTTAGAGAGTTTAGAGAAAGAGTTGGGCATCCATTCATTCCATGAGCACTGACTAACTGCTAGGACCTGTGCTCAGTTCTGAGGCTGCAGTGAAGGTAAATAAAAATGGACATGATCTTCTTGGAGTCCTAGCCTGGGGGAGAAGACAGATGTTGCATTTTAAGAGTGATTAATTACAGTTGTGAGAAATGCCATGAAGGAAAAGTGAGGTTAAAACAAGCAGGGTGACAGAGTATTGTCCTAACAGGCAGATCTTACACTATAAATCTCACACCAGCCCTTCCTGAGAGATGATATCTGGGAGTTTTAGGTGTGACACTCATAACTGGACAAGGGAACAGGAGGAGGCTTCTTGAGTCTTTGCTGCACGTCATGTGCTTTAGATGCATTGTTTAATTTTAAGAACAGCTCTAAGAGAAATTATTTTTCCTATTTACACATAAGGAAACAGATACAGAGAAGTCAAGTTATTTCTGCAAGCCTTCCCAGTAACTGTCCAGGACTGACCTCAACCCCTGCTGATCCCAGCATGCTACTTCTAGATACGATTAGCTCTTCTAGCAGATTCTCCACATTAACCAATAGCCTTGCTTTGCCTTAGGCCAATATGCTTCATGGATATTTTCTGTAAAATGTTAAGGAAATGTTATCACGCAAGTTCTCTCTTTTCACTTGAGGCTCTCAAAGCAAATAGAAAAGGAGGCATAATTTGTGTGTCCTAAGTGACTAGGAAAAATCAGCATTTTCATGATTATTTGAAATAGTTTCATTTGAAAAAAGTCTGTAAGTGGTTAGCGAACTTGTTAAAAAAAAAAAGGTGATACAGGAAGTACTGCTTCTTTGGTATTTACCAGAGAAAATGGTCAGTTTCATGAATACCCTTTTAATTATGTACCTTAATGCAATGCAAGGCCTTTAAATTAGATTTTATAAAATCTGGCTGTTAAGACAGTATTCAGTTAAATGGAAAAATATTTCAAAGTCATGTCAGGCATATGAGGGTGAACTATTTTATATGTATACAAACTTTGGATTCATGGAATATCCTCTATGAATGTAGAGATGGTTCACAAAGTAGAAAAGACTGACACAAAATACAGGAAAGGAGAAGAAAACTGCTTTCAGGTACAGAGTAGTGAATGCATAATTCAACCATTAAAAAGAATAAATTTATGACCAGCTGATCAGTTAACATTATTTGTGGCTTCCTGTGGTTAAATGGTACAGCTAATTCCATTCTCTTTCATGATCCACAGACATTCATTTGCCAATGAGGATTAAAGTGACACACTCAGTAAATGGATCTAAAAACCAACTAATAAAAGTGGAAGTTGTGAATAGTGGCCTATCAGTGTCAGTTCCAGGCTTCACACAACACCAAGCTTGCTTCCCAGAAATCTAGTCCATTGGTATTCATTTGGTATTGGACATTAGTTATTTACTTATAAAATATGTGCTCATTACAAAGGTCTGTGAGTGCAGTTGCATTAATTATTCATCCTAAGATTCTCAAACATGTTGGAGGTTCCGAAAGATAATTTCAAGTACTGATGGGAAACGTTCCACATGAGAGCCCATCAGCAAGGTTTCAGGAAGTGGGTCATGGATTTGGAAGGTCACAACCAGTCAGGCACTTTTACCATCTCCCGTAAAGTTCTCTGACACTTAGAAAGATAGAAGAGATAATTAGGAAATTAGATATACTTTTTTTCCCCTGAAAAACCAATATATTAAAATCTGTTGAAATACATAAATTTGTATCTTATTTACATCCTTTACCTCCCAACCACAGTACCTTGAGTGACTAGAGACTAAGAATTACAACATCATGAGATTGTAGAAATCAGGTTTGTTTTACTGTATTTATGTTTTAATGGAGTAAGAGTGAATTACACATTGAAGACAGCCTATATCAGTGTAGAAATCTAGGCATGAAGACAGAAATATTAGAAGATTGTTAATTCATTTTAAGAAATGTTTTATTTTTTCAGTGTTTAATATTTTCCATGGTTTTTGTCTAAATACTAAGCTCTCAATGCCTTAAAATGATTTATCTTTTGAAATTTAGTTTTAATTACTCTAAAACATTCTAAAAATATTAGTCATTAATTTCATATATACACAAACATATTATACAAAGTGTAACTATCATTGTTAAAAAAACCAAGCTGTACATACCTATACTCAGAAAAATGTGGAAGTGTCCCTTAATTATTCCCCTACCTCCATTCCTCTTCTGAGAGAGAACACTGTCAATAATTTTATGAGCTTCTTTCCTATCCTCTTCCTCTTCATTTGCTAATAGGAGTACACACACATACATATATATTCATATATATCTCCTTGACTTGTAAAAATGGGATAAAGTACTTTAAAAATTAAATTTCTTAGACCTATTAAACAGTCTTACATGAAGTAAAATGTCAGAGAAAGACATCGTTTATATGTGGAATCTAAAAAAACAAAGGAATATATATATGTGTGTGTATATGTACATATATATATATAACAGACTCACAGATAAAAAGAAAAAAACTGGTAGTTACCAGTGAAGAGGGGAGGGGAGATAGGGGTATGGGACTAAGATATACAAATTACTATGTATAAAATAAATAAGCAACAAGGATATATTGTACAGTGCAGGAAAATATATCCATTGTTTTGTAATAACCTTAAATGGAGTGTAATCTATACAAATATTCAATCACTATGTTGTACACTTGAAGCTAATATAATATAAATTAACTATACTTAAAAAAAGATGAGTTTAATGTTTTGAACACATACAAAAAATGAATAAAAATAAGTTTACATGTGATTCTTTATCTTGGGAGTGATATATTTAGTATTTGTTAGGGTTTCACCTAGGAAAAAAGTCTCTCATATGAAGCTATGTCTATTTTTATAGTCATTATTAATGCATTCTGTTTTCTTTTGTGTTAATTACCTAGTATAAACTTGTAGTGGTCTTTCATTAACGGTAATTCTTGTAATCTTTTGTTCCATGTAAATGCAAAGTGCTTGGAATATATTACTGTTTAAAATTGTTTTCTTTGTAGTTTACAATGAAGATATACTTGCATTTTCTGATTAGATAATTTGTGAAGGGATAGTCTAAAATAGAAGCAAGTACATAAACATGTAGTATTTGATCTTGCAAAGAGAAGGAAGATATGTGATAAGAAATCTCTAACTTCCTTGTGAGACATAGTGAACTGAAAATGAACCCTGGTATTTCAGGAGAGTTAGAGCCCTTTTGTTAAAGATACAAAGATGCTATTGTATATGTAAGGGGAAAATGAGGAGAGAGAAGAATCAGTGTTTAAAGCATTTAACATATATATATATATTTATTTCTAGAGGATATTAAACTATTTTATCGTACTGTAAACTTTCTTTTCCTTTTAATTTCAAAAGGGATTTTTCCACATGGATAAGATAATTCAGACAGTATGGAATGGTACCAAATAAAAAGTAAAATCCTCTGACCTTATCCTATGCCTATTATCAATCCCACTCTAAGAGGTACCTTTTAAAATGTTCCTTTATTCCCTAAATCCCAACTCAAGAAGCAATTAAAAAGCTTATTGACACTGAATCTGATGAAACCATGAGACAGAGATCCTTTATGCTGTAATAATAGGGCTCTGTGGTATCAAGATAGCCTGAACCCTTAGCCATAGGTTAGAATTTTTCCATTGTTAAAAGCTTCTGGAGTTCTGACTATAATAGCTCTGGATGGGCCCATGGTAACAGATGCAGACAACAGAGGGTTACCTGGATTTATCTGTTCTTATGTTTCTGTGGCACATCTGTGACTAAGAAGTATGTGGGTGAAATGTTCATTCAATAAACATTTATTGAATATCTATTATATGAAGCCACACATAGACATGTTCTAGGTTATGGAGATGCAAATATGAACTAAACAAACCACCTGTCCTCATAGAGCTTACATTTTAATAGAGCATTCTGTCAATAAATAAGAACAAATAAATTTATAATGTGAGGTAGTAATAAATTCTTTCTATAAAAATATAATACACAATAGTGTATATTTAGATAGAGATAAATGTCAGCAGAAATTAGAATGAAACTAGGAAGTGATCCATCAGGAGGAAAACCATTGCAGTTGAAGGGAATGTCAAGTACACATTTCCATGGCAGCAGCATAGTGCTTTGGGGGAATTGCACAAAGGTCAGTATCCTGGAGTGGAGTGAGTAAAAGGGAGACTAGTAGTGTTTCATCTAAGAGACCAGAAATGTGACCAGGGAACAAACCAAGCGGGATTTAGAGGCCAAGGAAAGAACTGTTGATTTATTTGATATGGTGAGAAATTGTTGGAGAATTATGAGCAAGAGATGGGTAACATTTATTTTTACATTTAAAGAAAACTGGTCTGGCTGCTGTGTGTCTTTCTATGTGCAATGGTTGGAAATCTTGGTATAGAAAGCATTCCATAGAGGGTATATGCAGACTTTGAAAGTGGGGACAATATCAGATTCATGCCAGAGCTATTCTGTGTGAAGCCCTCCCTTGTAAGTTCTTTCAACACAGGATGCTTTTCCCAGCTATTGAAACTGTCAGGGAGGAGGAGGAGTGGAAGCTAAAGGCAGGCTGGGAGAGCAGCAAGAGTGCTTGCCAGAAGTGGTCCTACTTCTAACATGTGCAGGGCCCGAGGTACGTATTTACCATGAAGGACTGCATGGCATTTCTAAATATTTAAAAGTTACTAATCAAGCTAATAACAAAGAATAGCAAGGAAAGATAGGAGAGCCTTCCTAAGTGAACAATGCGAAGAAATAGAGGAAAACAATAGAATGGGAAAGACTAGAGATCTCTTCAGTAAAATTAGGGATACCAAGGGAATGTTTCATGCAAAGATGGGCACAGTACAGGACAGAAATGGTATGGACCTAACAGAAGCAGAAGATATTAAGAACAGGTGGCAAGAATACACAGAAGAAGTATACAAAAAAGATCTTCATGTCCCAGATAACCATGATGGTGTGGTCACTCACCTAGAGCCAGACATCCTGGAATGTGAAGTCAAGTGGGCCTTAGGAAGCATCACTATGGACAAGGCTAGTGGAGGCGATGGAATTCCAGCTAAGCTATTCAAATCCTAAATGATGAGGTTGTTAAAGTGCTGCACTCAATATACCAGCAAATTTGGAAAACTCAGCAGTGGCCACAGGACTGGAAAAGGTCAGCTCTCATTTGAGTCCCAAAGAAAGGCAATGCCAAAGAATGCTCAAACTACCTCACAATTGCACTCATTTCACACACTAGCTAAGTAATGCTCAAAATTCTCCAAGTGAAGCTTCAACAGTACATGAACCAAGAACTTCCAGATGTTCAAGCTGGATTTAGAAAAGGCAGAGGAACCAGAGATCAAATTGCCAACATCAGTTGGATCATAGAAAAAGTAAGAAAATTCCAGAAAAACATCTACTTCTGCATCATTGACTACATTAAAGCCTTTGACTGTGTGGATCACAACAAACTGTGGAAAATTCTTAAAGAGCTGGGAATACCAGACCACCTTACCTGCCTCTTAAGAAACCTGTATGCAGGTCAAGAAGCAATAATTAGAATCAGACATGGAACAATGGACTGGTTCTAAATTGGTGAAGGAGTACGTCAAGGTTGTATATTGTCACCCTGCTTATTTAACTTATATACAGAGTACATCCTGTGAAATGCCAGGTGGATGAAGCACAAGCTGGAATTAAGATTCACGGGAGAAATATCAATAACCTCATATATGTATATGATACCACCCTTATGGCAGAAAGCGAAGAAGAACTCACTGAAAGAGGAGAGTGAAAAAGCTGGCTTAAAACTCAACATTCAGAAAACTAAGATCATGGCATTCAGTCCCATCACTTCATGGCAAATAGATGGGATAACAATGGAAACAGTGACAGACTTTATTTTCTTGGGCTCCAAAATCACTGCAGATGGTGACTGCAGCCTTGTAATTAAAAGACACTTGCTCCTTGAAGGAAAAACTATGAGAAACTTAGACAGCATATTAAAAAACAGAGACATTACTTTGCCAACACAGGTCCATCTAGTAAAAGCTATGGTTTTTCCAGTAGTCATGTATGGATGTGAGAATTGGACCATAAAGAACGCTGAGCGCCTAGGATTGATGCTTTTGAATTGTGGTGTTGAGAAGGCTCTTGAGAATTCCTTGGACAGCAAAGAGATCAAACCAGTCAATCCTAAAGGAGATCAGTCCTGAATATTCACTGGAAGAACTATTGCTGAAGCTCCAGTACTTTAGCCACCTGATGCAAAGAGCTGACTGATTAGAAAAGACCCCAATGCTGGGAAAAGTCCACAGGGTCGCAAAAAGTTGGACACAACTGAGCGACTGAACAACAACATATCAAGCTAAAGTGCATTCTGTTCTTATTCTTTAATAAGTATACTTTCAAAATTCCTCTGGAGGAGGAAATGACAACCCACTTCACTATTCCTGCCTGGAGAATTCCACGGGCAGAGGAGCCTGACGGGCTACATCCATGGTGTTCCACAGAGTGGGACACGGCTGAGCATATCTGCATACCTTCAAAATTAGTTGGAAGACAAAATTTAAGGTTCTATGACTTATTGGAGTTGCTATATTCAACTGTATTAAATAAGATTACTTCCTCATCAAAAGACATTATAGAGTCAAAAAATAAACTACAGAACATAAACTAAAAATGTACTTGAGACATATTTAGCTGGCAAAATTAGTTTTCAGATATATGAAAAGAAAAAAGAAAAAGCACCTAAGAGGAAAATGGTCCAAACATGTGAATAGGTATTTCACAGGGGCAAAAAGAAATCGGAAAATATAAAA
The DNA here is from genome assembly GCF_014754425.2 of Oryx dammah. Taxonomy (NCBI): domain Eukaryota; kingdom Metazoa; phylum Chordata; class Mammalia; order Artiodactyla; family Bovidae; genus Oryx; species Oryx dammah. The sequence goes on along the minus strand of NW_024070189.1, from coordinate 19,438,233 downwards.
TGTTTTACAATATAATTAAGATCAAGAAATAGAAAGTAAAACTAGAATAAGATATGACCTTGATAGGAAAAAATTAAAATTGATTGGAAAAAATTAAAATTAAAGACTGCAAGTTTTGAAGAGGATGTAGAGCTGTAAATACTTTAAATAACATAAAAATTATATAATTGATATAAAATATTATGTTTCAGTATAAAACAATTTTTAAGGTTATATTACACTTATAAAATATTCATACTATAAACAAGCTCCAAGGATATATTGTACAACATCTGGAATATAATTTGTACGTCTTAATCCCCTATCTCTATTTGCTCCTTCAACCTTCCCTTTCCCTACTGGTAACTACTAGTTTGTTCTCTATATGAGTCTGTTTTTTTTTTGTTGTTGTTGTTGTTTTGTCGTTTGTTTTGTTTTTTCAGATTCCACATATAAGTGATATCATACAGTATTTATCTTTCTGACTTGTCTCACTAAGCATAATACCCTCCAAGTCCATCTATGTTGTTGCAAATGGACATATCTCATTGTTTAAAAATGAGCTTCACATGCAGCCTCTTTGAAGAAAGTACTTAAAAGATGGGCAGACACTGTAAGATACTGATCTACTTGATCCATTCATTTGTTGATGGGCGCTTGGCCTGCTTCCATATCTTGTAATTGTAAACGATGCCACATTGAACATTTTTGACTCCTTGCATCTCTGAAACACGTGTCTATTTTCATAATTCTTTGATTCCTTTTTGTGAAGGACTTTGGGTTCAAGACTGTTTTTAACATCAGAATCGTACAGCATTCCCCCCTCACATTTACTCTAGCACTCAGAACCAAAAGGTGACACAGTTCAACACTAATATTGGTCTTTTTTAGGTAATTTTTTTTTAGGTCGCATGTCGTCAGTTGTATTTTTCTTTTTTTTCAAACTACATATTAATTATATTTTTTAATTTACAAAGATTCTTCTGTGATTGCTTCTTTTGCCCACAGAAGCTTACTCTTGTGCTTTGAATACCATAGCCACTTCAAATCCTCTGATAAAGCCAGTTACATTTTTTGATGTGTCTCCTCTTTTCCATGTATCTCTGTTCTACCATGGGTCATTTCCCCGATTTGTTCACCTTTATCTTTCTCTTTTTTGCTATTGGTTTTATTTATATTTCTGAGCAAAATAGTAGGTAAATGTAAAATCAGATATAATCTAAAAGAAGGGTGAAAATACTAAGTTACACTTGATTTTTATTGATTTAAATAAATAGGAAATTATGAATGGTTTGTTCTGTTAAGCATATGTCTGTTTGTAAAGCATCATATGTATTTTGTTCTGTCTCTAATTAAGTAAGAAAGAATCAAAACTGATGAGTGAGCCATACATTTCTAGGGGAAAAATGTGACTAAGAGGATTGTAACAAAGCACTTAGGAGAGAATAGAATAAGCAGGTGGTGGTGGTTTAGTCACTAAGTCGTGTCAGGACTTTTTGCAACTCCATGGACTAGCCCATAAGGCTCCTCTGTTCATGGAATTTTCCAGGCACGAATACTGAAGTGGATTGCCATTTCCTTCTCCAGGGGAGCTTCCTGGTCCAGGGGTCAAACCCGTGTCTCCTGCATTGCAGGCTGATTCCTTACCTACCATCTGAGCCACCATGGATTCCCAACCAGGTAGATAAGGAGCCGAGCTTATTAACGACATATGTCAAATACACTTCAATCACTTTTGTGTTGCAAAAGTGATAAAATAGCTAAATTTCCTTTTCTTTTATTGAGGTATAGTTGATTTACCAGCTGAGCCACAAGGGAAGCCCATCTAGATAGCATATTCAAAAGCAGAGACATTACTTTGCCGACTAAGGTCCGTCTAGTCAAGGCTATGGTTTTTCCTGTGGTCATGTATGGATGTGAGAGTTGGACTGTGAAGAAGGCTGAGTGCTGAAGAATTGATGCTTTTGAACTGTGGTGTTGAAGAAGACTCTTGAGAGTCCCTTGGACTGCAAGGAGATCCAACCAGTCCATTATGGAGGAGATCAGCCCTGGGATTTCTTTGGAAGGAATGATGCTAAAGCTGAAGCTCCAGTACTTTGGCCACCTCATGCGAAGAGTTGACTCATTGGAAAAGACTCTGATGCTGGGAGGGATTGGGGGCAGGAGGAGAAGGGGAGGACAGAGGATGAGATGGCTGGATGGCATCACGGACTCGATGGACGTGAGTCTGAGTGAATTCCGGGAGATGGTGATGGACAGGGAGGCCTGGCGTGCTGCGATTCATGGGGTTGCAAAGAGTCAGACATGACTGGGTGACTGAACTGAACTGAACTGAAGTTTATTTACAATATTATATAATCTTCAGGTGTATAACAGTGATTCACAATTTTTAAAGGTTATACTCCAATTAAAGTTATTATGAAATATTGTCTATAATTCTGCTGCTGCTGCTAAGTCGCTTCAGTTGTGTCCGACTCTGTGTGACCCCATAGACGGCAGCCCACCAGGCTCCTTCTGCTAAAACAGCCAAATTTTCTTGAATGGTAGTAACTGTATCTCAACAAATCTGGGGTGCCTTTGAATGAAAGATGTATCATTTTTTTACACTAACAAGAAAAAGAAAATCACTTTTCAAAATCATTCTTATCATTTAGAGTATTTAGACTTGGTTAGGTATAATTTTGATCCTTGTGAATACACACAGGGAAAATCTAAGCAAAATAAATTAAGGTCTAACTAAAACTTTTTCACATCCCAATTCTTCTAAGCCACTTCTTGACTCAAAGTCATCAGGTTCTGAGTTTTTTTTTTTTTTTTTTTAAATGCAGTTCCACCCTTTTGACTCTTGAAAGTATTGATGAGGCAGCATTTTTTAGACATGTGCTTCACTCATTATCTCTGGGAGTTTCTTCCAAGCCATTGACATCCCTTCAGCAAGTTTTGATACTGATGTTTTCCTGTTCTTGACAGCAGGTATCAGAGGCAAGTTTTAGTCAACAAGCAGTTCTCATAGCTCTTCCTTAAATATTTTGATTTTTGAAATGAGGGCTTGCTGTTGTCCAGTCATACCCCTTGGGATAACAACCAAGTAAGCACACGACAAAGCAGTGGTTACACTGTGTCACACCTACTCTGGGTAGAACCACACTAGGTGAGGCCCTTTATTGGGATGGGGAGGGAAATGGGAGGGAGTTTCAAAAGGGAGGGGATCTGTGTATTCCTATGGCTGATTCATGTTGAGGTTTGACAGAAAACAGCAAAATTCTGTAAAACAGTTATCCTTCAATGAAAAGTAAATTAATTAAAAAGAAATCCTGTGCACAACAATGAAAAATAATCAACAATCAAAAATAAATGAATAAAGAAATGAAAAAAAAAGGATATTAATGTGGAAGGAAAAGGGAGTGTCTTAGAAATAATGAAAAAGCAGAATTCATCCTTTACCTCTGAAAGACAAAACTTCTATCAGTTCATTTCAGTTGCTCAGTTGTATCTGACTCTTTGCAACCCCATGGACTGCAGCATACCAGGCTTCCCTGTCCATCACCAACTCCTGGAGTTTACTTAAACTCATGTCCATTGAGTCGGTGATGCCATCCAATCATCTCATTCTCTGTTGTCCCCTTCTCCTCCCACCTTCAATTTTTCCCATCATCAGGGTCTTTTCCAATGAATCAGTTCTTTGCATCAGGTGGCCAAAGTATTGGAGTTTCAGCATCAGTCCTTCCAGTGAACACCCAGGACTGATTTCCTTTAGGATGGACTAGTTGGATCTCCTTGCAGTCCAAGGGACTCTCAAGAGTCTTCTCCAACACCAGAGTTCAAAAGCATCATTTCTTCAGTACTCAGCTTTCTTTATAGTCCAACTCTCACATCCATACATTACTGGAAAAACCATAGCTTTGACTAGTCGGATCTTTGTTGGTAAATTTCTATCACTCCCTACAAATTTTAATAGAGTCCTTATAAGAGACACAATTTTTTTTGTAATGATAACAGCTAACATTTATTGAGCACTTACTATGTACTAGGGTGGGTATTATTTTCTGCTTTCTAGGTGTTAACTCAGTTACAACAGCATAATGTGGTAGATACTATTTTTTTTTTAACTTTTTATTTCATGTTGAAGTATACCTTATGGACAATGTCATGATAGTTTCAGGTGGACTGCGAAGGCACTCAGCCATACATATACATGTATCCATTATTGCCCAAACTCCCCCCACCTTATCCAGTCTGCTGCATAACACTGAACAGAGTTCCCTGTACTGTACAGTAGGAAAAATGCAGGTATTTTTAATGATACCAAAGTCAAGTCAGTTGATCATGATTATAGGAAAATTGGTAAGATATAGTTTGTTATTTGACTCGTAAAGAGCATTTTATTTCTGAGAAGAGCAAACTGTGTTAAAAACTGTAATTGTATCCATGGTTAGGCTTCCCTCCATATGTGCTGCTTCTCTCCATATGTAGTCGTCTACACCGTTTGGATTTACTTCCGTGTCCTCTCTGTGTCTGTCTCAGTAGTCTTAGCCTGCCTCAGGAGATCCTTCATTTTCTTTAGAAAGCGCTTCTGTGGTTTTATTCTGAGGCATTGCTGCTACCTCATCCTCTGAGAGAAGGAAGAGAAAGGCTTGAGAGGAGAGCTCACTGACTGGTCCATGCAAAGTCCTTTCCTTTATTTCCCTGATTACAGCCCTACATTACAGCATTCTGTTGCTCCTTGCTCTTGTTCACTCAAAACTTGACACCTCTATGGTGGTCTTCTGCAGCTTTTTAGCCTGTACTCTCTTATTTGCCTCTATTTAGCCTCTAAGTTGAGAAAATTTTGTGGTCTACTGATGGCTGCTATTCTCATCTCAGTACTATTCAACATTTAGTCCCTTCTGTTCATATTTCTATTATTTTCATGTGATTTTAGGAAACAAGGAAGGTGAATGTGTATAGTCTGCCATTTTGATCTGGAAACCCATCAGATTTTAAAAGATGTCAAGATTGTACATTCCAAGAAACTAAGACTTTTTTTGGTGTGGTTTAGGTGCACTGTAAATTTGAAGATATAAATAGTTTGAGTCTGTAGCTAGGTATTATGTTCCGCTTATGTTCTCATGTTGTACAGATATTGTAGGTGGAGGCATCAGTTTGGCACAAAGGTTTGGATTTACTCTTTAAGTTATTCCAATTTAGTTTGGGATATCCCAGTTGAGCATCTCAAATTTAGAAAAATTTCAAGTTCTTAAGGAACAGATTATGTTTTAATTATTGCATTTCAGAGTCACAAAATACTCAGTCATTTTTACCACTAGAATATGTTCCATAAGGAAATAAAATCTAAACTGAAGTACCGTTCCTTCTGTTGCTAAGAGAAAAATGTTCTTAAAAGGCTTACCTCATAGAGTTGGATTTACAGACTACTTTCTAAGCAGCTCACCTCACAGCCATCATTGACTTCCATAACTTAATATAAAGAAAATCTGTTTCTTCATAGATTAGGGTTGTAAGATTTATTGGTGACTGAAGCATGTAATTCCCATAAATAAGTTCTGGGTTAGATTCTCCAAGGCCAAAGGGCTCACGTGACATTTTTCATTTGGGTACAGAATGGCCATTTGGGCTTATAGGATCATTGAGCCTACATTTCTAGTGGTTGACACTGATCCATTCAAAGTCTATAAAATATAGGAGATGCCTCAGATGCCTCTAAAGTTTTGAAATAAATAATTCAGACACCTTATAATTTTTTGCCTGCAGGCTCTCCGACACTAAGTGAAGGCAAACTTGGTCAGTACTTACATGGGAAATAGTCAAATAAAGAATGGAACCAGCGATGGCTAAAGCAACAAGAATCCTTCCTCTCCTCCCAGTATTTTTACAGTCTTCATGGAGCAGTTTCTGGTATAGTATTAATATTGTTTTTCAGTGAGTAGGAGTTTTTCAGATGGTACATTTTAGTTTTTAGATGAAAGAAGGTAGGTGATCTTAGTTCAAAGACTACAAAATAAAGCTGCTTGGACACAAACTATTTAATCTTTATAGTCTGACTGAAATAATCTGTTAGGAATTAATGGAAACATTTCTAAATGTTAGTAGAGTGATTTTTTTTTTTTAGAAATTGCATTTCAGTTGTTTTTCCTTTTTTCTTTTTTTCTATTCATGTCTCAGATGAGTAAAGAAGTAGATTAATGCATATTCTAAACACTTTTAACAGAAATATAGCAAAATATGTACTATTTACACACATATTTGTATATAGGTACAGCTATAGTTCTTCAACAGATAAAATTTTTATGTGTTGCAGGATATAGCATTTGGGATGCCTCAAATTCCTTTTGCAAAGTGATGGGATATAAAATGGGCTTCTCAAGTGGCACTAGTGGTAAAGAACCTGACTCCCAACCCAGGAGGCATGACAGATGCAGGTTCAGTCCCTAGGTTGGGAACATCCCCTGGAGGCAGGCACATAACCTAGTCCAGTATTCTTCCTTGGAGAATCCCCATGGGCAGAGGAGCCTGGCAGGCTATAGTCCATGGGGTTGCAAAGGGTTGGACAGGACTGAAGCAACTAAGCATGCACACACAGGATCTAAAACAATAAATGTGACTCACCGTATCTGAACTTTTTATTTAGTAGGCACTCATATTGGAGAGAAAATCAATTGTACATGTGTGCTATGTGGTATAGAGTGGCATAAAGCAACGGCATTAACTTCCTGTCTTGTCCTTGACATTTCCTGTATCTGACCACAGAAATAGATAAGGAATAGTGTTAGATGTTCCTTGCTGTTATTTTTCAATATCACATATTCAGTCATATTTTCAGTGTTTCTTAATCATATATATAATGTTACAGGAATAATCTAATCTAATAAATACTTGATGTCTTGCAATGGATTATGGCTAGTGGTGATCTTAAGGGTGTTTTCCATTCATTCTGATGACTTGAATCATAAACGGATGGTCTTCAATCCTATCTTCAACATGGCTTTTCTCCTGAGCTCCAAATTTCTGAGTCCATATTCAACTGCCCTTGTTTTAGGGTCCTGCTAATTGCAAAGGGGATGGGGAAAGTAGTCCACTGGGATGTCTTGGCAGAAGGGGAGCATGGATTTGTGAACAATTACCAGTCTTGATCTAAAGCTTCACCTTCCTAACTCTAAGTGTAGTTAATAGTTTCACTTTTTTCAAAGTTAGAAGTCTTGGATATACTGTGAATTGTTTCCACTCTTTCTACAAGTGCTTGAAATTGGTCACCAGATTCCACCAGTTATATCTCTTTAATCCAGTTTCTCTCCATTCCAGTGTTGTTGTTCAGTCACTCAGTTGTGTCTGACTTTTAGTGACCCCCATGGACTGCAGCATACCAGGCTTCCCTGTCCTTCACCATTTCCCAGTATTTGCTCAAACTCATGTCCATTGAGTCAGTGATGCCATCCAACCATCTCATCCTCTGTCCTCCCCTTCTCCTTCTGCCTTCTGTCTTTCACAGCATCAGGGTCTTTTCCAATGAGTCGGCTCCTCACACCAGGTGGCCAAAGTACTGGAGCTTCAGCTTTAGCATCAGTCCTTCCAATGAATGTTCAGGATTTATTTCCTTTAGGATTGACTGCTTTATCTCCTTTCTGTCCAAGGGACTCTCAAGAGTCTTCTCCAGCACCACAGTTGGAAAGCATCAATTTTTTGACTCTCAGCCTTTTTTATTGTCCAGCTCTCACATGCATGCATGATTACTGAAAAAAACATAGCTTTGACTAGAATGACCTTTGTTGGCAAAGTAATGTCTCTGCTTTTTAATATGCTGTTTAGATTTGTCATAGCTTCCAAGGAGCAAGCATCTTTTAATTTCATGGCTGTAGTCACTGTCCACAGTGATTTTGGAGTCCAAGAAAATAAAGTCTCTCACTGTTTCTATTATTTCCCCATCTATTTGCCATGAACTGATGGGACTGGATGCCATGATCTTCATTTTTGAATGTTGAATTTTAAACCAGCTTTTTCACTGTACTCTTTCACTTTCATGAAGAGGCTCTTTAGTTCCTCTTCACTTTCTGCCATAGGGTGGTATCATCTGCATATCTGAGGTTATTGATGTTTCTCCCTGCAACCTTGATTCCTGCTTGTGCTTCATCCAGCCTGGCATTTCTCATGATGTACTCTGCATAGAAGTTGAATAAGCAGGGTGACAATATATAGCCTTGATGTGCTCCTTTCCCAATTTGGAGCCAGTCTGTTGTTCATGTCCAGTTCTAACTGTTGCTTCTTACCTCCATACAGATTTCTCAAGAGGCAGGTCAGGTGGTCTGGTATTCCCATCTCTTTAAGAGTTTTCTACAGTTTGTTGTGATCCACATAGTCAAAGGCTTTAGTGTAATCAATGAAGCAGAAGTAGATGTTTTTCTGGAACTCTCTTGCTTTTTCTATGATCCAACAGATGTTGGCAGTATGATCTCTGGTTCCTCTGCCTTTTCTAAATCCAGCTTGAACATCTGGAAGTTCTCGGTTTACATACTGTTGAAGCCTAGCTGGAAAGATTTTGAGCCATTACTTTGCTAGCATGTGAAATGAGTGCAGTTCTGTGGTAATTTGAACATTCTTTGGCATTGCTGCTCTTTGGGATTGGAATGAAAACTGACCTTTAGAAGTGAAAGGTAAAGGAGAAAAGGAAAGATATACCCATTTGAATACAGAGTTCCAAAGAATAGCAAGGAGAGATAAGAAAGCCTTCCTCAGTGATCAATGCAAAGAAATAGAGGAAAACAATAGAATGGGAAAGACTAGAGATCTCTTCAAGAAAATTAGAGATACCAAGGGAACGTTTCATCCAAAGATGGGCTCGATAAAGGACAGAAATGGTATGGAACTAACAGAAGCAGAAGATACTAAGAAGAGGTGGCAGGAATACACAGAACTATATAAAAAAGATCTTCATGACCCTGATAATCACGATGGTGTGATCACTCACCTAGAGCCAGACATCCTGGAATGTGCCTTAGGAAGCATCACTACGAACAAAACTAGTGGAGGTGATGGAATTCCAGTTGAGCTATTTCAGATTCTGAAAGATGATGCTGTGAAAGTGCTGTTCTCAGTATGCCAGCAAATTTTTGAAAACTCCATTCCGTTGCTATCTCACTATTTCTTGTGTGGTCAGTTGCCTCCTACCTGTTTCCCATTTACCTTAGTCCTCCTTCCAGACTGGTGGAGCAGTTATATTACTCAGAAATTAGGTGAGAATTAAAGACATCAGCTGTCTTCACTTTTTTTAAAGCAGGGCTTCATAACTCACTGAAGTATAAAATTTAAACAAATTTAGTTTGGTGTATATGTTGCTCCTTGCAATCTGACCTTTATCAAGTCATGCTGAACTGTGTTTATTTACCAAATATATTATTCCCATTGCATCCTTGTAACACTGAACTGTGACACTGAACTGGGTTTATTTACCAAATATATTATTCCCGTTGCATCCTTGTGAATCTTGTTTCTTTTGGTAGCAATGCCCTCTCTTACCCTTCTAAGTGGGCAAACAGTCCCCCTTTCCCCTAGTTCATGTGTAGGCAGGGATTCTGCAATGCATCTTCCCCTGTAGCCTTGATAACGTTTTTCATGCATTTGCTAGTAACACTGATAACATTCTTTGACAATTTGAGTGTATGGGTATTATGTTAACATTTAGCTCAGTATCTGGAACGTTATGGATACTCAGTAAATGTTTACAGAATTAATAAATACCATAAATTGGTATTGCCAAGAACTCATCACTAATAGCTCTTGTGTAGCTATCCCAAGGCTTTTAGATAACCAGAAGATGACCTTAGTTTAATTTCTGATGTATGAACCAAGAATACTTAATGCTAAAGAACTGAACTGTGACTCATTCTGAAATCACATGGTCTCCTGGAGAGGATGGTTATTAAGAAGACTGACAGTTGAGGCAATGGAGGATGGACTAGTAACTGGCCATGCTACATTCCCTATGATTTAGAGCAGTATCAATCAGTGTGGCCGCCAATCATATCTTTCCACATATCAGAAATAGAAATGTGTCAAAAGAAGATTTTTTTCTTTAATCTGAGGCAATGATCTCGTAATTGTTCATGATTAGGATTGACTTGTTTAAGCCACCTGGTCTTATCTATTTAAAACTTTCAAAGCCTGAGCCCTCTTCCTTTTTTTCAAATGGGATAAAAAAGCACGTTGGGAATCCAGTTGATACCTTTGAATGGAAATATACTTCCAGTTGATGAGACCTTGTCTTTATATGCTCAGCATTCGGCAGTAATTTTAAAAGACTGCAGAGAGCATCATTTTCCTTTGAACCAGTTTCCTGTTTTCTATAGTCGTGCTTATTTAGCCTTTGAATTCCCAGATTTTGGACCCTGTCTTTATAATCCTACCTTCCTGACTTTGTTGACTTCCCGAAACTTTTATATTCATGTTATCCATCCAGTTTCTTGCTTACTGAATTTTATCTCTGGCTTCTTATGACCATCCTTGCTATTATGAAAATTTTCAGGATAACTGTTGTAACCAATGTGTATGTAACTTCTCTCTCTACCTCTCTGCAATGGACTGTCTTGAAAAGAATTTTTAACCTGATTGGATCTAAATAAAATAGGAAGGAAGTACATAGAATAAGTCTGGAGCCTAGAAATATGATGATTTTTTTCCAGCAATACAAGAATTGCCATATTTTCCAGTGACTTTAGAGCATCAGCGAGAGCATTAACACAGTATGGTGCCTGTCCCTACAGAGAATGCAATTTATTGAAACTGTGAAGTGTCCTTTTATAAAAAGTGAATGTATGAAATGGAAATTCATGATGATAATTTATCTGTAGAGTAAAAAATACATGTTTATCTGCTCCTTGTCTCTTTGCAGGGGTTACCTATTCTTCATTCTTGGTCACTGTAACCTGGAGGACTGAACTCACTCCTTGAATCCAGGGCTGGGTGTGTGATCCATGTCTTGCCAATCAGTATGACACACACTTTGGACAGAACAAACCATTCAGAGCTTCAAGTTCACTAAAGCTCAGTCTGAATCAGTTTGAGATTTTTAGCCAAAGCTACTGGGAAAGACACGTTCCCTTTCCACTTGGGTTACTGCATTGATAGAAAATTCTTTTGGAGTTATCAGGGGGCATCCTTACTCATTGTGTGGGGAAAGCATATTTGACAATAAAGCAGATGGAGGGAAATAGAGTTAAGACATAAAGAGACAGGAACAGTGTTGTGAAGAATTTATTGAAGCAGCTGGATTCAGCACACGATTTAGTCACGTGAAGTGGTAGATTCCCTTTTTTGTTTTAAGCTGGTTTAAGTTGGGTTTTTGTCTTCTGTAACTGAAAGAAACTTCAGTCAGTCATTTGAATGTAGCCCTTAGATGAGAAATTTAATGTTTTTGTGATCAGTAGGCTTGCTTTTCTTGTTGGAAACAAAGTAAGGCCTTAAAGCGTTTTTCTTTTCCTTACAAAATATCACATCCCTCTGAGAAGAAAACTATCTTGCTAACATCACAGTTGTTTATATCTTGATGAATTTTTAAAACACAGTAGTTATCAGACAAATTTGGAAACAAATTAGTTACCTTTTCCTCCCTTGAGCTCTGAGGATCATAAGCACCCATTTCCTGAACATTACGGAGAAAACCTTGTTTTGTTTTTTGTTTTTCTTTCTTCTGTGATTGTATACAGATAGTTAATGATCCTTGTAGAATGTACCTAAACAGTAGAATCCTACTTAAATCCATTTAAGCTTTCTCTGGACTTGAAATAGTGTATGTCGCATAACTGTTAAAGATGTGGTCAGCTGAAGGACTTTCTACCTTCTATGTCTTGGGAATTTTCATTTCACTCTTTGACCCATCACTGAACTTGAGAGGGCACAGTGGCCATTTCTTAGGTCAGATCTTATCCTTTTAGATTTCTAAGGCTGCCTGTGAATTTCTTTGTTATTTTATGACTATATAGGCTTGTCTCTGAGTAAATTTCCAGAATGAAAGGGAGCTTGGAAAACATCTCATTATCATGAAAACACGGTTTCTTATGAGTTCTATTCCATATGTAAATACCCACTCATTTGAGTTTCTTTTCAATGTTTGGCATTTCAGTTTGTATACATCTACATATTTATATATAAATTATTCCACACATTTTAGGAAAAACTATTATGGGGGTGGGAAACATTATGTTAAATAATTATCATTTTTACAATTTGAAAGACTTTTTTTCCTTTTCTGTTTTAAAATTACCCCTCTAGAGCTTATGTAGTAGTGACATTGCAAGTTCTACCATTCCGATCCCTGGATTTCAAATAACATTTTATTCTTGAATAATCAGAGTTCATTGTAATTGGAGATTTCTGTAGAGACTATTCAGCATATTTCCATGGTCTCTCTACCTTGTCTGTTCAATTGATGAGCGACTGTTTCCAAACTTCTCTGAGAAAATTGCACCTAACAGCTTGTGATGCAAATTATGCACGTGCAGGATTATATATTTATATACACAGAGCAGTATTTGTGGTGGCACTTGTATATAGAAATGATGCTTCCAACCTCTGCTTACTACCTGATCACAGTAGACCAAATGAGGAAATGACACTCCATGGTCAGAAGGTTGAGTTCCAGCATCTGTGCATGCTGACATGTCTTGCGTCTTGCAGTCCCTGGTCCCAGTCCCATGAACATGTCCCAGGCTCTCATGTGGTTTCAGACTGTGGGCTTCGACACAGGCTGTTGCCTCAATCTGCGGTGCTCTCTCTGCCTGCTTTCGTCCCTGGCAAGCTCAAGGCTCAGTTTAAGTGTAGTATCTTGAAAGTGAAAGTGAAAGTTTCTCAGTTGTGTCCGACTCTTTGCGACCCCATGGACGGTAGGCCCTGGAAATTCTCCTGGCCAGAATACTGGAGTGGGTAGATGAGGCCTTTACTGACTGCTCTGAGCAATCTTTTCCTCTTTGACCCTCATATACTTTTTGTACACTGTTATCACAGCAACTGTAGTATTCTTATTTGTTGAGATGTAATATTAATATGGTAGACTAAGAACAGAGGCAGACTTTGCCTGCCCTTACTTTGCTGCATCTTAAGGCAGGGTGGCTTCAACTGAGGAGTCATGGTTTCTTTCCTCAAAACTGGTGGAAATAGCATACTTTGTGCAATGAACCTACTCCCAAATCTAGACTGCTTTTACAGAACATACTTTAAACAAGTATGATTTTATAGTTTTGGATTTGTTTACCGCTTCATGATTCATTCATGTCTGCTTCCAAGGACCTTTCATCAAAGAATATTCTACTCTGTCCCTTGATATGGAATCATTGGATAAATGCATTAAGTTATCTGTATCTAAGTCCAAGGCCTTGGTTTATATGTGAGACAGAAATTCAAGTAACATGATTAGAGTTAGGCTTTAGAATCCATGGGCTTCCCTAGTGGCTCAGTTGGTAAAGAATCTGCCTGCAATGCAGGAGACCTGGGTTCAATCCTTGGGTCAGAAAGATCCCCTGGAGAAAAAAAAATGGCAACTTACTGCAGTATTCTCATCTGGGAAATCCAAGGGACAGAGGAGCCTGGTGGGTTACAGTTCATGGGCTCACAAAAGAGTTGGACATGACTTAGCACTTGAACCATTATCACTGCTGGAACCCATCTTCTGAACTCTGTCCCAGAGCACCTGGCCCTGCCAGAGGCAGTACAGAGCCAACACTCGGATGAGTCTATCCTCTGCCTGGTTTGTAACTGTAGAAAACTCATCCCCAGGAATTAAGACGGCTGTCCTTCTCATGGATATACTTGATGATCGACTGTGTGATCCGGCCACTGCTTTGGGCTTTACTATCTCACATACCCCAATGATGCTCAGTCCTATTTGACTCAATCCATATGGACAAGTGTCCTCTAATGACCTAGGTCACTATAAAGCCTGAAGAGGGGAAGGTGGGTCTGGGATACAAGGCCCATAGCCCACACAGTGCTGGACCACAGCAGAGATATTGAGGGGGGAAAATACCAGCATTTTCCCTCCGTGATCACATAGTATCA
>NW_024070189.1:19345387-19424204 GCF_014754425.2 Oryx dammah | reverse complement strand
TGAGTGGTGTATTGAGAGAGTGGGGGGATTGGTAGGAGACTTAGAGAAGTTGTTACAATTTAAGAATTGGTCAACAATGTGGCCTGAGTCCTAGATATAGATGCTAAAACGTATCTTGAGGTTATGTAGGCCAAATTGTTTCCACCTTCCATGTCTTCATATCTGTTATTCCAAGACCCAGAGACCTGACTACCACAGGAAAGGAGTCCTCTGTAGCAGTAAAAATACTGTCTGTTACATGTCTTAAATGTCTTTTCTCCTTTCCATATGAACATATTGCAGCATATACTTACTCTTTTCATTTCCGTATCCTTAGCATCTAGCATAATGCCCAGGTCTCCATGAAATAAATGAATTCTGAGTGAATGAATGGTTTGCTTTGATGGAAAACATACATTTGAGGAGGCTGCTGGTGTGCTTATTTGTATCAATCTGAGGACCTCCCTGAGCATGGCATTCTGTAAATATTCCTATGTGAACATGCCCGTTGTTAGCTTTTGTTTCAAGACCTTTTTGTAGTTGTAAGCTAGCAAGATCAATGCAGGATTCTATGAATGCCATTATTTTCAGCATCCACTCATTTTAGAAGGAAAGGAAGTTCTTTTCCTCACCTCCCACAGCCTGAAGAAAAGTTTCTTTTTTGAGCACAAAATTACCATTTGTTTCAAGCTTTCTCTTCATTTATAGCAATATCCACATGTTTTAAACTATTCTCAGCAAGAGGAAAATCAACATGTACACTTTTGATAGGTAGGCTAAGCTGATTGACACAGGTTTAAAGGCCTCATGGCTACAACAGATAAATTGGAAGATTTTTCTTTATTTGCTCTTGACTGTTGTCAATGCTGTCTATGAACTCAGAAGCACAACAAACTGAACTTTTTTCCTTTTTTTTTAAGTGCCCCTTCAGGAAGGAGCTGAGGGGGCTCACAGATGCCGGCCTCACTTGCCCTTTGCCTTATGACGGTTCTCCATCTTCTTAGGGAGCAACCTTGTTTAGGACACTGAGCTGTTGTTTTGAGTGCTGTTAAATGGGCCACGTAAAGTGGACCTTGAACTGTACTACCCAGCAACTTAATCTCTTCTTGAGGATGAGACAGCATACCATTTAGCTGAAGTTGTGCCCACTTATTTATTATGTTGCACAGACTTTGGTTGGGAGGACAGTAAGACAGCGTCCTTTGCAGTCTCCTAGCTTTGGCCTGCCAATTCCAGCTCCGGACAGGTAGCAGACTAGATTTTTGGCTGCAAAGACTCTCAAAAACAGTTTCGAGATGCTCTAGGGAGGGCAAGTGTTTAGCCTGAGCAATTCAAAGAAGCATAATTGTGCTTCACACTACACAGAAAGTCACCACATCTGTTTCATATTTTTGGCTTTTAGAACTGAACTAGAACAGAGAAATAAACATACAGCTTTGAATATAGAGTAAAAACAAGTTCATGGTGCACAGATGAGCATATTGTATGTAACTCAGTGAAAATTTCCTTAATGAGGGTTTCTTTTGGTTAAGTGAGAAATATTTCTGGTGTTAATCAAGGTTTTTTAAAAGAGATTTAATAGAAAATATTATCTATTTAAATGTCAAGGCAGCCTATCATCCCCCCTTAAATCTATTACAGTCAATTGTTGAGATGCCGCAGTGGTGTTCACGTGACCTATTGCAAATATTTGGGGAGTCATCTGCACTGCATTAGCCTTCCTAGTGGTAGTTATTTAAAAAAAAATAATTTGGATGTAGTAGGCTAAAAACATTCAAGGCAATGAATTAGAACTTCATTAACCACTTTCATCTTTTATTTTGGTTCAAATGTAAATGCAGTCATTTGATATCTAAGTGTATATAATATGTGATGACGGTCTTTTAAAAGTGTAATCTAGCAGAAAATACATCTTAATTTGAATGTAACACTGTCTTAAATATAATTTTAATATTCTTCAGCATCTGGTGTCTCAAAGAATGAGGTCATTTGAGGTTAAGAAACTTTTCCCTGCAAAAATAATAATAATACTAATCTTTAGACAAACAGTGAACAAAGCAAGCACTTATCTAAATGATCAGATACCGTGGAGAAAAGGGAAGAAAGACACTAACGTGCACTAAGGTTTTCCTTTTGCTAGGGATTTTTACAGTATTATACTCATGTATTTCCTACATAAGTATCATAATGTAAGAATTGGAAATATATGTCTACGCAAATACTGGTATGGGTATATTCATGTCAATATTATTCATAATAGCCCAAATGTCCATTGACAGATGAATAGATAAACAAAATGTGATATATCCATACAACGGAATATTATTCAGCCGAAAGAAAGAATGAAATACTTATTCATACTATAACATGGATGGCCTTGAAGTTTTTACGCTATGTGGTAGAAGGCAGACACAGCGATCCCATTTATATGAAGGGCTTCCCTGCTGGCTCAGTGATAAAGAATCTGCCGGTAACACAGGAGCTGCAGGAGACGTGGGTTCAATCCCTGGTCGGGAAGATGCCCTGGAGAAGGGAAGGGCAACCCACTCCAGGGTTCTTGACTGGAGAATCCCATGGACAGAGGAGCCTGGCTGGCTATCCTCTGTGTGTTGCAAAGAGTCAGATGACTGAGCAAGTAACACTTTCACTTTCACTTTGGGCTTCCCTGGTAGCTCAGTTGGTAAAGAATCCGCCTGCAATGTGGGAGACGTGGGTTTGATCCCTTGCGTGGGGAAGATCCCCTGGAGAAGGGAACTGTTACCCACTCCAGTATTCTGGCCTGGAGAATTCCATGGACAGAGGAGGCGGATGGGCTGCTTTCCATGGGGCTGCAAAGAGTCAGAGACACCTGAGTGATTTTGACCTAAGTATTTCCTACCATAACATATAGATAATATTTTTGAGGTCTTTCAGGTGATGAGTCTGACATGAAGTAATTAGCTCAAACAAGATCTGCCATCCTCTCTTATTTTCTTTCAGTCTTGCAATTACGTTTTTGTATTTCTTTTTTAACGTCTATCTTCCTAGAGATCTGGAAGCTCCACATGGCCAAGGACTATGTCTGTCCTTCACTGTGTACTCATGAATTGGCTCACATATGAATAATGATTAATTGATAAATATTGGCAGTAATAGATGCCAGGTCCTGTTCTAAACTACTCAAATTTATTGACCCATTTGAACCACCTCAACAAAACTTTGAGTGGATCATTATTATTTCTCCTTTATAAGTGAAAAAAAAAAAAGAGGCACACAGAGAAGTTAAGTAATCTGTCAAAGTCACACAGCTGTAGGTAGAGGGAAGCAGAATTTAAGCCTCAGAAGTCTGATTCTATCTAGATCCAAACTTTTAACTATAAGATGCATTCCTGGAAGAGTAAGAAATATTCTGAAGTTCATCAAGATTGAAAAAAAGAAAACCCTCATAGACAAAATTGCTCACTTAGATGTTAAGGTCTAACATGATCACTTAGATGTTATCATGACCCCTTTAAAGCAGGGTTTGTTCAACTCCAAAATCAGTTCTCTATCATTGTGTAGTGCTCAAATCTCTTTCCCTTCTCTGATTATTAATCCAACAGAGGTAGGTCTTACTAGCCAAAATGTGGTGACACCTAGAAAGATATTAATCTCCTTGATTTTTGGCTTCCTGTTTTTCCTATTTAATGACGTGGACTTTGTGAGTAATGTGTCTGTTTTTTCCTTGCCTGGTAGAACTGTAAGATGGAGCCAAGGCTCACCTTCGTAACTGATCTAGGCTGATGGGAGTTGAAAGTGTCGCCCTGAAGTTATGGGCCAAGAGACTCCATGGTTCTGTGCTGCAAGCCAGAAGGAGTAAATTATTCTGTTCCCTTCTTCTGTCATTTTAAATCTGAAAAGGAATTGTGTGCTATAAAAACCTGAAACCTGTTCCTCTATTGTTAAAATCTAATTTTTTTTTTATAGGCTGTCAGAGATAAGAGAGAGAGGTTGCACAGTTCAACCGTTATTTTCAATCAGGTACCTATCATGCATTTTATATCAGAAAGCCAACGAGTATTTGGTAATTACAGCGATCATATAATCTTTCAAATGCAAATAGTCTGACTCAGATTTCCGTTTGGTACCAAGTGATGATGGAAGAATGGTATAGCCTGAACGTTGTTTTACTCCCATCTGTGTGCACCAGGCAATCACCACTTACAGATGGTTGTGATTCAGAGACAGGTTGCACATGCAAAAAAAGTATGTTTCAGTTATTTTAATAAGATTTATTGCAGTAGTCACAGTTAAATGTTTAAACCTTAATGATAATTGCTGCTAATCTTTCAAGAAAATGATTAGAGTTTAATAAACCTCAAGAAGGATATTTTGCTATACACTTCAGCAGAATTACAAAGGTAGATTTTATGTTTACTCCCTGATCTCATAAATTAGAATGCTGCTTACACCCTTTTCCATCTTCTGAAATTAGATTTTGTATATATACACACACATGTTTATATAAGCTGGGGACAAATTAAGACACCCAGTTGCACTGAAAAACATAATTGGTCAAGTTGCAATGAATATTTCTAAACAAACATTCTAAAACAATTTCTATTACTCTTGGACTTTTTTGTGGTAAATATGTATAACATTTATCATTTTAACCATTTTCAAGTGTGCAACTCAGTGGAATTAAGTACACTTACAATGTCGTACATCTATCACTACTATCCATTTATAGAACCCTTTCATCTTACCAAGCAGAAAACTTGTGCCCATTTAACAGGTACTCTCCATGCCCCTTAGCCCAGCTCCTGGTAACCTCCATTCTGCTTTCTGTCTCTATGAGTTTGCCTATTCTAGGGACCTCATATAAATAGAATCATAACATTTTTTTGGTCATTTTGTGTCTGGCTTATTTCATTTAGCATAATATTTTTCACTTGACATAATGCCTTCAGGGATCTTTCATATATCAGAATTGTATTCCCTTTTATGGCTGAAGAATATTTCATTGTGTGTATATATACCATGTTTTTTAACCCATTCATCTATTGATGGACATTGGCATGGACATGGGGAATAATGCTGCCATGAACAAGGGTATAAATCTTTGAGTCTTTGCCTCTAATTCTTTCAGATATAAACCTAAGAGTGGGATTGTTGGGTCATGTAGTAGTTCTAAGCTTGACTTTTTGAGGAGCTGATGAACTTTTTCACAGTGGTGAGTCCATTTTATATTTCTACCAGCAATGCATGAGGGTTCCAGTTTTTCCACATCCTTGCCAAAAACACAGAGAAAGGGTATTTCTTGACCTCATTTTTAAAAAAATAACATACTGATGGGTATTAACCTTGTAATTTTTATGTTAAATACTTTGAATAATTGTATGTAAATTTTTATTTACTAATCCTGTGCAAATATTCACAAAGTTGGGAATTTAGAATGATCTTAATTTTAATTATTCCATTGTTTTTGTATGATCTCTTCAAGAAAATTAGAGATACCAAGGGAACATTTCATGCAAAGATGGGCTCAATAAAGGACAGAGATGGTATGGACCTAACAGAAGCAGACAATATTAAGAGGAGGTAGCAAGAATACACAGAAGAACTATACAAAAAAGATTATGACTCAGATAATCACGATGGTCTGATTACTCACCTAGAGCCAGACATCCTGAAATGTGAAGTTAAGTGGGCCTTAGGAAGCATCACTACGAACAAAGCTAGTGGAGGTGATGGAATTCCAGTGGAGCTATTTCAAATCCTGAAAGATGATGCTGTGAAAGTGCTGCACTCAATATGCCAGCAAATTTGGAAAACTCAGCAGTGGCCACAGGACTGGAAAAGGTCAGTTTTCATTCCAATCCCAAGAAAGGCAATGCCAAAGAATGCTCAAACTATCGCACAATTGCACTCATCTCACACACTAGTAAAGTAATGCTCAAAATTCTCCAAGCCAGGCTTCAACAATACGTGAACCATGAACTTCCAGATGTTCGCACTGGTTTTAGAAAAGGTAGAGGAACCAGAGATCAAATTGCCAACATCCGATGGATCATAGAAAAAGCGAGAGTTCCAGAAAACATCTTCTGCTTTATTGACTACGCCAAAGCCTTTGACTGTGTGGATCACAACAAACTGGAAAACTCTGAAAGAGATGGGAATACCAGACCACCTGACCTGCCTCTGGAGAAATCTGTATGCAGGTCAGGAAGCAACAGTTAGAACTGGACATGGAACAACAGACTGGTTTCAAATCGGGAAAGTAGTACATCAGGGGTGTATATTGTCACCCTGATTATTGAACTTCTATGCAGTGTTCTTCATGAGAAATGCTGGGCTGGATGAAGCACAAGCTGGAATCTAGATTACGAGGAGAAATATCAATAACCTCAGATATGAAGATGACACCACCCTTATGGCAGAAAGTGAAGAAGAACTAAAGAGCCTCTTGATGAAAGTGAAATAGGAGAGTGAAAAAGTTGGCTTGAAACTCAATATTCAGAAAACTAAGAACATGGCATCTGTTCCCATCACTTCATGGCAAATAGATGGGGAAACAGTGTCAGACTTTATTTTTGGGGGCTCCAAAATCACTGCAGATGGTGATTGCAGCCATGAAATTAAAAGATGGTTACTCCTGGAAGGAAGTGTTATGACCAACCTAGACAGCATATTAAAAAGCAGAGACATTACTTTGCCAACAAAGTTCTGTCCAGTCAAAGCTCTGGTTTTTCCAGAAGTCATGTATGGAGAGTTGGCCTATAAAGAAAGCTGAGTGCAGAATAATTGAGGCTTTCAAACTGTGGTGTTGGAAAAGACTCTTGAGAGTCCTGTGGAGTTCAAGGAGATCCAACCAATCCATCGTAAAGGAAATAAGTCTTGAATATTCATTAGAAAGACTGATGCTGAAGCTGAAAGTCCAGTACTTTGGCCACTTGATGTGAAGAACTGACTCATTGGAAAAGACCTTGATGCCGGGAAAGATGGAAGGTTGGAGGAGAAGGGGATGATGGAGGATGAGATGGTTGGATGGCATCACTGATATGATGGACATAAGTTTGAGTAAGCTCCAGGAGTTGATGATGGACAGGGAGGCCTGGCGTGCTGCAGTCCATGGGGTCACAAAGAGTCAGACATAACTGAGCAACTGAACTGAACTGAATTTCCACAACTCTGAACAGGAAAGTTTCTTCACTTAAAGATGATGCCAAAAAGGCAAATATAAATAATTTTCAACCCTTTATGAAAGCTTAAATAGCAAAATAGTTTTATCTTAGTATATAAAATAGGAACAGCAATAAAATGCATAAATACATGAAAGAGATAAAACAATACAGCTTAAAATTTAGGGCATTTCTGTTGTTCAGACAGGAGGTTGTGTGTTTGCTTAACTATGTTGAAGTGTGTGTGTGTGTGTGTGTGTGTGTGTATACATACATACCTACATACATACATAGAGATCCACAGACACATACACAAATCTCTGTTAATCAGGAGGCAATTGCAGAGAAGGTATGGGTAGTTAACTGGAATCCTGATGGCTCTCAAAACCTGGGATACCCTTGTTAACCTTGGATTTCAGAATTCGTCGTTACTGAGAACACAGTGGTTTTTTTGGGAATGACTTAACAAACAGGTGTCATCTATTAGGCACATTCTAATTACAACTATTTCTTTTCCAAGCCAGGAACTAAATCTGCCTCTTGATTTGAGTGAAATTACTGCCTTTTTAAAGATTGTGCTGTGTTAAGTCCAGACTTCTGGCTGGGGCAAATGTGGAGACTGGGTGTTGGGGAAGAGTTCCATATGAGGGAGGGCACTCAGAGGGGAACCAGGCCTCCTGTTTTGGGGAAAAAATCAATGGGTACTGAGTTTTGATTGAAGATGGCTACAAAGCATCTGTGAGACACATTTTAAGGTTTAGTATTTCATTTCTTGTACTAAGCACCAGCATTTTATCACCATATAATTCTAGGTTTATATGGCTTTGGAGCTTCAACTTTGGGTTCATGTCTGAAATAAAAGTCCTTAAATTATTTATTTTTAGTTTTAAGATGAAATAACTTAGTTGTATTTATTTTTTTTCAGAATCAAGTACACCATGGTTTGTAGAACTATTATGTAGAAAAACTCATTTAAGAAAGTAGATACAAATGAAATAATTCTTCTTTGAGATCTACAATGCCGGTAGCATTTTCACTGATACCATTCAGTGTTTATAAGTAAATTGTAAGATGCTAGTGTTAAAACAAATATTTTGCAGCTCTGATCAGGGCACTGAAAAATATAAATTAAAAAAAATGTGTTATTTTCTCAGGCAACT
Source organism: Oryx dammah (assembly GCF_014754425.2). Taxonomy (NCBI): domain Eukaryota; kingdom Metazoa; phylum Chordata; class Mammalia; order Artiodactyla; family Bovidae; genus Oryx; species Oryx dammah. The sequence continues at coordinate 19,415,926 of NW_024070189.1, read as the reverse complement.
TACCTTCCAAATTGCACTATAGTGCACTGCAAGATGGGCTATTGTACAGATATTTAAAATGCAACCATAAATGAGAGACCGCATTGTCAGGAATAGCCAATATTCTCATTGTACTGGAAATGCGTGTTAGCCTGGGTAGTTGTGGAAAGGAATGAATCATAGCCTCTTTTCCAATGAATGAGTCATGGCTGGCTGAATGGAGGTGGGAGTTTTAAGCGCTTTTTCTTTGAGTGATGGAAAGAATTTTTCATTGTTTTATATATTATTCAATATCTCTGTCACTATCGCTGTTGAAAAATGATATGAAAAATGATCATTTATCATTTAAAATCAATTGAGATATTTACAACTAATACTTTTCTTCCATGGATCTCAAAGTGCTTTCTAAAAATCAATTAATTTGCACATATACTACTGTAAGGTTTGTCTTTTTATCACCATTTTATGGATAAATTCATAGCAAGAGAGGTTAATTAACCCATCACAGAGTCCAAAGGGCCAGAGTGGCAAGGCAAAATGGACTGAACACCAACTTGAAGGCCAGGAACTCTGCTTTTATCATGAATTTTAATTGATTTAGATCAGTTTTTCTAGCCTAAAAAGCACAAGCAATAATTCTGAATTATCATGCAGCAATATAGTGTGGATTAAATAATTAATATTCTGAAGCCCTTTATAAATGTGAATTATTATTACTCATTCTTGCCTAGACTGCTAAGTCGGCCAAACTACCTTCCAGCACTGGTGACTAAAGTGTAAATTAATTGACTAAGTGAGAAATTCATCTCACACATTTCCTGCTGAGAGATAAGACTCCTCTGTTCTGTTTGGAGATCTATATATACAAGGCTGTATTTTACTCTGCTTCCCTTAATGTATATATTTGCATCTGATTCCCCAATAAGCTGGGAATTCATCTTATACCAAGAGATACATATTTAAGGTACCAGTATAAAATGCTCATCCTATTAGAAAAGCATATCTCCCATCTTTTAGAGATGTACTTTGAATATTGTTTTATGGCTAGCCAAATAATAATTTGCTTTACTACCCTTTTACATGTTTGGAAGTATTATCAAAAAAATAATAGTTTCTCCAAAAATATACTTTCCTGGGATACTAATCTTTGTGCTTATATTTGGTGCTTTTTCTATAAATGTACTTGGGACATTTTGGACATTTGGACATTAATGGACAGTAACTATGCCCATTATAGTTACTGGAATTCCAAGGGTTACTTGATTGACAGCTTTTCCCCCCTAACTATTTGATTAGAAAAGCTATTGTTAGAGAGGAAAAATCCTCAAAACACTTCATGTGAAGGAAAGGACGGCTGGAGATTGAAAGGTATGAGGACTAAAACTAATTAGTGTTAGGCATAAGGAGGGGCATATAAAAATGTCTTAACCTATTACTGAATACATGATAAGAATAATTTTCAAGATTGTGTTATGACAGCATTTAAATCATTTATTCAACAAATATCTTTTGGGCGCCTATCTTATGCTGGGCACACAGTTCTAGTAGCTGAGAATGAGAAGCAAGTCTATGACTCTGTCCTCTGTAAGTTGCAATAAACAAAAGAATAAGAGTGTGTATGTGTGAGTGTATATGTATGTGTGTATTCTAAGTTGATTAGATAAGGGCAAAGATGCTCACTCCTCGGAAGAAAAGTTATGACCAACCTAGATAGCATATTCAAAAGCAGAGACATTACTTTGCCGACTAAGGTCTGTCTAGTCAAGGCTATGGTTTTTCCAGTAGTCATGTATGGATGTGAGAGTTGGACTGTGAAGAAGGCTGAGCGCCAAATAACTGATGCTTTTGAACTGTAGTGTTGGAGAAGACTCTTGAGAGTCCCTTGGACTGCAAGGAGATCCAGCCAGTCCATTCTGAAGGAGATCAGCCCTGGGATTCCTTTGGAAGGAATGATGCTAAAGCTGAAACTCCAGTACTTTGGCCACCTCATGCGAAGAGTTGACTCACTGGAAAATACTCTGATGCTGGGAGGGATTGGGGGCAGGAGGAGAAGGGGACAACAGAGGATGAGATGGCTGGATGGCATCACTGACTCGATGGACGTGAATCTGAGTGAACTCCGGGATTTGGTGATGGACAGTGAGGCCTGGCGTGCTGCGATTCATGGGGTCGCAGAGTCGGACACGGCTGAGCGACTGAACTGAACTGAGGGTGAAAGGATGAAATGGTGAAAGGAGACAGAGTTTAGTGAGAGTACTGTTTTCAAAGGACTGGCCAAGAAAGGAGGAGTTTAACAATAAAGCAGAAGGTTGAACAAAGTAAAGATGCAAACCCTGTACGTATTTTGGGGAAGAACATACCACCACATAGAGGCAATAGTCCTGCGAGAGCCCTGAGAAGCTGACCTGTGGCAGAGAAAGCATGGTGGTGATTCTGAGTCATCCCAGGGCTTAGATATTCCTCAGCACACTCAATTCTCAGAAAACAGCAAAGAGACCTTTGGCGATGTTAGTAATTGTGCATATGTACCTGTGGGAAGACAAACTGTAAACACTTGAACACTCGTACAGACTATCAAGAGCTAGCAGATGCCTAGTTTATATAAAGCTAGCAGAAGCTTGACATCAATTTCAGGGATATTTAGTGAATAATTCTTAAATTTCCAAACCATATTCATGAATATGTTTTGGAAGAAGAGTAAATGTATACTGGAGAAATGTATTTAATTTGGACAACTATGGATTGGGTCCAAAGGCCCACTGGCTAACTCAGACAAAGCAGCAGAGTGTTCAGTGATTCATGGATCAATAGATCATAACTTTTGCTTTCAATTCTTTTTATAAAGTTAAAATTCACGTGCCATAAAATGTACCCTTTTAAGTATACAGTTTAGTGGTTTGTGGTATATTCACAAAGTTGAGGACATTTCACAACTATCTAATTTCCCTAGGTTTTCATGACACCATGTATCAATTACCAGTCACTGCTTGGTTCTCCTTTCCCCAGTTGCTTGCAAACTTTAATATACTTTTTGTTTCTGTGAATTTGCCTCTTCTGGACATTTCATATAAAGGGGATCATAGAGTAGGTAGTTTTTTGGGTCTGCCTTCTATCACATAGCATAACAATTTCAAGGCCATCCATGTTATAGTATGAATAAGTACATCATTCTTTCTTACGGCTGAATAATATTCTGTTGTATGGATATATCACATTTTATTTATCCATTTGTCTGTCAATGGCCATTTGGGCTATTATGAATAATGTTGCTTTGCATATGTCCATACAAGTATCTGTGTGGAGATATATTTCCAATTCTTACATGTGTATACTTAGGAGTGGAATTCCTGGGTCATATGAGAACTCTGTTCAGCTTTTTGAAAGTGAAAGTGCTCAGTCACGTCTGACTCTTTGCAACCCCGTGGACTTGCGAGTCCATAAAATTCTCCAGGCCAGAATACGGGAGTGGATAGCCTTTCCCCTCTCTAGGGGATCTTTCCAACTCAGGGATTGAACCCAGGACTCACACATTGAAGGCAGATTCTTTACCAGCTGAGCCAGAATGAAAGCCCAAGAATACTGCAGTAGGTAGCCTATCCCTTCTCCAGTGGATCTTCCTGACCCAGGAATTGAACCAGGGTCTCCTGCATTGCGGGTGGATTCTTTACCAACTGAGCTATCAGGGAAGCCCACTCACCTTTTTGAGGAACTGCCAAATGATTTTCCAACCTGGCTATACCATTCTACATTCCCATCAGCCATGTGTGAGGGTTCCAATTTCCCCACATCCTCTTCATAGTTTCTGTCTTTTTGATTATAACCATTCTAGTGTGTGTGATTATATTTATCTCACTGTGGTTTTTATTTGTGTTTCCTTAAGGTACTTATTCAGGGAAGCTCCTATCTGCTTCCTTGGTGGCTCAGACAGTAAAGTGTCTGCCTGCAATTCAGGAGACCTGGGTTTGATCCTTGGGTGGAGAAGATCCCCTGAAGAAGGAAATGGCAACCCACTCCAGTACTCTTGCCTGGAAAATTCCATGGACAGAGGAGCCTGGTAGGCTATAGTCCATGGGATTGCAAAGAGTCAGACACAACTGAGCGACTTCACTTATCACTTCAGGTGGCTCAGCGGTGAAGAATCTTCCTGCAATGCAGGAAATGTGAGTTTGATTCCTTGGTTGTGAAGATCCCCTGGAGTAGGAAATGGCAACCTGCTTCGGTATTCTTTCCTGGGAAATCCCATGGACAAAGGAGCCTGGTGCCCTACAGTCCATGGGGTCACAAAAGAATCCCACATGACTGAGCATGTACACACGAGTGGGGTGCATATTTAATCTGTAGATCTATTTGCAGAGTGTTACCATTTTGACAATCCATGAGTACAAGATATATCTCCATTTGTTTTAGGTTTTCTTTAATTTCTCTCTACAGTGTTTTATAGTTTTGGGTATACACTTTGCACTTCTTTTGTCAAATTTATTCCCAAGTATTCTTTTGAATGCTATGGTAAATAGAATTGTTTTCATAATTTAATTTTCAGAGTTTTTATTGCTATTCTATAGAAATGCAATTGACTTTGGTGTATTGTTCCTGTGTCCTAAAACTTTGCTGAAGTAGTTGATTACTTCTAAAAAATTTCTGGTGGATCTCTTCCTATATGCACTGTCATGGCATTTTGCAAATATAGTTTAATTTTTCCTTTCCAGTCTGATGGCTTTTATTTTATATTTTCCTTGCCTAGTTGCTTTGACTAGACATCTGTACAATGTTGAATAGAAGTGACTTGAGTAGATATACTTGTCTTGATCTTAGGAGAAAAGTTTTCAGTTTTTTACTGTCTGATGTACCTATAGACTTTTGTAGATAGCAGTTGAGAAATTTCTCTTCTAATCTTGGATTTTTTAGTGTTTTTTTTTTTTTTTAAATCTTGAAAGGGTGTTGGATTTGTCAAATACATTTTCTGAAATAGTTAAATTTTTGTCCTTTGTTCTTTTTCTCTGGTGCATCAATTACATTGACTAATTTTCATATGTTGGATGCACCTTTGCATTCCTTGAATAAATCCCACTTGGTCATAATGTATAATTATTTTTTTAAGTTGTTGGATTTTATTTGCTAGCAATTTGTTGAGGACTTTTGCAATGTGTTTATCTATTTTTTTTAGTATGAGGGTAATTCTGGCTTGATAGGGTGAATTGGAAAGTGTTCCCTTTTCTATTTTTAAATTTTTAGGGAAGAATTTGAAAAGGGTTGGTTATTTGTTATTTTTCTTTAAACATTTGGTAAATGACCAGTGAAGATTTCTTGTCCTGGGGTTTCCTTTGTGAAAAGTTTTAAAAATTACTCTTCCAGTTATGTTGTTGTTGTTTAGTTGCCCAGTCATGTCTGATTCTTTGCAACCCCATGGACCGCAGTAGGCAAGGCCTCTCTGTCCCTCACTATCTCCTGAAGTTTGCTAAAGTTCATGTCCATTTCATCAGCGATGCCATCCAGCCATCTCATCCTCTGATGCCCTGTTCTCCTTCTGCCGTCAATCTTTCCCCACATCAGGGACTTTTTCAATGAGTTTGCATTAGATGACCAAAATACTGGAGTTTCAGCTTCAGCATCAGTCCTTCCAATGAATATACAGGATTGATTTCCCTTCAGATTGACTCGTTTGATCTTCCTTGCTGTCCAAGGGACTCTCAGGAGTCTTCTCCAGCACCATAGTTTGAAAGCACCCATTCTTCAGCACTCCGCCTTCTTTAGGATCCAGCTCTCATAACCGCACATGACCACTGGGCAGCCGTAGCCTTGACTATATGGATCTTTGTCGGCAGAGTAATATTTCTGCTTTTCCACACACTGTTAGGGTTCCTGTCAAGAAGCAAACATCTTCCGATTTCACGGCTGCAGTCACGATCTGCAGTGACCTTAGCGCCCAAGAAGAGGAAAGCTGTCAGTACTCCCACCTTTCCCCCCTCTATTTGCCGTGAAGTGATGGGGCCAGATACCATGATCTTAGTTTGGTTTAATATTTAGTTTTAAGCCAGCTCTTTTACTCTCCTCCTTCACCCTCATCTAGAGGCTCTAGTTCCTCTTCACTTCCTGTCATTAGAGTGGGATCATCTGCATATCTGAGGTCGTTGATATTTCTCTCGCCTATCTTGATTCCAGCTTGTAACTCATCCAGCTGGCATTTCTCATGGTGTGCTCAGCATATAGACTAAACAAACAGGGTGATAGCAGACAGCCCTGTCATACTCCTATCTCAATCTTGAGAAATCCTTTCACAATCTTGTCATATTCCTTTCTTACTTTCATAGGTGTATTGATATTTAGCACTGCTTCTTGAATAAATTTTGGTAGTTTGTGTCTTTTTCGGTGTTTGTCCATTTCATCTTGGTTATCTAATTTGTTGTCATATATTTCAGAGTATTCCCTAATAATATTTTTGTTTCTGTAAGGTCAGTAATGACATGTATGCCCAAAGATACAGCTTTATAATCATGGTTTTATGCTGTCATCTTTTAAATTATATAAGAGAAAAATAGAATTAAGACAAAAATATATTTATACTGTCTTTTATATTTACTTGGAGAAGGCAATGGCACCCCACTCCAGTACTCTTGCCTGGAAAATCCCATGGATCGAGGAGCCTGGTGGGCTGCAGTCCATGGGATCGCTGAGAGTTGGGCATGACTGAGTGACTTCATTTTCACTTTTCACTTTCATGCACTGGAGAAGGAAATGGCAACCCACTCCAGTGTTCTTGCCTGGAGAATCCCATGTAGTTAGCTTTACTAGTGTATTTTATTTCTTTGTGTAAATTTGAGTTACTGTCTAGTATCATTTTAGCCTGAAGGGCTAATTTCTTTTTGATTTCTTGCAGATCAGGTTGCTAGCAACAAATTCTCTCAAATTTTGTTTATCTCTGAATGTCTTAATTTCTCCTTCGTTTTTGAGTGATGAGTTTATACTAGGCTTCCCTGTTGCCTCAGACTGTAAAGAATCTGCCTGCAATGCAGGAGACCTGGGTTTGATCCCTGGGTTGGAAAGATCCCCTGGAGAAGGGAATGGCAACCCACTCCAGCATTCTTGCCTGGAGAATTCCGTGGACAGAGGAGCCTAGCAGACTACAGTCCATGGGGTTGCAAAGAGTCAGACACGACTGAGCAACTAATATTTTCACTTACTAGTTATATAATTCTTTGTTGACAGTTTCTTTCTTTCAGCACTTTGAATGTCATCCCACTATTTCCCTACCTTCATGATTTCTGATGAGAAATTAACTGTTAAGGTGTTTGAGAGTCCTCCTATATGAAGATTTACTTCTCTGTTTCTACTTTCAAGATTCTTCCTTTGTCTTTAACTTCTGATGTATGTCTAAGCTGTGGACCTCTTTAAGTTTATCCTTCTTGGATTTCATTGAGGTTCTTGGTTGAGATGTATAGATGAATGTTTTTCATCAATTTGATAAGTTTGGGAAATTATTTCTTCAAATATTTTTTTCTGTGTTGTTCTCTCTCTCCTCTTTCTAGGATTCCTTTTAAATGTATGGTGGCATGCTCAGTCATGTCTTCAGGTCTGAGGTCTGTTCACTTTTCTTCATTCTTAAATCTCTATTCTTCTGATTGGATCATATTGATTAACCTGTCTTCAAGGTTACTAATTCTTTCTTCTGTCTGCCTGAAATTGGTGTTGAGCACTTGTAGTAAATTTTTAATTTCAGTTATTGTATTTCTCAACTCTAGAATTTTTATTTGGTTCTTAAAAAATAATTTTTTCCTATTTTAATTGATATTCTGGATTTGGTGAGACATAATTCTCATACTTTAGTGTTTTGGGCATGGTTTCTCTCAGTTTCTTTAATATAATTAAAATAGTTAATATAAAATATTTGTCCACTTAGTCCAACATCTGAGCTTTCTCAGGAACAGTTTCAATTGGTTGCTTTTTTTCCTCCCAGCGCACTCTGTTGTTTATTTGCATATTTCTTGACTTTTTGCTGAAAGCCAGACATTTAATATAATGCAGCAACTTAAAAGTCAGATTCTTCCCAGTATTTGTTGTTGCTGTTTGTTGTTGCCTGCTTCTTTAATAACTTTTCCTAACTAATTTTGTAAAGTTGTATTCTTGGTCGTAGCCGCTGAGGTCTCTGTTCAATAAGCTCTGTGGTCAGATAGTAATTCAACAGATACTTCCTTAGATTTTTAGAACCAGTCAGTCTCTCTGTGTTTTATGAGGAGCTCTTTGTGTCACGGTATGTGTCTTCAACACTTAGCTATGAAGTTGACAACTCTACCTTAGCCTTCACTTCCTGCTTGTGCAGGGTGTCATGTCTGACACATGTGAGAATTTAAGGTTTTCCCAGGTCTTTCTTGACTATTTGTACAGCTTCAGTCATGTTCATAGCCCTATGAATGAGTGACCTCTTAGATTCCTAGGAACATGCCAGAGATTTTCAGTTATCTGTGGACATCTCATTCTCCATGTTTTCCTTTCACTTTTTATGATTAGCTCATCCACTACCATGGGCAGCTGATTTGTTCAACAATTGCTTCTGATTGTTTTCAACAAACACCGCAGGATGAAGCCTATTCTGCAATGAGCAAACGCTGAGTCAGGTACCATAAAGCCAGTCTTGCTAGTGGGGTCTTCCAAGGAATCAGGTCAAATAATGACATTTTCCTGGGAATGGAATTTGAAAGACCTTCAGTCATGTTTTTCCCCTTTCAGTGGCTTCCAGGCAGCTGATTTTCACTATGAATGCAGATTCTTGGCTTTTAAAATTATCATGGATTAGTGGAGGGAAAAATGAAAATAAAGCAAGTCCAAGTGTCACAAAGCTCACTGATCTTATCAAGATTTAGCTGTTCTTCTTGAATACATACTCCCTAGATTTCTACAAGTCTTTGGTTAATTTTGATTTGAAAAAGTTGAATCTGACAGTTTTGGCCAACATTCTTGTTGCTTTTATGGAGGAGAGAATTTTCAGAGGTCTTAATATTTGTGTCAACTACAAAGTGGCACTTGCTAAGGGCATTAACCATCTGCCTCTGCAGAAATTAAATCATGTGCTGCTGCAGCTGTTGACCTTTGACATGTCCTGAAGGGAGTTCAGGGTGGAAAATAGGAACAAGGCACTTTGTGCTCTAGAAAAACTGGTGAAACAGGTCTTTAAACAGTTAGATATTTTCAGGAACTGATTTCATGAGCCCAATCCTTGCATCTCCTCATATCTAGAAAAGCACTAAATCCCTTCATGGTGACCTCAGCTCCTTGTGACTAGCAGAAAACCTTTTGTAAGATAACTGCTTGATTACATTGAACTCCCCCTTCACCAAAATCACATATATTCACCTTTTCCTCACAACCTCTTTGGAGCAGTTTCTCAGAGCTATCTGAGGTGCTGTCTCCCAGGCACCAGTCCTCATTTGGATCCAAATAAAACTTAATTCACAACTCTAACGTTGTACATCTTTTTTAAGTTAACACTTGATATTTTCACTGATGTCACTAGAATACTTTTGTGAATCAATTTGGCCTCTCATATTTTGTTACACTGTTTCAAATTAAAGCCAGTTGTCTTAGTTTGGGTTCTACTGGAAGCAGAGCCTGAGGTAAAGACTTGTGTGCAGGTAGTTTATTTGAAAGTTTGATTCTAGGGAGCAGGGGTGAAGTAGCAGAAAAAATGAAGAATGGGAAGGAGGACAAGTCAATATAAGAGCATGTTACTGAGCTCACTGCTACAAACAATGGAGGCTTAGCTGCACCAGGACCTCCATGGAAGCCATCTTCCAAGGCCAGAAGTTAATGCATTTTTTCCATCAGTTTTTGTCTTTCATTGTTTGAGGATTACTCACAAGATTCTTAACTACCTAACATGTCCAAGTCTCAAATTGCTATGGAGTTAATGTGCCATTCAGACATTGGTGGCAGAGGGTAGTATTTGTAGGAGACACTATATCAGCACAAAATTAATCAGAGCTCTCAATGATATTATCTTCCCTAGATGAGACTGTGATCAGAGGAAGGCAAGAGAACATGAATAGAGTACCTATGTATTAGTTTGTTTTTGTAAAGGTATTTTATGAAATAAATTCCAATAAAAGCAATAGAAAAAATTTTTACTCTGAATAACATATGCTGTATTTAATGTTTTCATCTCAAGTGTCTATACTATTATTACTAAGGTGTACTTTATATATAAATTTATATAGTATATCAATGTTTATTAATTTTGACCCAAGTTTCTCTAAGTAGAGCTGTGAGTTAGTTTCCATTTTATTTAATATCACAATTTTAGGTGCTATTTTATATTAATATGCAATTCATTAAATTCATCCTTAACAATCTAGTTTCTTCTCTTTTAGTGCTGTGTAACAGAATTAGATTTCTATCCCTAGGGTACTGAAAGGTGACAGCAAGTTTATGTTACATTCTGAAGTTTATTAGATATGTTTGGAAGAAGACATGTCAGATGCTTAGATTAAGAAAATTTGGACTTTTCCAAGTGCCTTATGATCCTAAAGGAGAAAAAAAAGTATTAGTATAGAAGTTTCAACTCTCTAAGTGTTACTGAAATTTTATTGTTTTTTTATAACAAAAATCTTATGGAGTTGTAAGTAGCATTATGCTGCAGTGTCATAGCAAGAAGGTGGAGTAGAAGGATGTGTGTTCATCTTCTCCTGCGAAAACTGCAAAATTACAATACGCTGCTAAACAACCATCGATAGGAGCATGTTGGGTCCCACCAAAAAAAGATACCTCATGTCCAAGGGCAAAGGAGACACCCTAACAAGATGGTAGGAGGGGTAAAATCAGGTGTAGAATCAAAACCCCATACCTGCCAAAGATGCTCGGAGGGCTCAAACAAAACCTTGTCTGTACCAGGACCCAGAAACCCCACAGAGACTGAGCCAGACCTGCCTTTGAGTGTTTGAGTGTTTCCTGCGGAGGCACGGGTCAGTAGTGGCCTGCCACGGGGACAGGGACTCTGGCTGCAGCAGACCTGGGTCATGCAGCATGTGGCAGAAGTCCTCTTGGAGGAGGTCGCCATTAGCCTCACCACAGAGCTGCTGAGCAGGTGACTCACAAACTGCAGACCAATTATGCCAAATAAATTCTTGCACTGTTAAGAAAGTTCTAGGACCCACAACAGATTTCCCAACCTGGGGACCTGGCAAACGGACTGAGAACCCCCAGGGAGAACCCCCAGGGAATTTGACATCACTAACTCAAGTTATCCTTGTCTAACTCAATGAAACCATGAACCATGCCATGTAGGGCCACCCAAGACAGAAGGGTCATGACAAAATGCGGTCCACTGGAGAAGAGAATGGCAAACCATTTCACCATTCTTGCCTTGAGAACCCCAGGAACAGTATGAAATGGCAAAAAGATATGGAACTGAAAGATGAACTCCCTAGGTTAGTAGGTGCCCAATATGCTACTGGAGAAGAGTGGAACAGTAACTCCAGAAAGAATGAAGAGATGGAGCCAAAGCTGGAATCAAGATTGCTGGCAGAAATATCAATAACCTCAGATAGGCAGATGGCACCACCTTATGACAGAAAGTGAAGAGGCGCTAAAGAGCCTCTTGATGAAAGTAAAAGATAACAAAGAAAAAGCTGGCTTAAAACTCAACATTCAGAAAACTAAGATACGGCATCTGATCCCATCACTTCATCTCAAGTAGATGGGGAAACAATGGAAACAGGGAGAGACTTTTTCTTGGACTCCAAAATCACTGCAGATGGTGACTGCAGCCATGAAATTAAAAGATGCTTGCTTCTTGGGAGAAAAGCTATGACAAACCTAGACAGCATATTAAAAAGCAGAGATATTCAGTTCAGTTCAGTCGTTCGGTTGTGTCCAACTCTTTGCGACCCCATGAATCGCAGCACGCCAGGCCTCCCTGTCCATCACCAACTCCCGGAGTTCACTCAGACTCGCGTCCATCGAGTCATTGATGCCATCCAGCCATCTCATCCTCTGTTGTCCCCTTCTCCTCCTGCCCCCAAATCCCTTCCAGCATCAAAGTCTTTTCCAATGAGTCAACTCTTCACATGAGGTGGCCAAAGTACTGGAGTTTCAGCTTCAACATCAGTCCTTCAAAAGAAATCCCAGGACTGATCTCCTTTAGAATGGACTGGTTGGATCTCCTTGCAGTCCAAGGGACTCTCAAGAGTCTTCTCCAACACCACAGTTCAAAAGCATCAATTCTTTGGCGCTTAGCCTTCTTCACAGTCCAACTCTCACATCCATACATGACCACAGGAAAAACCATAGCCTTGACTAGACGGACCTTAGTTGGCAAAGTAATATCTCTGCTTTTGAATATACTATCTAGGTTGCTCATAACTTTTCTTCAAGGAGTAAGCGTCTTTTAATTTCATGGCTACAGTCACCATCTGCAGTGATTTTGGAGCCCCCCAAAATAAAGTCTGACACTGTTTCCACTGTTTCCCCATCTATTTCCCATGAAGTGATGGGACTGGATGCCATTATCTTCGTTTTCTGAATGTTGAGCTTTAAGCCAACTTTTTCACTCTCCTCTTTCACTCTCATCAAGAGGATTTTTAGCTCCTCTTCACTTTCTGCCATAAGGGTGGTGTCATCTGCATATCTGAGGTGATTGATATTTCTCCTCGCAATCTTGATTCCAGCTTGTGTTTCTTCCAGTCCAGCGTTTCTCTTGATGTATTGTGCATGTAAGTTAAATAAGCAGGGTGACAATATACAGCCTTAATGTATTCCTTTTCCTATTTGGAACCAGTCTGTTGTTCCATGTCTAGTTCTAACTGTTGCTTCCTGACCTGCATACAGATTTCTCCAGAGGCAGGTTAGGTGGTCTGGTATTCCCATGTCTTTCAGAATTTTCCACAGTTTATTGTGATCCACACAGTCAAAGGCTTTGGCATAGTCAATAAAGCAGAAATAGATGTGTTTCTGGAACTCTTTTGCTTTTTCCATGATCCAGCAGATTTTGGCAATTTGATCTCTGGTTCCTCTGCCTTTTCTAAAACCAGCTTGAACATCAGGAAGTTCATGGTCCACGTATTGCTGAAGCCTGGCTTGGAGAATTTTGAGCATTACTTTACTAGTGTGTGAGATAGGTGCAATTGTGCGGTAGTTTGAGCATTCTTTGGCATTGCCTTTCTGAGGGATTGGAATGAAAACTGGCCTTTTCCAGTCCTGTGGCCACTGCTGAGTTTTCCAAATGTGCTGGCATATTGAGTGCCCCACTTTCACAGCATCATATTTCAGGATTTGAAATAGCTCTACCGGAATTCCATCACCTCCACTAGCTTTTTTCATAGTGATGCTTTCTAAGGCCCACTTGACTTCACATTCCAAGATGTCTGGCTCTAGCTGAGTGATCACACCATTGTGATTATCTGGGTCATGAAGATCTTTTTTGTACAGTTCTTCTGTGTATTCTTGCCACCTCTTCTTAATATCTTCTGCTTCTGTTAGGTCCAGACCATTTCTGTCCTTTATGGAGCCCATCTTTGCATGAAATGTTCCCTTGGTATCTCTAATTTTCTTGAAGAGATCTCTAGTCTTTCCCATTCTGTTGTTTTCCTCTATTTCTTTGCATTGATCGCTGAAGAAGGCTTTCTTATCTCTTCTTGCTATTCTTTGGAACTCTGCATTCAGATGCTTATATCTTTCCTTTTCTCCTTTGCTTTTAACCTCTCTTTTTTTCACAGCTATTTGTAAGGCTTTCTCAGACAGCCATTTGGCTTTTTTGCATTTCTTTTCCATGGGGATGGTCTTGATCCCTGTTTCCTGTACAATGTCACGAACCTCAGTGCATAGTTCATCAGGCACTCTATCTATCAGATCTAGGCCCTTAAATCTATTTCTCACTCCCACTGTATAATCATAAGGGATTTGATTTAGGTCATACCCGAATGGTCTTGCGGTTTTCCCTGTTTTCTTCAATTTCAGTCTGAATTTGATAATAAGGAGTTCATGATCTGAGCTACAGTCAGCTCCTGGTCTTGTTTTTGCTGACTGTATAGAGCTTCTCCATCTTTGGCTGCAGAGATTATAATCAATCTGATTTCAGTGTTGACCATCTGGTGATGTCCATGTGCAGAGTCTTCTCTTGTGTTGTTGGAAGAGGGTGTTTGCTATAGCCAGTGCATTTTCTTGGCAAAACTGTATTAGCCTTTGCCCTGCTTCATTCCGCATTCCAAGGCCAAATTTGCCTGTTACTCCAGGTGTTTCTTGACTTCCTACTTTTGCATTCCAGTCCCATATAATGAAAAGGACGTCTTTTTTGGGTGTTAATTCTAAAAGGTCTTGTAGGTCTTCATAGAACCGTTCAACTTCAGCTTCTTCAGCATTAGTGGTTGGGGCATAGACTTAGATTACTGTGATATTGAATGGCTTGCCTTGGAAATGAACAGAGATCATTCTGTCATTTTTGAGACTGCATCCAAGTACTGCATTTCGGACTCTCTTGTTGACCATGATGGCTACTCCATTTCTTCTGAGGGACTCCTGCCTGCAGTAGTAGATATAATGGTCATCTGAGTTAAATTCACCCATTCCAGTCCATTTTAGTTCGCTGATTCCTAGAATGTCGACGTTCACTCTTGCCATCTCTTGTTTGACCACTTCCAATTTGCCTTGATTCATGGACCTGACATTCCAGGTTCCTATGCAATATTGCTCTTTACAGCATCGGACCTTGCTTCTCTCACCATTCACATCCACAACTGGGTATTGTTTTTGCTTTGGCTCCATCCCTTCATTCTTTCTGGAGTTATTTCTCCACTGACCTCCAGTAGCATATTGGGCACCTACTGACCCGGGGAGTACCTCTTTCAGTATCCTACCATTTTACTTTGCCAAAAAAGGTCCATCCAGTTAAAGCTATGGTTTTTCCAGTAGTCAGGTTGGGATGTGAGAGTTGGCCCATAAAGAAAGGTGAATGCTGAAGGATTGATGCTTTTGAACTGTGGTATTGGAGAAGACTCTTGAGAGTCCCTTGGATTACAAGGAGATCCAACCAGTGTATCCTTAAGGAAATCAGTCCTGAATGTTCATTGGAGGGACTGATGCTGAAGCTGAAACTCCAATACTTTGGCCACCTGATCTGAAGAACTGACTCATTTGAAAAGACCCTGATGCTGGGAAAGACTGAAGGCGGGAGAAGAGGATGACAAAGCATGAGGTGGTTGGATGACTTCACCGACTTGATGGACATGAGTTTGAGTAAGCTCCGGGAGCTGATGATGGACAGGGAGGCCTGGCATGCTGCAGTCCATGGAGTCACAAAGAGTTGGATACAACTGAGTGACTAAACTGAACCTAACTGAACACTGCCCTGGATTCTGTCAGATGGATATTTATTTTATGCCAACAAAGAAAATTTTCAGATTATTATATAGTATTATCTGTCTATTAGGTAATATTTATCTGTGATTAACAGCATTCCCTGATGACTGAGACAGTAAAGCATCTGCCTGCAATGCAGGAGACTCAAGTTTGATCTCTGGGTCAGGAAGACCTCCAAGGAGAAGGAAGTGGCTACCCTCTCCAGTATTCTTGCCTGGAGAATTCCATGGACAGAGGAGCCTGGTGGACTAATAGGCTCACAAAGAGTCGGACATGACTGAGAAGCTAACACATATGATTAAAACACAACTTCCAAATTAATGACTAAAGGAGCAGGTCTTCCCTTCAGGGCTTAGAGGACAGAGCATTAAAACAGCATTGTTCTCTGGTCTTGAAACCGAGTAGAATTTTTTTTTTTTTTTTTTGCTGGATTTTAGGCTCATTTGGGAACTGTGACCCCCTTCAGCTTTCCAGTTTCTTCCTTATGTGATGGGAATATCTATCTTAAGCCTGTTCCACCATTGAATTTTAGAAGAGGATAACGTGTGTTCTAGTTTTCACAGATTCACAGATGGAGAGGAATTTTGCTTCATAGTGGATGGTACCCAGAGCCTCACCCATACCTAATTTAGATGATTAGATAACCAGATGATTTAGATAACCAGATTTGGAAACTTTCTTATCGATCCTTAGATGAGATTTTGAATATAGAATGAATGCTATAAATGTTTAAGACTCCTGAGGATGTTCAGATGGGGTGAATGTATTTTGCATATGGTATAGACATGAATTTGGGGAGAGGGCAGAGGTAGACTATAAGGTGTTAGACAGTGTCCTTCCAATGTTCTTGTCCACTGTGAACCTCAGGATGTGATTTTATTTGGAGGTAAGATCTTTGCAGATAGAGTTAGTTAAGAAGAGGTCATCCTGAATTAGGATGGATTCTAAAGCCAATGACTGGTAACTTTAGAAGGCCGTATGAAGTCACACAGACACTCATCCACAGAGATGAGATAGTCCTGTGAAGACAGAGGCAGAGATTGGAAGGATGCATTAAGGAGCACTGAGAATTGCTGGCTGTCACCAGAACGTAGAAAAAGCAAAGAAGGATTCTTCCCTAGAGTCTTCACAGGAAGCATAGCATTGCTGATACCTTAATTTTAGACTTCTAACCTCCATAGCTCGAAGAGAAGAAATTTGTTATTTTAGAAATTTAAGACTTCTATTTTGTGGTATTTTATTACAGCAACTGGAGGGAATTAATGCAATTTTGTTCTCATGCGTGATAGGAGTGACTAAATAAAGAGGAGTTGGAGGTTTTAGAACACATAGATATAGGACAACAAAGCATTTACTTGTCAAATATAGCATTGATTACTAAGTTCACACTGTAGTATTGTTAGGAAGTTGCTAGGTTATGTACAAAGACTATATACTTTCAAATATTTGAGAAATTGTACTGTTATTGATATAATCATATTTTAGAGATTCAGGACCCAATTAAATTATTTTTCCCTAGGATCTTTACCCAGGAATTGAACCAGGGTCTCCTGCATTTTTGCAGGCAGATTCTTTACCAACTGAGCTATCAGGGAAGCCTGGCTCCTTACCAGATAGCATCAGGTATGTCCTTGATGTATGCTCAAATGTGCCTACTCAATTTGCCAATGCTATGTTAACTAGATACTAATGATTTTTTTGTTTTCACCCAACCTTTCATATTTCATGATCATGTGTACTTTATCCATAAAATGCATTTAACAATGAAGCCTGAGAAAAGGAAAGGGAATAAATATATATGTGAAAAGGATATGAGTCACTGAACATTTCTCTTAAGCAGAAACTATAGTGGAGATTAAAATGGTATTTTTTTTTAACAATACTATGAAGCTAACCAACCAAAACTAAATTTTAGAGGGCTCATCTTTTTCTGCTTGTTTTACCTCTACTGTCATCTCCCTTCAAGGCACATCAGAGGCATCATTTCTTCCAGGATGCTATTCTTGAGCTCTGATTCTTGATAATCACCCCACAGCTAGAAGCTGGCTCCTCAGTGCTCTTTCAGATGTCTCATTGCAGTGTAATGATTTGTTTCTGTGATTGTCCTCTCCTCTTGATTATCAGCCCCAAGGAAGTTCATTGGACTAGATAGATAGGCTGTTTAATTTTTTTTGAATATGAACATGATTCATTTTTAAAAACAGCTTTAACAGTATGAGTGACACAAAATAAAATGATTATATTTAAAGTGTACAGTCTAATAAGTTTTGACATATGAATGCACTCATTGGACCATCACTATAACAGGAGAGCAAACATACTCATCACCCCCAAAAGTTTCCTAATGAAGATGCGATATATTTAAATGAAGCTCTAGAGGAGAAATTTATTGTAGAGAATTTAAAGAATTCTGACAAAAAAAGTCAGTGGGTTGGTGGAAATTTGTATAATTTGAAACAGCTAAATCAGAAGCACCAGGCAGACCATTGAGCTAGATTTCAGAGACTCATTCTGACCCGTTGAAATCTCTTCCTTGAACTATAAGTGAAGTGAAGTCACTCAGTCATGTTTGACTCTTTAGGACCCCATGGACTGTACTCTACCAGACTTTTCTGTCCATGGGATTTTCCAGGCAAGGGTACTGGAGTGGGTTGCCATTCCCTTCTCCAGGGGATCTTCCCAACTTAGGGATTAAACCCAGGTCTACCCTCATTGTGGGCAGACGGTTTACCATCTGAACCACTAGGGAAGCCTGTGGCCCAGCTGGTAAAGCATCTGCCTGCAATGTGAGAGGCCTGGGTTCCATCCCTGGGTTGGGAAGATCCCCTGGAGAAGGGAAAGGCTACCCACTCCAGTATTCTGGCCTGGAGAATTCCATGGACTGTACAGTCCATGGGGTTGCAAAGAGTCAGAAAGGACTGAGAGACTTTCACTTTCATTCTATTCCTTGACCCATAGCTAGTCAGTAAATGGTGTCTTGGGTTTGATGTCAACCTTGGTGAGTCTGAAGGTCAGTAAGAAACAACAAAAGAAGCAACAATGCTGTCATTCATTAATTCTAAAGGAGTTTTTCTGGTGGCTCAGATGGTAAAGAATCTGCATGCAATGTAGGGGACTTGGTTTTGATCCCTGAGTCAGAAAGATGCCTTGAAGAAGGAAGTGGCTACCCACTCCAATATTGTACAGTTTTGTTCGCATGTTAACTCCTTCAGGCATGTTACAATTGTAATATAATATGTCATATTTTGATGAGCATTTTTCTTATTAGTATATAAAGTAATAGTCATATTTTATTAAATTATTTTTAATTGGAAGGTAATTGCTTTACAATATGTGATGGTTTTTGCCATACATCAATATGAATTGACCACAGGTGTACATCTTTCCCCCCACCACCCTAAACTCCCTGCTCACCTCCCAAGTAATAGTCTTAATATCAATTTTGCCTTATATATTACCAAAAAATCTTCTACTTCTCTATGGTTAAGAGATCAGAGACAGAATGCCCATTATGTTTTCTGTAGGTTTCAGTTGCTTCCTCAGCATGCTTGATTCTATATTCTTGGCCAGTCTTCAGAGGTACGGCTGTTGCCATAGGGTGCAGTAGCAGTCAGTTGGAAAGACTCAGGAAAATAATAGAGCCATATGATGATAAAATGACCTGAGGTACCAGTGAGATGTTATTCTTTCCCAAAAGAAGCTAGAACTGTATTCAAAATTCCTCCAAGTCATTGTGTAAATAAAGACATGTTTTAAAGTTCCACTGAAAATAGGCAAATAAGAGGGAACAGAGTAAAGGACTAATCAAAAGCAGCAGGAAGAACTTGAAAAATGAACCTTTTGCAGGTCATAAAGTTGTTGTTTAGTTGCTAAGTCGTCTGACTCTTTTGTGACTGCACTGAATGTAGCCCCCCAGGCTCTTCTGTCCATGGGATTCTCCAGGCAAGAATACTGTTGTGGATTGCCATTTCCTTCTCCAGGGGATCTTTCTGACCCAGGGATCACACCCAGGTTTCCTGCATTGCAGGCAGATTCTTTACCATCTGAGTCAAATGCTTAATATTTTAATAGTTTATTTTTCAGATGATCTAAGTCTTGGACAGTGAGATACTTTATCATTGCCCAAACATATTATAATAAGGTATTACATTCCACAGTATCTTTAGGTATTTCAGGTCCTTGGAAATGTTTCTGAAACTTGGGTAGGCCATGGGAAAAAAGGAGATTTAAAGAGAGACAAAAACATTGGTTTGGCCGTTTCCTTAAAGCAAGTTTTCAGTGTTCTGGTACAATCAAAGAGTTGGCTTAAAAATAAGGTGGATACATCAAGCTTTTCTCAAAGACCCATGTTTCCTCCATTACAGTCACTCTGACAGATTTATTAGTCTCTTTATCTTCTTTTTTTGTTTCACTTTTTTCTCCTATCAGTAATGGAGAATGATTCTCAATTCATGCAAATGAATATTACTATACAGACAAGTGTAGCTGACATTCACTGAATGCTAATTTTATTATTCAGATTTAGCATGTGCATAAATTAAGTTGTGTTGTTCAAGTTTCTTTATACAGTTGTTATGAAATGAATACTTCCTAAGCTAAAGTCATTCTCTTGTTAACTTTGTTTTTACAATTCTTTATAAATATACCTATGAAGACTATTTGCCTTCCCTATTTTTTAGAAAGGAAGAATTATAAGTAGAAGGTTAACAATAGGAAGGATGTGCATTAATTTGCATAAAATTATTGTTAAGGAGAAAATTGCAAGTATTGTAATGTTGAGATTGCATGCAGTACATAATAATTATGTCATTATACTTTAAATATTCTGTTATTGGTCATAATTGTCAACTTTTAAGAGTAACCTTTGAGGAACAATAGGTTAAGGAAAATGGGTAGGGAGAAGATCAGTGAGAAATCTTATTGAGAGATAGTAGTGTGGCAGAGACCGACTAGCTATTCACCAAACTAGCTTCTCTTCTCTTCTTCTTGACCACACAGTTAAATCATATTTCCTAACCTTCTTTCTACTCAGGTATAGCCATGTGTTGGAGATCTATCCATTGCCATGTGAACAGAAGTGACAAGTTCCATTTTTCAGATTGGCTTATAGATTCTGACAGATAATTCTCCAACCTCTTCTTCACCAACTCAGCACAGCTGGGCCTGGGGCCCTGGAAAACCTCATGGTGGAGATAAGAAGCCACAGAAAGCATGGCCTCTGATGTCATGTATGGCTACTGAGGCGAAGGCCCCTCACTGCTTAGAAAAATGGTATGTTTGACTTTATACGAGAAATAAACTTCTATTGCATTTGAGCTATCATACACTTTTTAGTTTGCTACTATAGCTAGTATTACCTTAATGCATACAAATGGAAGCAAAGAATTTCTGGGTAATCCATTATCTTAATTTTTAGTATGCTGTTAAACCCACCAAAATTGTGCATGCATGCTCAGTTGCTTTAGTTATGTCTGACTCTTTGTGACCATATGGATTGTAGCCCACCAGGCCCCTCTGTCTATGGGATTCTCCAGGCAAGAATACTAGAGCGGGCTGCCATGTCCTCCCCCAGGGAATCTTTCCAAACCAGGGATCGAACCTGCGTCTCCTGTGACTCCTGCACTGAAGGTGGATTCCTTACCACTGTGTCGCTGGGAAAGCCCCACCAAAACTGTACATTGTCTTAAAAAGATATCCTTTATTTTTTAATTGTGAAAGATTTCATTGCTATAACACAAGCAGTTATTATTTGTACGGGCTCTATTATTAGTCGGTGACAACAAAAAATAAGGAAATCTTTGACATATAAGGGGACTTTAAAATTGTCTTGAAGCAAAAGTCATAGGTTTTTATTTTTATTATTTATATTGACTCTGAAAAAGAAAAAAAAGATCCAGAATGCTATGAGAAATATGTTGGTTTCTTCATGGTTGGTGTTGTGTTTGGATTGTGTATGTTATCTTTATATTCAGCAGTGTGTGTAAGATTTCCCTCTCTCCCTCCCTCCTTTCAGCCAAGTGACTTACCTAATGTGTGTCTGTAACTAGAGAGGCAGATTATGGATCTGCTAGAGGATAGATCTGGACTGGAGGTAATGTTTGAATTTAATGGATCCTTAGAAATAATTTCATCCTATGCCATTATTTATAGATGAAGGAAATTATTTCTAGGAGGCGTGCATTCTTATAGTGCTTACTGTTTACATAACATTTTGTATCATCTCATTTATTCTTCACGACTTATCATTTGAGGAATTGTTACCTCCATATTTGTAACTGAGAAGTTGAATACTTAAACGTATTTAAGGTTTCCAACTCCTTTGAAGATGATGAACCCTTCAGTAAAGGATGAAAATGATTGATACACCTAGTGGCAGATAAAGACACTGCAAGGGCAAGGACGGAGATTGGGCTGGTCCTGCAAGGTCATTTCCTTCATGGTCTCCTTCCCATGGAGACTGAGTGAAATTGCTGAGTAGAGCAAGGGCAAAACAATGGAATGTGTTACCTGCTCTTGAGATAAAGTAACCTCACCTCTAGTTCATGGGACATACCTAAGAAGAGCTCCAGCCTTCAAAGGTGTTTTTCCATTGGTGAAAATAGTAAGGGATGTGCCTTAGTCTGTTTAGCTGCATTAACATAATATCATAAACTGAGTGGCTTATAAACAACAGAAATTTATTTCTCACACTTCTTGAGGCTGGAAAGTTCTAGGCACGGGCAGATTGGATATCTGGTGAAGGTCTGCTTCCTGGCTCAGAGATGCTGCGTCGTCTTATGTCCTTACATGTTGGAAGGGGCAAGAACACTCTGGAGTCTCTTCTGTAAGGACATTAATTCCATTCACGAGGACTCCACCTTTGTAACTTAATCACTCCTAAAGGTGCTACCTCCAAATATTATAACATTGTGTGCCAGGATACAACATAAGAATTTCGGAATAAGTTGGGGTAAGGGGAAACACATTCAGTCTATAGCAGGGTGGAGAGAAGTACATATATTTCCTCCCTTAAGGGAATGAAAGACTCAGGTGGCCTTCTCCTCTCTGTGATTCAAGGTAAAGACATGAGAACAGAGAAGAGTTCTTCCCTATAAAAATGACTCTTATTTTTAGAATTCAGAACTTAACTTTCCATATCCAAGAAAATTGAATAAAGAATGACATGTCTTTCAGTTCAGTTCAGTCGCTTAGTTGTGTCTGACTATTTGCAAACCCATGAACCGCAGCACGCCAGGCCTCCCTGTCCATCACCAACTCCTGGAGTCTACCCAAACCCATGTCCATTGAGTCAGTGATGCCATCCAACCATCTCATCCTCTGTCATCCCATTCTCCTCCTGCCCTCAATCTTTCCCAGCATCAGGGTCTTTTCCAAATAATAAAGGGAAAAGAATTCCTCCTTGAAAGTTATTGTTCTATCTGGTAGCTCTGTGCACTTTCTTTCTGAAGGCCTTAAAAATAGAAAAGCCCTCATACTATGTGAAGGCAAGGGAATGAGCTAAGGAGTCTTTTGAGAATTGTTTCTTCCCAGTGATGCTAAGGTTGAATGACATTGTGGTGTGATTTACAAGTGCAATAAAAACATTGTAGTTGCTTATTATCTTTGTTATTTTAAGTGGCTTTCAGTGAAAAAGATTGTACTAACTAAATAATCTGGAATTTCTAAAATTGTTTTACTTTCTTTGAACTTTAGCAACCCTATTTTAATTATTTAAAATAGGATTGAAACTCTTGAACTCTTGAAACTCTAAAACTCTTGAACTCATCCAGCCAACAACCATTAGCTTTTGAGTGTAAACTAGGATCCATTTTCCCCAGTAGAATAGAGAATAGAGTAATTGTGTGCTCAGTGGAGTCTGACTCTTTGTAACCCTTTGGATTATAGTCCTCCAGGCTCTTCTATCCATGGGATTTTTCAGGCAAGGATACTGGAGTGGATAGCCATTTCCTTCTCCAAGTGATCTTCCCAATCCAGGGATCTAACCCATATCTCTTGCATCTCCTGTACTGGCAGGCAGATTCTTTGCCACAGCGCCATTGGGGATTTACCCAATACTAGTTCTAATATTTATATTCTTAAAGAATCATTTTAAGATTTAGATATATTGAAGAAAGGGTCTCCCTCAGAAAAAAGGGAGCATTTTTGAAAAGAAACAGATTAAGAGCATCTTTGAAAAGCTCGTATCATTCAGCAACTGCAAGTTTAGTGGAAGAATCATCTATAAGCTTCTGAAATTCCGTCATCCTCAGTGTGATTATGTATCATCAGAGAGAGATTTGTACAAGATCTTGCTAAGAGAGAGTCTTTATTGGAGGCTTCTAGAGACTCTTCTAGCCTGATTAAATGTGTTAAGTCTTAACTGTGGTTGAATACTTCTAATCTTAGCCACAAGTGGGTGACCATGACATACCAGCAAGTTCTTGTATCTTTTGAATCATCAAGGGACATTTGAAATACAGTTTCTCTTGCCACTCTCTTTTTAGGAAGAAGAAAATACAATCCTTACCAATTAGCCCCAGAGAAGTTTCATCACTGGTTCATTGCATATTTCCCCACAGTTTTATTAGAAGTGATGTTCCTTACATAGTAAAACTGTCATTATATTATATGTAGGTTGAAGACAACCATCAAAATAACTTGGCTCTATTACATTTCAAGTACTTAGTGACTGCATAATGAAAGACAAGGGGAATTTTAGAAAAAATTAAAAACACACCCAAACCGATATTGGCTACAGAATGATACTCTCATGAACTATGCCAAAATGCTGAATTAGGGGAAAAATATTAATGATTATCTAGGTTATTAAAACTATTAAAATTGCAACGAATCAGTTTCAGAGTCTGAGTTACTGCCAAAATGGGTACGATGCCAGAAAAAGTATGCCTCTTAAAAATTCTTATGGTAAGAATTGAGCATTATGGAAGTGAATAGAGGCATTATATTTTAGGGGTAGATTCTCCAGCTTTGGTAGGTAGCATAATTGTTGGATGAGTTCATAAAAATTAAATATTTGAGCTTCACCTCCTCCCTGCCTTTTAAAAATGAAAATCCTCGTGTAATTATAATGCAGGTGGTATACAAAGCATGGGACGGCTTTAGTATTTATTGAAAGTAAATTTTCTGGCAGTTTAGATAAATCTCAATATCATAATATTGATCAAAAACATCCAGGACCATTTTAGTACATTATTCCACAAGTATTGAAAGTGAGGCCCTTCTGAGTACATCATTATTATTTTTCTATCTATTTTTCATTGTAACATTCATAATATTGTGGATATTTTGCTTTGTTGGGCATGTGGTTATAATTTCTTTGACTTATTTGCTAATTTTTGTATTGTAAAATAAAGGAGGAATTATTAATTTTTAAAAAATCATCAAATGGGTCCCTCTTTCTAAGCCTGTAATTTCCCCCTTATTTTCCTCTGCACCAACATAAGAATGGCCTTCCTTATCAAAACTCTGCTGAGGATTCTCCTCTCTGTTTCCTGTGACCTTCGCCCCTTTATTTCTTTACATATGGAATCAGGCACAGCTTTATCTTCTTCATCTTCGTTGAAATATCTTGAAACTCATTCCAGCAGGGTCTGTTGAACTTTTCCTCCATACTTGTTTCTTTTCAGAAACGTGTAGGTAAGGATTACAGAGATATGGTAGGATCTTGCCTTTATTTAGGTCACATATCAGTGAAGTTCAGAAATGCAAAGCTGAGGGGCAAAGGGAAACAGCTATGCTTAAAAAGCATTTGGACTACCAGGAAGCTCGGTGGAAGTGGCATCATAGGGTTAGTCAAGGAAGTGGAAGCCAGAGGAGGTTGATTAGGATGGGGGGCATCTCTTAAGAAGGAAAATGATAGAAAGTGAAAATGTTCACCCCGAAGAAAGGAAAGCTAATGAGTACATAAAGAGCTACTTTTACATATTTTATTAACTTTATGTAGAAGATGTTTTAATCTATTTTTCTGCTAAAAGAGATTAATAACTGGAAACATGGGGTAGAAGTTTTAGGTGAAATAATTCTAATCCAATATAAGAGAGATTTTTCTTGAAAGAGTAATTTCAATGTTGTGGTAAGTGCCCCACTCTTGGAAATTGTAACACATTGTTTAGATTACTTGCAGTACACAGTGTTTTAAAGGAAATTATCATTTACTTAACTTCCCTGGTAGCTCAGATGGTACAGCATCTGCCTACTATGCAGGAGATCTGGGTTCGATCCCTGGGTGGGGAAGATCTCCTGGAGAAGGAAATGGCAACCCACTCCAGTACTCTTGCCTGGAAAATCCCATGGACAGAGGAGCCTGGTAGGCTGCAGTCCATGGGGTTGCAAAGAGTCGGACATGACTGAGCGACTTCACTTTCACTTTATCATTTAATTAGAGGCTGGACTATATGGCTTATAATAACCCCTTCAATTCTTAGATTTTATGAATCCAGGAGGAACAGTAGAGACGTAGTTATATCTTAATAAAAAAAAATTCCAATCACCCCATTAGCAGTCTGCCTGCCCCCACAACCCCAAAAAATCCAACTTGACTAAGTCGTTTACAAGATGACTCAAGTTAACCCCTGTAATTTAATGTAATATGAATAATTCATGCTGCTGTAGACTGTAAAAGATAGAGAATAAACAATGACAAGATACATAGCTTTGATTGAGATGTCACAACTATAGGATAATAAACTATATGGGTAAATATAAATTATTTTTAAACATTTAATTATTATAAACATGTATCTTCCTTCAAATACACATGCATTTATTCATGGTAGGCTTGAAAAATTCTGTTACTTCAATTTACCAAAATTATTAACACAGATGACATGGTAGTATTAAAAGAAATTATGTGAACTAATTTAAAGTTCAAATTGGTTGGTATAATTTTTTTTACAAGAATCAACTGGGTTGGATGTTTTTACACTACACTGACCATAAAGCATATATTCCTTTTCTGTTTTGTTCAAGTTTTGTATTTGGTGGAAACATTTATTATACTAGTGGGAATTAAAAAAAATATTTATTTATTTGACTGTGCTGGGTCTTAGTTACAGCATGCAGGATCTCTTAGTTTTGGTATGTGGGATCCAGTTCCTTGACCAAGGATTGAACCTGGGCCCCCTTCATCTAGGGCATGGACTCTTAGCTGACCAACAGAGAAGTTATGCTAGTGGGAATTTTTGTCTTGAATTTGTGTTAAGCTCCGTTATTTACTAAGAGGAAGGCAAAAATAGCTGTAATTGTAAAGGCAGTCGCTGGTAAATTGTGGAAGAATTTTCAATTAAGAGGGGTCAATGGAACTTGATAGAATTAGGGTGTATACATTTCCAAGTAATTCATTTGATTTGATTTGACAAGTAATAAGAATTGTAAATAAAGCTTACAAAAATCAGTTAGGCTAATTGAGATGATATTGTCTTTTTTCCTTCTCCCACATGATAGCATTTGATTTATTGGAATAAATACCAAGGGCCATAGCTAGAAATATTGAGAAATAGGTCATAATTGGTTCATTATCACCCCCAACCTCCACTGTTCTAGGCGATCATAGCCAAATATTCTAACTACCTAATTGATACATAAACCAGAGTTGTGCCCCATGTTTTAAACCTGTTCCTCCAGTTAAAGATTACCTGTGGTTTCACTTCATCAGAATCCTTATTCTAAAATTAACCAAGTTGATAAATTAGCTGATGTGAAAATACTAACAGGCTTCCAAGTACCATATCTGGTTGTGTATTAAATTCTAAACTAGACCTTGCTTTCTTCAGTTGATACACTTTTTAGATTTGTAGAGGAGATCATGTCGGAGAAGGCAATGGCACCCCACTCCAGTACTCCTGCCTGGAAAATCCCTTGGATGGAGGAGCCTGGTGGGCTGCAGTCCATGGGGTCACTAGGAGTCGGACATGACTGAGTGACTTCACTTTCACTTTTCACTTTCATGCATTGGAGAAGGAAATGGCAACCCACTCCAGTGTTCTTGCCTGGAGAATCCCAGGGATGGGGGAGCCTGGTGGGCTGCCGTCTCTGGGGTCACACAGAGTCGGACACGACTGAAGCGACTTAGCAGCAACAGCAGCAGCAGCAGCAGCAGCAGAGGAGATCATATAATTTCAAATACTAATTTCATAAATGAATAAAATGAAGGCATGAATTTTAGGTAAATGATATTTCTGGTTTTCTTGCAAGACTTGTCTGCTGATGCTCAAGCCAGTTAGTAGTCATTGGTTCTTAACCTCTTTAAATATAAGATGATACTCTTTATCTATAACAAAGGGAATAGTTGAAAAGTACAAGAAAATCTATTGTTGACTGGGATATGAGGAGATATATATAGTCACCTACCATAGAAATGGATATTTATACTGTTACAGATGTCTTGAAAGCAGTATGATGTTTATTAAAAATAGTGGTACACACACTTTTGACCTAATAATCCCCTCTTATTGTGGCCTAGCCTACAGAAACAAAAGCTTCAGTATATAAGGCTCTATTAGCTGCTTATTAGCATTATTTAGCATTATTTAAGTAGAGTATATAATTTATAACAAATTGAATGCTTTTCATAGACAAATGATTAATTAACTAATCCAACAAATATCTATTAAGTACTTTCTATGTGCCAGGAAGGTTTCCCTGGTGGCTCAGTCAGTAAAGAATCCCCCTGCAATGCGGGAGATCAGGGTTTGATCCCTGGGTGGGGAAGATCCCCTGGAGGGAGGGCATGGCAACGCACTCCAGTATTCTTGCCTAGAGAATACCATGGATAGAGGAGCCTGGCGATTGCAAAGAGTCAGACATTACTGAGCAACTAATAACAGAACAACATGTGTCAGGAACTGCTTTAGGTACTTTGAATACACTAGTGGACGAAACAGTTGAAGATGGAGCTTACATTAGAGTATGGGGCGGGGAGGATAAAGAAAAGATGTGAATCAGATAGTGTGACCTAAGTGTGCAGTATAATCACGTGAGATGGTGGTTATACAGGTTAACATTTTAGCTGGCCTGTCATGATGGCTTAATGGGAAGGTAACATGTTAACAAAAAATGTGAAAGGAATTATTAGAAGAATATTCCAGAGAGAGAGATTAAGTAGAGCAAATGCTTTGAGAAAGGAACATCTCTGAAATATTTTGTGTGAAGAAGAGCTGAGAACCATGAGGAGAACCATAAGAAGTACACCAAGCATCATAGTAGAAAACCCATGAGACGGGATGTATAACCAATAGAGTGAAAAGATCTGGAGACCTGGGTCCTAGGACCGCATCCTGGAATATTCAAGTATTAAAAATTAGGAGAGAAGTATAGGGACCAGTGAAAGAGATGGAGCAGGAGCAAACAGGTAGAAGGGAAAACGAACGTGAGGAAGAAAGAAAACTTGGGGGAAAAAAGTGAAGAAAATATATCAAGGAAAAGGATTTGATAAATAAATGCCTTTGATAGATTAATCAAGGTGAGGGCTGAGAATTACTTATATAATGATTTTGGAGGTCATTGATCACCTGGATTAGCACAGTTTGAGGGGTGATATGAGGGCAAAGTTAAGTGAAAGTCGCTCAGTCGTGTCCAACTCTTTGCGACCCCATGGGCTTAGTCCCTGGAATTCTTCAGGCCAGAATACTGGAGTGGGTAGCCTTTCTCTTCACCAGGGAACTTTCCCAACCCAGAGATCGAACCTAGGTCTCCTGCATTGCAGGCAGATTCTTTACCAGCTGAGCCACAACAGAAGCCCAAGAATACTGGAGTGGGCAGACTATCCCTTCTCCAGTGGATCTTCCTGACCCAGGAATCGAACTGGGATCTCCTGCATTGCAGGCGGATTCTTTAACAGAGCTGTGAAAAAGCCCGATTTAAATGATTCTGTTCTACTGTACTAGAACTGCTATAACAAAATATTATAAACTGGGTGGCTTAACAACAAACATTTAAACTGTATTTCTCACAGTTCTGGAGGTTGGAAGTCTGAGATCTGGGTGCCAACAGGTTAAGGTTCTTGATGAGAGTGCTCTTGCTGGTTTACAAAACGCCATCTTCCTGTGTTGTCATGTGGTGGAAAGAAAACTTGCTAGCTTTCTGGCCTCCCATTATAAAGGCCTCCTCTCATCCTGTTGATGATAGCTCCAACCTCATGACTTAATTACATCACCAAAGCTCCATCTCCAATTATCAGTGCATTAGGATTAGGATTTTAACATGTAACTTTTGGGAAGAGACACCATTTGGCTCATTGCTTTCTGCCCTGGGCCCCCAAATGTATATTCCGATCAGTGCCAAATATGCTCCATCCCAACAGTTCCAAAGGGCTTAACTCAGTCCAGCATCAGTTCTAAAGTCCAAAGCCTTATTTAATTATCATGTAAATCAGGGATGATAATCAGAAGCAGAAGATATTAAGAAGAGATGGCAAGAATACACAGAACTGTACAAAAAAGATCTTTACGACCTGGATAATCACGATGGTGTGATCACTCACCTAGAGCCAGACATCCTGGGAAGTCAAGTGGTCCTTAGGAAGCATCACTACGAACAAAGCTAGTGGAGGTGATGGAATTCCAGTTGAGCTATTTCAAATCCTGAAAGATGATGCTGTGAAAGTGCTGCACTCAATATGCCAGCAAGTTTGGAAAACTCAGCAGTGGCCACAGGACTGGAAAAGGCCAGTTTTCATTCCAATCCCTAAGAAAGGCAATGCCAAAGAATGCTCGAACTACCACACAATTGCACTCATCTCACACGCTAGTAAAGTAATGCTCAAAATTCTCCAAGCCAGGCTTCAGCAATACGTGAACCGTGAACCTCCTGATGTGCAAGCTGGTTTTCGAAAAGGCAGAGGAACCAGAGATCAAATTGCCAACATCTGCTGGATCATCGAAAAAGCAAGAGAGTTCCAGAAAAACATCTATTTCTGCTTTATTGACTATGCCAAAACCTTTGACTGTGTGGATCACAATAAACTGGAAAATTCTGAAAGACATGGGACTACCAGAGCACCTAACCTGCCTCTTGAGAAATCTGTATGCAGGCCAAGAAGCAACAGTGAGAACTGGACATGGAACAACAGACTGGATCCAAATAGGAAAAGGAGTACATCAAGGCTGTATATTGCCACCCTGCTTATTTAACTTCTATGCAGAGTACATCATGAGAAATGCTGGACTGGCAGAAACACAAGCTGGAATCAAGATTGCTGGAAGAAATATCAATAACCTCAGATATGCAGATGACACCACCCTTATGGCAGAAAGTGAAGAACTAAAGAGCCTCTTGATGAAAGTGAAAGAGGAGAGTGAAAAAGTTGGCTTAAAGCTCAACATTCAGAAAACGAAGATCGTGGCATCTGGTCCCATCACTTCATGGGAAATAGATGGGGAAACAGTGGAAACAATGGTTGACTTTATTTTATTGGGCTCCAAAATCACTGCAGATGGTGACTGCAGCCATGAAATTAAAAGATGCTTACTCCTTGGAAGAAAAGTTATACCAACCTAGACAGCATATTCAAAAGCAGAGACATTATTTTGCCAGCAAATGTCTGTCTAGTCAAGGCTATGGTTTTTCCAGTGGTCATGTATGGATGTGAGAGTTGGACTATAAAGAAAGCTGAGTGCCGAAGATTTGATGCTTTTGAACTGAGGTGTTGGAGAAGACTCTTGAGAGTCCCTTGGACTGCAAGGAGATCCAACCAGTCCATCCTAAAGGAGGTCAGTCCTGGGTATTCATTGGAAGGATTGATGCTGAAGCTGAAACTCCAATACTTTGGCCACCTGATGCAAAGAGCTGACTCATTTGAAAAGACTCTGATAGTGGGAAAGGTTGAGGGCAGGAGAAGGGGACGACCGAGGATGAGATGGTTGGATGGAATCACTGACTCGATGGACATGGGTTTGGATAGATTCTGGAAGTTGGTGATGGACAGGGAGGCCTGGTGTGCTGTGGTTCATGCAGTCGCAAAGAGTCGGACACGACTGAGCAACTGAACTGAACTGAATCATGTATGAATGAAACTTGAGGTATGATCACCCTTAGGCAAATTGATCCTTAACTTTGAACCTGTGAAATCAAACGTATTCTTCCAAAATACAATGATGGGTCAGAGGATGGACAATTACATTCCAAAATGGATAAATTTGGAAAGAAAGAGGATGGGGTAACACATTCCAAGTAGGTTCAAAACCTAGCACAACAAGTTTCATGAGGTTGTAAGGCTCAAGATTACCACTGTTTGGCTCAATGCTTTGCCTTCCAGACCCACTGGGGTGGCAGTCCTGCTTTTCAGACCCATTGCATTGCCAAGCAGGGGTCCCTAGGCCTCTGCTGGGTGGTCCCACCACGTGACTTTGGGTGGTCCTGTTCCCCCACGGCTTTGAGCAGAGGTCATCTGGCTTGTTGAAAGTGAGATGATGGGTTCTCCATTTGAAACTAAGGAGGCAGCCCTGATCTTGGACTCTCCTTTGGAGTCCATTCTTTTGTCTTGAAGAACAGGGCACATTTTTCAGCTGAACAAATTTATGGTCCTGGGTTGTAAGCTCAAGAAGTCTGACATCTTCATTAATCTTTTCTCCCATCTCCTTCTCTTTCAGCTCATTAAATTTTATAAGAAATCTATATTTACTAACTTATAGAGATGTCCAGGATATATTATGAGTGAAAACATGCATGTTTGGAGCAATATATAGGTAATGATTCTATTTTAGTATCAACAATCGAACAAAAAATAAAAACTCTTAGCATCATATGTATGGTTAGATATGTACATGTCTATTTGTATATGTCTGCTAATAAGGAGAATTGTGTAAAAGTTACCATGGTGAACTGTTATGGCTAGTCACTTGTTATGATAAAGGGGCATACTCTTGTTAGCAGAGGGCATGGGCATTGTTGGAAGGGGATGATGTTTAGCTTTGCCTTAAAATAGTTTTGTGTTTTATAATTTTACTTGTTTCAAAGAGCCTGTATTAGAGTTAAACTTTGATTTTCATTTGAAGAAATAAAATATGATTAAACTAACGAATCTATGAATTATCAAATATCCAGATCAAGGAACTGCAGCATCTGATTGAGAACTTGCAATAAAACTGGACATTAACAAAATGATTATTATAATGGAAGTTTAAATAAGAAAACAGTCATTTTACATTTGTAAATACTACACTGGAATTGACACAGAAGAAAATGAATATACCTTAGCTCTCTTTTTGGGGGAGCCTTAGGGACAGCATTTCCTTCTGATCAGTTTTGACAGTGTTCATCTTAAGACATAACAAAGGGAAAGCTACCAACACCAACAATTCAAGTAAAGTTGTAGATCTCTTGTCTATGGACTTTTGAGACTAAACAAAGTTATCCATGGAAAGACCCACTTAAAAGATAACTTTATTAAATCTGCATATTATTGAAACTTACATTGCCTTTCCGTTCTCTTTCCTGAATTCTAACCAGGAAAAAGACCTGCTCAAGATTTCCGGAACTATGATTGATACACACACCCAGAACTAAAGGAGTTTGAAAGAGTATACCATTTACTTACCCTGCTTGAGGCCATCCATGTACATGGTTGTACAATGATCAGGATGTAGAGGTTTTCAGCTTTAAGTATATTTAGGGAGCTGATAGGTAACTGAATCAGAAAGAAAGACTTCAGAAAATAGGGTCAGGTGTCTGTCATGCTGGAGTACACATGCTCCCTACAAATGTATTTTAGAACACTGTGAAAACCAAATAAAATACTATAAATTGGGCTTAAAATATTCATTTTTATGTTAATGGGTCCATGTAGTAATCCAAGTCTATGCCCCAACCAGTAACGCTGAAGAAGCTGTAGTTGAACGGTTCTATGAAGACCTACAAGACCTTTTAGAACTAACACCCAAAAAAGATGTCCTTTTCATTATAGGGGACTGGAATGCAAAAGTAGGAAGTCAAGAAACACCTTGAGTAACAGGCAACTTTGGCCTTGGAATATGGAATGAAGCAGGGCAAAGACTAATAGAGTTTTGCCAAGAAAATACACTGGTCATAGCAAACACCCGTTTCCAACAACACAAGAGAAGACTCTACACATGGACATCACCAGATGGTCAACACCGAAATCAGATTGATTATATTCTTTGCAGCCAAAGATGGAGAAGCTCTGTAGAGTCAACAAAAATGAGACCAGGAGCTGACTGTGGCTCAGATCATGAAATCCTTATTACCAAATTCAGACTTAAATTGAAGAAAGTAGGGAAAATCGCTAGACCATTCAGGCATGACCTAAATCAAATCCCTTATGATTATACAGTGGGAGTGAGAAATAGATTTAAGGGCCTAGATCTGATAGATAGAGTACCTGATGAACTATGCACTGAGGTTCGTGACATTGTACAGGAAACTGGGATCAAGACCATCCCCATGGAAAAGAATGCAAAAAAGCAAAATGGCTGTCTGGGAAAGCCTTACAAATAGCTGTGAAAAGAAGAGAGGTGAAAAGCAAAGGAGAAGAGGAAAGATATAAGCATCCAAATGCAGAATTCCAAAGAATAGCAAGGAGAGAGAAAAAAGCCTTCTTCAGCGATCAATGCAAAGAAATAGAGGAAAACAACAGAATGGGAAAGACTAGAGATCTCTTCAAGAAAATTAGAGATATCAAGGGAACATTTCATGCAAAGATGGGCTCGATCAAGGACAGAAATGGTCTGGACCTAACAGAAGCAGAAGATATTAAGAAGAGATGGCAAGAATGCACAGAAGAACTGTACAAAAAAGATCTTCATGACCTGGATAATCACGATAGTGTGATCACTCATCTAGAGCCAGACATCCTGGAATGTGAAGTCAAGTGGGCCTTAGAAAGCATCACTATGAACAAAGCTGGTGGAGGTGATGGAATTCGGTAGAGCTATTTCAAATCCTGAAATATGATGCTGTGAAAGTGGGGCACTCAATATGCCAGCACATTTGGAAAACTCAGCAGTGGCCACAGGACTGGAAAAGGCCAATATTCATTCCAATCCCAAAGGAAGGCAATGCCAAAGAATGCTCAAACTACCGCACAATTGCACTCATCTCACATGCTAGTAAAGTAATCCTCAAAATTCTCCAAGCCAGGCTTCAGCAATACATGAACCGTGAACCTCCTGATGTGCAAGCTGGTTTTAGAAAAGGCAGAGGAACCAGAGATCAAATTGCCAACATCCGCTGGATCATCAAAAAAGCAAGAGAGTTCCAGAAAAACATCTATTTCTGCTTTATTGACTATGCCAAAGCCTTTGACTGTGTGGATCACAATAAACTGTGGAAAATTCTGAAAGACATGGGAATACCAGACCACCTAACCTGCCTCTTGAGAAATCTGTATGCAGGTCAGGAAGCAACAGTTAGAACTGGACATGGAACAACGGACTGGTTCCAAATAGGAAAAGGAGTACGTCAAGGCTGTATATTGTCACCCTGCTTATTTAACTTCTATGCAGAGTACATCATGAGAAATGCTGGGCTGGCAGAAACACAAGCTGGAATCAAGATTGCCAGGAGAAATATCAATAACCTCAGATATGCAGATGACACCACCCTTATGGCAGAAAGTGAAGAGAAACTAAGAAGCCTCTTGATGAAAGTAAAAGAGGAGAGTGAAAAAGTTGGCTTAAAGCTCAACATTCAGAAAACGAAGATCATGGCATCCGGTCCCATCACTTCATGGGAAATAGATGGAGAAACAGTGGAAACAGTGTCAGACTTTATTTTTGGAGGCTCCAAAATCACTGCAGATGGTGACTGTAGCCTTGAAATTAAAAGACGCTTACTCCTTGGAAGAAAAGTTATGACCAACCTAGATAGCATATTCAAAAGCAGAGATATTACTTTGCCAACTAAGGTCCATCTAGTCAAGGCTATGGTTTTTCCATTGGTCATGTATGGATGTGAGAGTTGGACTGTGAAGAAGGCTGAGCACCAAAGAATTGATGCTTTTGAACTGTGATGTTGCAGAAGACTCTTGAGAGTTCCTTGGACTGCAGGGAGATCCAACCAGTCCATTCTAAAGATCAGCCCTGATGTTCTTTGGAGGGAATGATGCTGAAGCTGAAACTCCAATACTTTGGTGCCCTGATGCGAAGAGTTGACTCATTGGAAAAGATTCTGATGCTGGGAGGGATTAGGGGCAGGAGGAGAAGGGGACAACAGAGGATGAGATGGTTGGATGGCATCACTGACTGGATGGACGTGAGTCTGAGTGAACTCTGGGAGTTGGTGATGGACAGGGAGGCCTGGCGTGCTGCGATTCATGGGGTAGAGAGTCGGACACGACTGAGCGACTGAACTGAACTGAACTGTGTTGTTTCATCCAGTATGTATGTGTGTGCACTGTCTCTCAGTCATGTTCCACTCTTGGCGACTCTATGAACTTTAGCCTGCCAGGCTCTGTCCATGGAATTTTCCAGGCAACAATTCTGGAGTGGGTTGCCATTTCCTATTGCAGGGGATCTTCCCAGACCAGGGATCCAGCCTCGTCTCTTATGTCCCCTGCATTGGCAGGAGGACTCTTTACCACTGAACCACCTGGGAAGCCCCTGTTTTACCTGACCCAACTCTGAAATGTTGAACAAGTAATTTACTCTTGCCTTTGCTGTTGAGCTCTGTTACATTCAGTGACACTTACCTGGTAGCTCAGATGGTAAAGCGTCTTCCTACAATGCGGGAGTCCTGGGTTTGATCCCTGGGTGAGGAAGATCCCTTGGAGAAGGAAATGGCAACCCACTCCAGTATTCATGCCTGGAAAATCCCATGGACCAAGGAGCCTGGTAGGCTACAACCCATGGTGTTGCAAAGAGTTGGACACGACTTGAGCGACTTCACTTCACTTCACTTCATATTCAGTGACACTGCCTCATCTTTCCATGGGGACATTGCCTCTTATATGGACAAAAGTCCTTTTAAAAATGTTAAATTGTATTACCTTAGCCAAACATTAATTAGGTTTATATATTTCTTGAATGTATGAAAAATGTTCTAACAATTCATTAAAGGTTGATGGGTTTTTTCCTCTATTAGGCACTCAAAAAAACCTTACTGATTAATTTTTTAAAAAGCTAATGAATCAAAGAACTGTTTAAGGCACAGGAAGTGAACCAAGTTTCTGACCTTTCTGGCCCAGGCTTTATTCCCATCAACAGAGCTTCACATTTACGATACTACATAAATAAAAAATAACAGTAGGTGACAAACCCACAGGGAGAAGTAAGCAGGAGGTGAGGCATTCTACAGTCTTTCTGTGCATTATCCTCAACACATTTGTTGCACTGTGGTTTTTTGAGGACTAGGCTTCCAGAGTGTTGCTTGCTTGCTAATGGATACTAACTAGAAGGTGAGAAATGTCTGTCATTTACTGTGGTCAGAGAAGGAAAAGATATTTTTTGAAAGGTTAGGCACCCATGCAGTAGTCAGCTGATGGCCTACTGAGGAATTTATCAGAAGGACTTGAACCTTCCCCACTGGACAGGACTTGGTTTTAGGTATATGTTGATATTATTCCTAAATCAAAAAGTAGATGGCCCAAGAAGATATCCTGGGGATGAGAAAAAGGCATGTGGAATTTGGATTCAGCAAAGACCTGAATTTAAATACCAATTCTGTTGTATATTTACCTTGGGAAAGAGAGTACTTCCAAGGTAGTTTTTTCATATAAAAAATACAGACAATATCATTTTTCCCTTATAGGGGTCTGATATGAAACGATGGAGATAATGTCTAGAATGTTGAGTTCCTTCCAGGCTTTCTTCTTTGTCTTCTCATTCCTTCATTTTCCTTCACTTTTCTTTCTTCTTTCCTTCAAAATGTCCATACATGGTAGATTTGACTATAAGGCACTGGAGCATTTCCCTACAAGTAACGTAAATAATAATGGAACTTGAAAGATTTTCCATTTCAGATTCTGTGTATTTGTCATGCTGTGTCACTTCAGTTATGTCTGAGACCTTGTGGACTGTAGCCTGTGACGCTCCTCTGTCCGCGGGATGCTTCAGGCAGGAGTACTGGAGGGGGTTGCCAATGTCCTCTTCCAGGGATTCTCCCGACACAGGGATCAAAACTGAGTCCCTTATATTTCTTGCATTGGCAGGCAAGTTCTGTAGTGTGAGTGCCACCTGGGAAACCCATGTATTTGTGAGTGATACTAAAATACATATACAGGAGTAAGGCTTAGTTTGCAGCAATATCAATGTATGTGCAATTCTTAGAATATCTCACTTGATTGGCTTAATTCCTTAGCACCAGTTTCATCATGTTGCACATATGGATATAATTAATTTCTCTCTTGAGGAGCCTATGTGGTAACCATAGCAGTTTGTCTAGGCCACATATACTTCTTCAGTTCACTTCAGTCGCTCAGTCGTGTCCGACTGTTTGTGACCCCATGAACCACAGCACGCCAGGCCTCCCTGTCCATCACCAACTCCCAGAGTTTACTCAAACCCATGTCTATTGTGTCAGTGATGCCATCCAGCCAACTCATCCTCTGTCATCCCCTTCTCCTCCTGCCTCCAATCCCTCCCAGCATCAGGGTCTTTTCAAATGAGTCGGCTCTTTGCATCAGGTGGCCAAAGTATTGGAGTTTCAGCCTCAGCATCAGTCCTTCCAATGAACACCCAGGACTGATCTCCTTTGGGATGGACTTGTTGGATTTCCTTGCAGTCCAGAGTCTTAGTGCAGAGTATATTGTAGAATTATTTTAAATTCTGGGTTTTGAAGTTTTGGAAATACCGAGCTTTGATTTTTTTTTGTTTTTTGTTTGTTTAGATCAAGTTAGATTGTTGCCAGGCATGCGTTGTACTCTCTAGGATACAAGATTAATGTCAAATTACCACAGTAAGATTATCTAAAAGCAATGAAGTCCTGGTAAGGGGGAAATTTCAAATCTGCTTCTTTCTATAAAGAAAATAATGCCACATATACATGCATGTACATATTTTATGTATACATTTTTACACTGTGTGATGATGAGTTGATTTATTCTCAATAATAACTTTTTTACAAACTGATCAAGAACAAATCAGTGGTGTTGAAAGACTTAAGTGTGAAAGAGAAAGTAAATAGTAAAAGGAGAAGGTCCTAGAAAATATTATTTATGAACATAAATGTGTCAGGAAGCTCTTATAAGAAAAATACCAATGCAGTTTACTAATGCATATATATGGAATTTAGAAAGATGGTAACAATAACCCTGTATTCGAGACAGCAAAAGAGACACAGATGTATAGAACAGTCTTTTGGACTCTGTGGGAGAGGGAGAGGGTGGGATGACTTGGGAGAATGGCATTGAAACATGTATAATATCATATAAGAAATGAATCACCAGTCCAGGTTCAATGCAGGATACAGGATGCTTGGGGCTGGTGCACTGGGATGACCCAGAGGGATGGTGTGGGGAGGGAGGGGGGTTCAGGATGGGGAACACGTGTACGCCCATGGTGGATTCATGTTGATGTATGGCAAAACCAATACAATATTGTAAAGTAATTAACCTCCAATTAAATAAATTTAAATTAAAAAAAGAAAAACTTACTGGATATAGGAAAATGGTAAATAGTTTAAATGTGCTGTATCTCATAATAGTGTTTAAATATTCTGAATACCAAGTTTATTCCATAATAACTAGGTATTAGATTTCATATGAAAAATGCTAATCTGTGTTTATAACTGCAGAGTGATGTTTCAGATAGTTTGATATATATGATTTTTTTTTTTTTTGCCTTAAATGATGCCATTCATTTTGTCTCTGCTGTGTCCATCTCTCTTCAACCAATACTAGCAGGATGTAGCATTATGAAGTACTATATTTTAAACTGCTGCTGCTGCTAAGTCACTTCAGTCGTGTCCGACTCTGTGCGACCCCATAGATGGCAGCCCACCAGGCTCCCCTGTCCCTGGGATTCTCCAGGCAAGAACACTGGAGTGGGTTGCCATTTCCTTCTTCAAAGCATGAACGTGAAAAGTAAAAGTGAAGTCGCTCAGTCATGTCCGACTCTTCGCGACCCCATGAACTGCAGCCAACCAGGCTCCTCCATCCATGGGATTTTCCAGGCAAGAGTACTGGAGTGGGGTGCCATTGCCTTCTCCACTAGATGCTTATAAATTGTGGTACTTTCTGAAGCTGAATGCCTTTTAAAAATGAAAAAGATTATATTTTTGTCTTCTTTTAGCAAATGTTATTTAATGTTTGAAGGCAGAGAAGAAATTTTAATAATTGTTTAATAATTTTAATAATAAATCTAAAAGTTCTCAAAATATTAAAAAAAGAAAATTTAATAGTTGTAGAAAAGGAAATTTTATCCATTTCATAAGTTATACCTGTGACAGCATACTTGTTGCCCCATATCTGGCTAAGGGTTCCATTCATGAATGAGTCAGACTCTGCCCATGCTTCCTTTTCATGTAGTGCATGTAAATTTTACTGACAAGTCAAGT
The DNA here is from genome assembly GCF_014754425.2 of Oryx dammah. Lineage (NCBI taxonomy): Eukaryota > Metazoa > Chordata > Mammalia > Artiodactyla > Bovidae > Oryx > Oryx dammah. The sequence goes on along the minus strand of NW_024070189.1, from coordinate 19,376,164 downwards.
AACGTGCCTTTTTCTTTAAAGAATATACAACATGAAAAGGGCATGCTCGAACATTAGGTGGTGTTTATATCAGTGTAATGACAGAGTTTTTTCAAGTTCTTTGCCTCAGCATGAAAGCAGCATTCAATTTATTTTAATATAATGGCTTTATTGAGCTTTATTTTTTTAATAGACTGTTTAATTTATTTTTAAAGAATTGACTTTATTATTTAGAGTAGTTTTAGATTCAAAGCAAAGTTGAGATGGTAGTACAGAGATTGCCCATATATCCCCTGTCTCCACATGCATAGCCTCCCCCTTTTTCAACATCTCCCACCAGGGTGATATATTTATTACCATTGATGAACCTGTGTTGACACATCATAATCATCCTAAGATCATAGTTTACATTAGGGTTCACACTCAACTTCTCTTTTTGAATCAGTATGTATAATGGCATTTTCTTAGGTCTCAATGCATGTAGTACAGGGATCTGATGTTCCCCTCTATATTTGAATCATTGTGATGGCTTTCTGACCTGGGTAGGCAAGGTGGAGAATGCAATGGAAGACACAGTTCCTTTTTTTCCAGAGATGGTCTTATTGATTTTGAATATTTTGTCGATAGAAGACCAAATGATAATCCTCTTAATTTAACTAGTAGTATGGATTAAGAAAAACATTTCTTTGAGTCCTAAAGGATAATATTCAGATTACATCTTTCTTCACTTTGAATTCAAAAGCCAGCTATATATGTTTCTCAAATTAGAGCAACATACATATAATATTTGACATCCAAAATCCCTTCTGCCTTTCTAAATTAAATCTTAGATGCAAAATTCTTTTGATACTTTTCTACCCTTTAGACTTAATACTCTGTCTCCATCACTTTTGATAATACCACTATTAATGAGGACCCATATTTACTGTTTCCTATATGGTGGACATTTTGCTAAGCAACTTACATATAGTTGCTCAATCTTCCCTCCTCTTCCAACCCTTGAGTTAAACATTTATTTTACTCTTCAGTTCAGTCGCTCAGTCGTGTCCGACTCTTTGTGATCCCATGAATCGCAGCACGCCAGGCCTCCCTGTCCATCACCAGCTCCTGGAGTTCACTCAAACTCACGTCCATCGAGTCGGTGATTCCATCCAGCCATCTCATCCTCTGTCATCCCCTTCTCCTCCTGCCCCCAATCTCTCCCAGCAGAGTTAAAAAAATTAAAACTAAGAGAGAGAGAGAGAAAGTCTCTTTCTCAAGATTCAATTTGATTGGGATTTTTCTGAATAAGGAGCTCATATCCTTAATTTATGCAGTGTTTCTTGACCTCTGATGTAGGACAATTCTTCATTGTTTAACTCTTTGTTGAGTATGTCAGGACGATTGGGATCTCTGGTCCAGTTTTTAAATGATAGGAGCATTCCCTGCCCCCATAAGTGTGTACCAATAAATACCTGCACATTTCCAAACATCCCCTGGAGAAGGTAGGGTCCCAGCAGACCCATGGAGGTGGATATGATTGCTGTAGTTATGTGGTCAAAGAATAAAAGATCAAAACCAATACAGAATTGTAAAGTAAAATAAAAAATAAATAAATTTAAAAAAAATAAAAAAAAATAAAAACATCAGGAGCAAATAAAACAAAATGTTAATATTTGCTATTTAATAAAAAATTAAAATAGACAAAAAAAAGGGTAAACCTGGATTAGTTTCATATCATCATATCTTTAAATCTGATTATGCTTGGCTCCCTTAACAGGTGTAGAGATATGGAAGGGATCAAACGGTAGAACTGCTTCCAGACTTGAGAGGCTCAACTGATTCCTACAAAACTCCATAGTGTGCTCGCAGTGTTGCTGGCAACTGTGTGTTCATTTCAGTTCAGTTCAGTCGCTCAGTCGTGTCCGACTCTTTGCGACCCCATGAATCACAGCACGCCAGGCCTCCCTGTCCATCACCAGCTCCCAGAGTTCACTCAAACTCAAGTCTGTTGAGTCGGTGATGCCATCCAGCCGTCTCATCCTCGGTCGTCCCCTTCTCCTCCTGCCCCCAATCCCTCCCAGCATCAGAGTCTTTTCCAATGAGTCAACTCTTTGCATGAGGTGGCCAAAGTACTGGAGTTTCAGCTTCAGCATCATTCCCTCCAAAGAAATCCCAGGGCTGATCTCCTTTAGAATGGACTGGTTGGATCTCCTTGCAGTCCCAGGGACTCTCAACTATGTGTAGTTATTTCTTTATTTTGGCTGTGGTGAGTCTTCATTGCTGTGCACTGGCTTTCTCTAGTTGTGGCAAGCAAGGCTACTCTTCATTTCGGGTCATGGGCTTCTCATTGTGCTGGCTTCTCTTGTTGCAGTGCCCGGGCTCTAGAGTGCTCGGACTTCAGAAGTTGCAGTGCTTGGGTAGTTGCCACTCGTGGCCTCTGGAGTACTGCCTCAGGAGTTGTGGTACATGGGCTTAGTTGTTCCACGGCATGTAGGATCTTCCAGAACCAGGGATTGAACCGGTGTCCTCTGCATTGCCGGGTGGATTCTTAACCACTGGACTACCAGGGAAGCCCTATGTGTGTTTTATGGTTGTATTATTTCCTATTTTCTGTGTAACATATTATATTTACAGGTTGCAGGACGAGGACGTGGTCATATATGGGGTGAGGAGTCCATTGTTCTGCCTGCCAAACTCAGAAAATATACACTGCATGATTTAATCCTTCAAAAATTTGAGATTTGTTTTATGGACAGGAATATGGTGGATCTTGATGAAGGCTCTATGTGCACTTGTTTTCAGCTGTTTTGAGTTGGAGTATAAAAAATGTCAACTAGGTCAAGTAGATTATATCTTTATTGATTTTATTGTTTACTTGTTTTATTACTTACTGAGAGAAGACTTGAAATTTCCAACTACATTGGATTTTTCTGCTTCTTTTGGTTCAGTTTTTGTTTCAAAATGTTGAAGCTTTATTGTTAGTTATATACACATTTAGGATTATTTTGTCCTCCTGACCTTTTTGTCACTATGAAGTGTTCTTTATCTGATAATTATTCCTCCTTCTGAAAATTCCTTTGAAATTAATGCAGTCACTCTAGCTTACTTATGATTCATCTTCCATCCCTTTTATCATATCTGTCTTTATATTTCAAGATTTCTTGTTTGTAATATGCAGTTGGATTTCACATCTTTTAAATATAATTTGACAACCCTGCCTTTTAACTTAGGCTTTTAGACCATTTGTACTTAATAGAATTATCTGTATGATCAGATTTAAATCTATTATTTGCAGTTTTTTAAGTAGACAATTTGTTTTTAGATCAGTGTTAGGTTCACAGAAAAATTGAGCAGAAGTTACAGAGAGAGTTTCCATATACCTCCTGTACTGTATTCCCCAGTATCTATCAACATCCTACACCAGCATGGCACATTTATTATACTGACAAACCTATACTGACATATTGTTATCACCCAAAGTCCATAATTTATACCAGGGGTTACTTCTGATGCTGTACCTTCAATGGGTTTTGACAAATGTACAACATATATCCACCATTATAGTGTTGTACAGAATTGTTCCACTGCTCAAGAAATCCTCCTTTGTCTGTCACTGGTTCCTTCTTCCTTCTTTAGTAACCACCTTTTCTTCTTGCCATCTCCATAGTTTTTTCCTTTTTCAGAATGTCATGTGGTTGGAATCACACAGTATGTAGTCTTTTTGGAGGGGCTCCTTTCACTTAATAAAATGTATTCAAGGTTCCTTCATGTTGTTTCATGACTTGGTGGCCCATTTCTTTCTAGTGAAGAATAAGATTCACCTGTCTGCATGTACCACAGTTTATTTATCTGTTCACTTCCTGAAAGACATTTTGCTTTCTTTCAAGTTTTAGTGATTATGAATAAAGCTACTACAAAGATATGTGTGCATGTTGTTGGGTAGATGTAAGTTTTCCTCTTTTCTGGGTAATCACCAAGAAACATGATTGTTGGGACTGTGTGCTTCCCTTCTTTTGGGCTGAACTTTGGGTGCGTTTTTGGCCTACAGCATTTTTGTGAGGCCAACAAAGTAAACATCCCTCCAAATCTAGGCCTGATTTTACTAAGATACCTTGCTCTTAAATTCACTAATCCATTCTGTTTCTGCTTATGTAGAAACCATTTTGAAGCATCCAGAATCAAGTACTTGCGACTCCACATACTCTTCTACCAAATACATCTCCTGTATTTGTCACCTAACTCAGTGTATCTTCCTCTCCCAATACAGTAGATTTCCATTGATTAACACCTCCCACCAGATCACATTCCATTCTCTCTGTTGGTAAAATACTCACAACGCCCAGCCCAGCTGTTGCCAAGTCTGAAAACTTTTCCTGGAAACCACCAGTCAAAATTGATCACTATTCTCTGTGCTTGAAAGCACTTCTCACTCTGTATTATGATTAATAGCATATTGCTTCTGTCACCATTGCTAGATTTTGATCTCCTTGAAAACAGGGATCAAATCTTTTTCATCTTTTTAACTTCCAGGCTTACAACACTGTACGCGATGGAACTCGATAAATATCATTGAACTGAATTCAGTGAATTGGGTTCCTGCAGGTATGATGGTGAGCACTTGCCAGTACAGGGCTTCAAACTCAGTTCTCTTCTCACTCCTGGGTCCAAGCTCTCATCTACTATAATATGGCTTGCTTTCTAATGGTTTCACATCTGGGAGATGCAGTTTTATTTTTATGTTAGATTTGCTTATAGTTTAAGAAGTTGATGGTTTCTTATGTGGATCCTCACATCTAGTTTATATGTGCATTGATTAGTTTTGTGTTCTTTGTACCATAAATCCAAATGAGAAGAAGGGTTTCAAAACATGTCACTGAATATATGCTTTTTTAAGGAGCTTAATTTCAATGTCTTTTCTTTCACGGCGGAGAGCGAGAGCAAAATGAGAGACAGAGGTATATAAACTACTTGCAGAGCACCAGAGGAAGCCTGATGTATAGTAATGGGTCCAGGCGCATAAACGTCTCTCTTGGCACTCTTACCACTGTTGGATTATTACCGTGTTCTCAGATTCAGCTGAATGTGTTCAAGGATCTTCTTTGGTCTGAAAGGTCAGCTGCTTTTAGTTGTGCACTGGTAGAATACTAATATGTCCTTATTCAAATTACCTGCTACAGCACTTATTAAATTGATGGCCTTGTGCTCTAATTTAATACTGGTGTCGTTCAGAGGTGGGCTGCGGCAGCACTCTGCTGAACTGGGTGATGCCGAGGCAAAGTTCAAGCTGAAACCGTGGTTTGGGGCTGCATTTTCCCACTAAATTAGCAGTCAGATGCGGTGTATAATTAATTAGCACAAACCAGGGAAATCTTGTCATTTAATAAGCCTTTTTTATTTCTACATTACACAAACAGTGGGAATTGATCCATTAAGTGCTGGCTATTAATGCTGTTTAATGTATGTCTGGTTGTTAAATTGAGATGTCTATGTACATACATCCAGAGTTTAAGAGCTCCTCATGGTCAGTTCAGTATTTGCTCAGATTTGAAGTCATGTTCCACAGAATCAATAATAGCTTTGTTACTGAATTTGAACCCAGTTCAAACATGCATATGAGTTTAAACTGAAAGTTTCATTATGGTCTCAGAAATAAGGTTTTGTATATGTTAACCAGTTAATCTTAAAGGAAATAAACCCTGAATACTCATTGGAAGGACTGATGCTGAAGCTGAAGCTCCAGTATTTTGATCACCTGATGCAAACAGCTGACTCATTGGAAAAGTCCCTGATGCTGGGAAACATTGAAGGCAGAAGGAGAAGAGGGTATTAGAGGATGAGATGGCTGGATGGCATCACTGATGCAATGGGCATGAACTTGGGCAAACTTTGGGAGATGGTGAGGGACAGGGAGGCCTGGTGTGCTGCAGTCCATGGGCTTGCAAAGAGTTGGATATGACTGGGTAGCTGAACAGCAACATATGTCTCTTTAAAAAATTTATTTTTAATTGAACGGTGATTACTTTACAGTATTGTGTTGGTTTCTACCAAACATCAACATGAATCAGCCATAGTCTTTATATGTCTTAAAGTTCAGTTAGTCCCCGTTCTCCAATATTAAATATGGCATTGTGTTTGTAGCAATGTGCCTTTACTTTCTTGTTTATATAATCCTTGCTCGCAGATGCCTTAGGCAGAGAATAGCTTTATCTTTGCAGTATTCAGCATAGTATCATGAAATTGTAGAGTTGGAAGGAGCCTTATGAAATATACAGAATGAGATTTCAGCAGCCCTGTCAGGATATCTAGAAAGGCACACTGTCTTACCTGTGGCCTAAGAATAATCCAAAATATTGAAATGTTTGAAGCAGCCCTTCAACCTAATGATTTTCTCTAAAAATGATTAAGGATGATTTATACTGTTTTGTGAACTGGCTGTTTGTTAGTTATGAGATGACTAATAAATGTGTTCTTTGTAGAATGAGTGTCATATAATATGCACAATTGAAAACATTAAAAGCTTTTTTAAAAAAATTACTTAATGCAGAGAGGAAAGCTAAACACCCGAATGTGAAAAAATTACTTGAAGAATAGGATAATTTGTTTGAGCATTGCTAAGGGTTATTTATTACATGGAGAGATTGTTGTAGTGGGTTGGCCAAAAAGTTTGTAAGAAGATAGTGTCAGTCACATTTAAATTAGTGAAATCAATCCCTGTGTAAACTGTAAATATCAAAGTTCCTTGTGTGTTTATATGTGTGTGTGTATGTGTGTACACATATATATGAAGAGGTACCTTGAAAACTTTTAAGAAGACCAACAAACATAATCATAAAGCTATGTTAACATCTCTGATTTTTTTCTGAAAACTGAAAATCCTTTCTGCAGGCTTGCATAGGGGATGTTAAGAATGCATTTTTGTTAAAGGATATCATTTGGGGTTATTTTTCCTTCTATAATTAGAAGAAATATTTGCACTGCAGGAATTACTTAAGCTGTAAACATTTATTTTTGAAAAAATAGTGAAGTAAAATGCCTATGACACAAAATACTCAGGTTTTGGGGCCAGTTCAGTTCTGTGTAGTGTACTTACCTCATTCTGCTCTATATTGCAGTCAGACATTTCTGTGCTTGTTTTCCTATCCTGATAGAAAAGTCCTCTAATGCTGGGACATGTCTAAAATATGGCATTATATTTTTTATTTTTAAATTTTTTTCAGAATCAAGAAAAATATCACACATTGAGTAGTACCAAGGGGAAAATAGTTCAGCTGAGTGGATAATTATCTTAAAATGAAGGCAATTTAGGAAAATATTTTAGTTCCCTATGCTTCATCCACATAATACCAAAAAGTTATTTATTTTGCTAGCAGATACAAAATTTTAGATCTTCCATTAGATTTTCTACCTGGCCAGTTATTCATACAATAACAGAATTACCTTTATGATGTCACTGTTGTTTTCTCACTGAGAAAGGTTTGTGATTATTTACTCACTAATTCATTCACACAGTCATTAATTCTCCAGTACTTAAGAAAGGGCTGTTTTACGGTAAAACTCAGTAATATACAACTACATTGAGAATTTTTTTTTTTTTACTATTTTGTTATGCCTTGCTTTTTCATTAATTATCCCATAAAATGCATTTTTAATCACCTACTATGCTTAAGTTGCATCACTGACTCGATGAACATGAGTCTGAGTGAACTCTGGGAGTTGCTGATGGACAGGGAGGCCTGGCGTGCTGCGATTCATGGGGTCGCAAAGAGTCGGACACGACTGAGCGACTGAACTGAACTGATGCTTAAGTTATTGTGCTAGAATTAGTGCCAATCACTAAATATTTCTTGGAGAAGGCAATGGCAACCCACTCCAATACTCTTGCCTGGAAAATTCCATAGATGGAGGAGCCTGGTAGGCTGCAGTCCATGGGGTCGCTAAGAGTTGGACACGACTGAGCGACTTCATTTTCACTTTTCATTTTCATGCATTGGAGAAGGAAATGGCAACCCACTCCACTGTTCTTGCTGGAGAATCCCAGAGATGGGGGAGCCTGGTGGGCTGCCATCTATGGGGTCGTACAGAGTCGGACACGACTGAAGCGGCTTAGCAGTAGCAGCAACTAAATATTTCTAGTTCTTCTTTGCCTCCACAGAGTTAGGTATATAAAGTGTAGCTTTGGCAAATGTGTTGTGAGAAGTATGTGATTTGTTATATTCTCTTCCCTCTGGCATTGTGATCATGGAATCTGCATTGAGATAATCTTCATCAGTCTGGATCCTGGGGCCTCTACAATGAATAGAAGCTTTTATCCATCTGGTAACTAGATAGTGTTAGCTAGAAATACATTTTTTTTTAATGTTAAATCACTAATATTTGGGTATTGTTTGTGCTACATAACCTAGTCTATCCTAATCTGAACAACCATTATAGATATAAATTTTCTTGAATGCAGTACCTGAGAAGCACTGCCTAACAGTGCAGGAGACACAAGAGACACAAGTTCAAACCCTGGGTTGGGAAGATCCCCTGAAGAAGGAAATGGCAACACACTTCAGTATTCTTGACTGGAGAATCCCATGGACAGAGGAACCTGGTGGGTTATAGTCCATGGGGTCACAATGAGTCAGAAATTACTTAGTAACTGAGCACACATGCACATAAGCAAAGATAAAGGAAATCTTTGAAATGTATATTCAGAAACATTTTAGCTCCTTATAATACAATTTGGTGGGTGGCTGCATTTGTCATAAGTTTTGTTATACATAAAAATGGCGGCCTATGTACTAACATTTAAACTATGTTCTGATGATTCTTTAAAAATTTTTAGTTAACCAAAAGAAGTGCTACCCATGACTCTTCCTAAATCCCAACAAGATTGTGATTTACCTAATTCTGTGAATGGCGTTCCTAATTTGTAAACTGAGTCAAAAGAAAAACATGATTTATTTTCATTTAGTTAATCTATCTAGTAGGCTTTTCCAATATATTTGGATAATTCAGATAATTATTCTGAAAATAAAACATAAAATGAACAATATTAGGTTTGCTTATCAAAAATTCAAATAATTCTGTCAACTTTATCCTTTGATATGTTTGGTATAGCTTTATATACTTTTGGTATATAGTATTTATTGATATTCACATTTCTAAATTAAAATTTTCATTATTAGTAATATGATTTAAAAATGCTATCCTATTGATTTTTGCACTGATCAAAGCCAATCAAATATTATTTTAATACAATTATTTTGAAACTTAGCATTTAAAAATGTTGACTACTGATGTATTAATGTGAAAATATTTGAGTTATTTCTAAAGTCTTTGGAATAAAAGGTGACTAATTTTCACATATATACATAAAATAACAAAAAATTTTAAAGTGAATTTTAAATTAATGAATGTAGATAAACAAGCAAAGGGCAATATATAAATTATTTTTTTCATCTAAGTCCATACTGAATAACCCTTTAGAAAGGAAATTATGCCAAAAATACCTTTAACTGGGATTTTGGTTTGTGTTAGAATTTGGAGTGAGTTTTTATGTTGAATTTCCTAACCAAATTGACTTTAACACCTCTAAATAAGATTTTTGGTTTGATACTTATTTTATTACTATGAGAAACACTGGGCTGGATGAAGCACAAGTTGGAATCAAGATTGCCAGGAGAAATATCAATAACCTCAGATATGCAGATGACACCACCCTTATGGCAGAAAGCGAAAAAGAACTAAAGAGCCTCCTGATGAAAGAGAAAGGGGAGAGTGAGAAAGGTGGCTTAAAACTCAACATTCAGAAAACTGAGATCATGGCATCTGGTCTCATCACTTCATTGCAAATAGATGGGGAAACAGTGGAAACAGTGTCAGACTTTATTTCTCGGGGCTTCAAGATCACTGTAGATGGTGATTGCAGCCATGAAATTAAAAGATGCTTGTTCCTTGGAAGAAAAGTTATGACCTAGACGGAATATTAAAAAGCAGAGACTTTACTTTGACAACAAAGGTTTGTCTAGTCAAAGCTTTGTTTTTTCCAGTAGTCATGTATGGATGTGAGAGTTGGACCATAAAGAAAGTTGAGCACTGAAGAATTGATGCTTTTGAACTGTGGTGTTGGAGAAGACGCTTGAGAGTCCCTTGGATTGCAAGGAGATCCAATAAGTCCATCATAAAGGAAATCAGTCCTGAATATTCATCGGAAGGACTAATGTTGAAGCTGAAGCTCCAATACTTTGGCCACTTGATGTGAAGAACTGACACATTTGAAAAAACCCTGATAGTGGGAAAGACTGAAGGCGGGAGGAGAAGGGGACAATAGAGGATAAGATGGCTGGATGGCATCACTGACTTGATGGACGTGAGTTTGGGTGAACTCCAGGAGTTGGTGCTGTACAGGGAGGCCTGGCGTGCTGCAATTCATGGGGTCGCAAAGAGTCGGACACAACTGAGCAACTGAACTGAACTGAACTTAACTGAGAAAAGTAAACAGTACTTGTAAAGCCTACTGTGGAGCATAGTATGGTATCAGGGAAATTATGTGAGTACAATGGTCAAAATGTTTCCATTCTCTATTTGCTTCATGAAGTTAACAATTAAATTTTCCCAGTTTGAGAGATTACTCCTCTACCCTGTCTGAAGTTTTATGACTTTTTGTGTCCTTCAAGCCTTTGATTCTTTTTCTAGGATATTTTTTCCTAAATATAGCTGAAAATTTATCACAGCTTTATCTGTAATAGTAATAAAAGGAAAATAAGTTTAATGCTTAAGAAGAGAAAAAATGTCTAAATTACTGTGGTTAGTCAATAAAGTAAAATTTAATATAATCATTAATATCATACTGAAGAATAGATAGATATATGCAAAGGTATTCATAGTATATATTCCTAGGAGAAAAGTTAAAAAATTATATGTATCACTACTCTGTGTGTGTGCGTGTGTGTTAGTTGCTTAGTTGTGTCTGACTCCTTGCGACCCCATGGACCTCAGCCTGCCAGGCTCCTCTGTCCATGGGATCTTCCAGGCAAGAATACTGGAGTGGGTTGCCATTTCCTTCTCCAGGTATCACTCTGACCCCATTATAAATACATTATATTTTATATTTTTCTTTACATATGTATATGTACAGCATATATACTATGTCTTTGTACACATATATACAAAGACTGGATGCATGGGTAAATACATAAGATGAAAGGTCTTTTTAATTTTTGTTTATTTGAATTTAATTTTTAAAAATGTAAAAATATTTTTCCAATTTTATTGAGGTAAAATAGGGATCAGTTCAGTTCAGTCACTCTGTCGTGTCTGACTCTTTGCGACCCCATGAATCGCAGCACGCCAGGCCTCCCCGTCCATCACCAGCTCCCGGAGTTCACTCAGACTCATGTCCATCGAGTCAGTGATGCCACCCAGCCATCTCATCCTCTGTCGTCCCCTTCTCCTCCTGCCCCCAATCCCTCCCAGCATCAGAATCTTTTCCAATGAGTCAACTCTTCTCATGAGGTGGCCAAAGTACTGGAGTTTCAGCTTTAGCATCATTCTTTCCAAAGAAATCCCAGGACTGATCTCCTTTAGGATGGACTGGTTGGATCTCCTTGCAGTCCCAGGGACTCTCAAGAGTCTTCTCCAACACCACAGTTCAAAAGCATCAATTCTTCAGTGCTCAGCCTTCTTCACAGTCCAACTCTCACATCCACACATGACCACAGGAAAAACCATAGCCTTGACTAGACGGACCTTAGTCAGCAAAGTAATGTCTCTGCTTTTGAATATACTATCTAGGTTGGTCAAAACTTTTCTTCCAAGGAACATTGTGTAAATTTAAGATGCATAAAGTGATGATTTGATACACACATATTGCTCAATGATTAGCACAGTTGCATGAGTTAACACCTGTGTCACCTCACATAATTACAATCTTTGTTTTGTAATAAGAACACATGAGATCTATTCTCTTAGTAAGTTTCAAGTACCTGATATATTGTTTCCTATAGTCTCCCACATTGCAGGTGGACTCTACCAACTTAGCCACAAGGGAACCCCAATAGTCACCATGCTGCACTTAATTTTCTTAATTATGTAAAATGAACAAGTGTTGTCTTTGTACTAAGTAAAAAAATATACTTTATTATCATTTTTTGACTCATTAGTGAAATTGTTATAGAAAATTTGTTTTATTAGAATATCTGGCAACTTCATTACAATAATAGTTTGAACCTTTCAATACAGGTTTTGTGAATATCTTTAATAATTTTGAAAATATAAAGGAAAGGGTCTTTTATTTTCCTTTTTACTATTTAGGTATTTTGAAATTGATATAGTGAAAGGACAGCTACAGATGTGTTCTACAACAATTATAAAAAAATCAGCCCATTAAACTTGTTATCCTGACCTAAGTGATGTTTTTATTGAGAGAAACTTAGTGCTTGAGATCATTCCCATATAAGGCACTAGAATAAGCATTATTAAAGAGTTTTGAATTATAGCTGATAAGTATGTAAGGCTGAAAGGACACATTAATTTTTTTAAGCATTCTAAATAGTGTTTACATTTCTGAGATAAGAACTGCATTACTAGAGATTCATACATGTCTTTTTCTCCTTTTTTTGCACATATGAACACATAAGAGTAGAAAAGACAATGACCACACATTGTTTTTTGTTTAATACTTTGCTAGGATTTGAAGGGATGATTACTATTTAGATTGAAAAATGCACTCTTGTAAGTATTGTTTTCCCCTAGATTTTACTGAAACATGAAAAATTATTTATAGTTCATACTTATTATGACCATAGGAAAAATAACAATATATACATTTTGAATATTCATTGGAAGTACTAATGCTGAAGCTGAAACCCCGATACTTTGGCCACCTGATGCAAAGAACTGACTCATTGGAAAAGTCCCTGATGCTAGGAAAGATTGAAGGCAGGAGGAGAAGGGGATGACGGAGGATGAGATGGTGGGATGGCATCACCGACTTGAGGGACATGGGTCTGAGTAAACTCTGGGAGTTGGTGATGGACAGGGAGGCCCGGCATGGTGCAGTCCATGGGGTTGCAAAGAGTTGGACATGACTGAGCAGCTGAATTGAACTGAACATTTTATTCTGACCATTATATGCATGTTAAATGCAATCATAGAACTCAAAATATGCAAATATTTTGTTAGGCACTCAAAGTTATCTCATTATTTGTAATTTGTTGTTTAGTAATTAAGTTGTGCCCAACTCTACGACCGCATGGACTGCAGCCTGCCAGGCTTCCCTGTCCTTCACTATCTCTCAGTGTTTGCTCAAACTTATGTCCATTGAATTGGTGATGCCGTCCAATCATCTCATCCTCTGTCGTCCCCTTCTCCTCCTGCCCTCAATGTTGCCTTGCGTCAGGGTCTGTTCCAATCAGTTGGTTCTTTTGAATTAAGTGACCTGTATTTCCCAGGAAATATCTTTAGCTTAAAGGACAGTATATGGGAAAGTTATTGAGTATAAAAATACTTTTGGAAGATTTTTGAAATATCCAATCTTGTCTGCTCACAATCCTTTCTTTAGATTGATTAGGTCACTAATCCTATTTTTGCTAAGAATAAGCAAATGTATTTGGTTGTTGCTCTTTTGTCTTATTTTTAAGAGCTTTGTTCTTAATTATCTTTCTTTTTTTTCTACTATAGGTCATTTTCTATCATATGGCCTATAAAATCATTCCCAATAGGACAGTGGCAAAAAAGTCATCATCTTTTGAAGACAAGTTTGATTAAAAGGTAAATTCAGACCTCTGGATAGCATATGGGTGATTGCTGCACAATGAAATTGTTCTTGTCGAAATTACTGATTATTGCCCATTTGTTTGTTTTTAAGGCAGAGGCTGTTGTTGAGGATTTAAAGTAAATTTTCTTGAATTATACAAATACAAAAGTTTGTTTTTAATGTATAACATTTTACATATATTTAATTTTAAAAAATATTTTAATTTTAGCATTTTAATTTATTTTAATTGATGGATAATTGCTTTACAATATTACATTGGTTTCTACCATACATCAACATGAACCATTCATAGGTTAAACTTTAAAATACTTGTTTAAAATAGTTTGAAATAGGATTTCTGAATTAATCATTATTTTAAGTAGTTTAAGAGTTCTTAACACTGTGGGAGTAGAAGGCAGAACATTTGTATTGGAGTGCTTTACATACTAATCATCTAGAATGGAATATAACCAACTCTTTCAAATATCCTTCCACTTGTTATGATAGGATGTCTTTAGATAAATTTACAGGATTTATTTTATTTTACTAATTGATTGGTATATGTAATTCATCCACAGATACAGTTAGTGAAAGCTGGATTCTAAATGACTTTCCTATGATAAGCTTTCCAATTAATTCTTTTCACACTGTTTTCCTGGTGACATTTGAACTTCTTTCATTATATAAAGCACATCTGGAATGAGGCATTGCTGAATAATAATCATGAATGCTAACATGTTTAAGATTGAACCCCTGACATAGTCAAATGTGTTCTGGTTTAAAACAGTGACCTCAAATAATGCTGGTGTAAGTGAATCGTATTTAGAAAGGATCTGTAGGCAGCTTGCTTGTCTTGGGCTTGAATTGGTGAAAAAGGAAGAAATCAAATTGCAAACTGTCTTCATTGCTTACTAAAGTTGACTATATTGATTCATATTTTTCCTCCTATTCATAAATATTTTTTCTTTATCTTGTCTAAAAATTTTGCAGTAAGTAAATATTAAAAATGTATTATATAAAACATGTTAAATCATGTATTACTTATAATTTACATTTGTGTCAAAGGATTACTATATTTCTTCCATGGCATATTTCATAAAAGAGATGATATTGGTAAGATCTTGTTTAAATGGCTTGCTAATACAAGACGCAGATCATTTAAAATGGACCTTACATCTTTATAGGATGTTAGAAATGAAGACATTACTTCAAAATGTAGGTAATTATTGCCTCCTCTTTTATCAGTGCTATTTTCTGAGATATTATCATAAGAGAGCACTTTAGTATTAAGCAGGGCCTTCGAGTGGCAATAAATCAGTCCAACTGAGTCATCATTGTCTAAGGCATCTGAACTACTGCAATGTTGTGGATCCGACCGAGAGTGTGAAATCACTTGACCCTTGGCATTAACCTTTGCTGAATGAATAGACACTGCTTTCCACATCAAGGAACAAAGCAGAAGACTATTGATTAAACACCACATTCACTTGATATTAAATACTGGCTGAACTCACTTCTTGCTTCCAGTTCAAGAAGGAGAAACCCAGAGAGTTGCTGAGTCTCACGAGAATGGATGTTTGTGATTCAGAGCAATGTTTTTCCTGCAAAGTACTTTTTTTCTCCTTTGATCAATAACTAGCAGCCATGATCAGCCATGAGTATGTATTGTCAATTCCGACCTGTGTATTTTATCAACTAAGGTGAGAGGTCACAGTGCTATGACTAATATTTCAGTTCTAAGCATGGATTGTTCCCTGACTTCAATATCTCTTTGAAACAGCAATTTATTTTATCTGTTGCTCATGAGTCATTGTTTTGGCAGTTGATTTGACTACGTTAGTAAAATACATGACTTTTCTAAAATTCTTTGGTTTAATCACTCTTTTTGCAGATGTTGAATTTTCTAGAACTTGACATTATTAGAAGAAATCATAAAAAGTATGTTTTAGGATTTATGATTGTAGTTAAAGAAGTATTGTAGTTAAATAAATTTCTCAAGTTAGAAGAAAGCATAAGCTTTGGAAGAGAGTATAGCAATACCTATGAGAATAAAGGGAACAAGAAAAGGTGTTTTATCAGAAATCTCAAGCTAATTATCTTCTAATTCATCGCTTGTCCTGCACAATTGACAACAGTTTGACAGCTTCTTTGTAGACCTATTTTATCCAGAAGAACATGTGTTATTGACAGATAAATCATTTCAAGGAACTAAAGTTAAATTTTAGCCACAGATCAGAAAATCACTTTTTAAATTTAAATAGTTTTTATGTGCTCATATAACTAGAATTTATTATAGGGAGCATCATAATAGCTATAAGTTCTTTCTTTCCTCTCCAAGGTTTCATATTATTTTGGACCCAGGATTTTACACCAGTAAAATTCTATAAATAATTGTTTTCATTGCTAAAGGTTTTAACTGGCTTGTGTTCAACACCAAAAATTCCAGATCAGTTGGTTGTGATTCTGTCATGGTTGAGCAAAGATCATTTCTTGGCTGAATAATAGAAAGTATTTCCTCTAAGGACATAATGATATAATTTAATACACTCACAGTCTCACACAGTTTGCAGTTTTTGAAAGGGAGTATTAGAAGACTGGGGAAAGTTGATAAAATGAATCATGCTGCTAAACTTAATGGTCAGTCCTTTTGATTTGATGCTTTCTATAGGATGTGTAGTCCTGAAATCTTTCTTTGAAAGCTACTGAAGCTGTGAAAAATATGAACAGCATTCTATCTAAACACCATTTTGGTTATGTATCATATAGTTCCTTTTCTGTATTACTGAGGACATTTGTATAGAAATCATTTTAGTTCACTATTATCTTGAGCACAGACATGCTATATGTACACAAGAACCTTGAACTTGACTTGGAGGTAGCTATGTACAATTTACTTGACTGATATAATACAGTACCAGCTTGTTCTGTGCATGGCAAATATGATAGACAATCATTTGCAAATAGTAATAAAGTTATATTTAATGAAAACATTTAACGAGAAGTCTTGGCTTTGAAGTACCAAATAAATGCTCTTTGTTCTGCTGTGAAGGAGATACTTTTGTGATATTTGAGACTAAACAGACTGAATAGAGAAGTGTCTGGGTCAAGGTCACACGGCAAGTCTGTGACATAGCTGTGATTCGAATCCATGGAACACATACTGCAGACCCCTTGATAATCTCTGTGGTGTCTGTATGTGATTTCTAAAGGGAGATTATTGTAAAATGAGGTGGGTGAGGTACAATAAAATGATAAATAATTACAATTTATTGTAACAGAAATATTGGAATGTTCTCATTAAAAATTGGAAGGATAAGGAAGCAAAAGAGAGAAAGAGGAAAGAGAAGAAAAAGAAGGGGAAAATACTTTTGGCTCTGCCCTACAGATTTCAAAAGAAAAGACTCAGATAAGCATCTCCCTTGAGACACATGCAAACATAGTGTTTATACTAACAGGGATGAGGAGTTCATAATTAAAAAAAGGTTTTATTTTTTTTTATTATTCTTTTTAATTAAAAGAATAAATACGTTCTCATTAACTGCCCCCTTCCCTGTCTCTGTCTTTAAAAGTAATTCAGAAGTGCTTTAGAATGTACTTAGATCAGCTAAAGAGCAAATCTTTCTGCTGTTAAAGGTGAGTTCCAGGATGGGCTGTTTATGAAACTTAGTTGTTTCTGTATTAAGAACAAACATTCCAGTGGGGGTTTTGGAAAAGTTGAGATAATAAAGGCTCCAAAAGTATCTGCCACAGGTAGATTATTCAAAATTGATCTTTTCTAAGGTTTGACAAGTTTCCCATTTTTATCTGCTGCCTCATGAGAAACTTCTTTTTAAAAGTTCCCTGTAACAGTTCACATCTAAAAAGGATGGCTCTCAGGATGTTCATAGCCCTGAACATAACAGTCTCTCTCTAGCCTGGTCAGGTATCTTTTTAGTGTGAGTTTTTTGTTTCCTTGAATTAACAGAAGACTTTGGAATTGATACATGTTGTTAAATCTTTGCTTGGGATCTAGTAAAACCCCGTGTAGTTTATCTGACACAGTAGAGTTTATCTTTGTACATTTGTCATTCCTCATAAAAGATATCGACCAGAATTTTTGTGACTTTGACCAGCAGAGAACCTTAGCTGACATACTCAAGGATGAAATGCAGTCAGCGGAAATGGAAACGCTTCAACCCTGCCCCTGTGGCAAGAACGGCTTCCCGTTAGACAATCTGGTCAGATTCTTTATGGACCCAAAGGGAGGTGCATGCGCTGGGCATTGCGTTTATGTTTTTCTTGACCTACCTGCTCCTTAGAGCTCCATCCTAAGGCAGCGGCTTGTGTAAAACCTCTCAGAAGGATATGCGTCATTGATCTAGCCATAATCACACTGATCTGTTGGCTTTTCACTAAACTTTACTTAAGTGAAAACTAACCCTCTTCTTCCTGTATGGGGTTATGATTGACTGTATGTCCTTTGAATGGTGTGAAGATGCTGGCAGCAAAACTAGAACACTGCTTTTAAGTGTCTTTAAAAGAAGGAAGGAGAAATGTGTCCCCTCGACCACTATAGAGCAAGAAAAAAGAATAATGATGGTGCACACTGCATTGTCCATGCTGACCTTTCAAGAGTCTTTTTACAACATCTCAACAGCTTGAAAAACACTTTTCTCTCCTCCTGCCTACATTTATTTACTCCCAAATTATCTTTTAAAACAAACATTTTACAAGGATGCATTTTAATTTATTGTTGCACGCATGCTACACACACTATTTATTGCGAATTCCTTAAATAGTTTCCTGGATGGCAAATAGAGTCTGCTACCCACCTGAGATATGCAGAATCAGGAGCTGGAGAAAAGGAAAAAGAAATATAGGGCCATGAGGACATGAAAAGGGGTTAGCAAATAAGACCATTAGGAAAATATTGGCCTGAGATGTCAGATGGAATGACCCTCCCACATCACTTAGAATCTGTGGACTGGGTGTATGAAGTTAAGCTTTACCAGTACATAGGTAATAAGGTCTAAAATACTTAATAATGAAAGCTGTGTTAAGTGTCTTTATGGGGGCAGAGTTGACTTCAAATGCTAAGCTTTCACTGTATGCCGCTATAATTTCACGACACGAGGGGAGTCTAAGCACTTAGTAATATTTGTGGGCCTCAGTCATTTCTCCCAGTACTCTCTGGACATGATTATAATTTTTCCACAACTAATAGCTTATTCTTTTATAAGGAATGGTAATGGGGGTGGGTAATTATCATCTAGTTGCTTAGGGCTGTACTTTCGTGTATGCAAGAGCAGACCTCTTGCTTCACCTTTCAAAATAACATTCGTAAACATCGCAGTGCACCCAGAGCAGCTGAATGGGGGCGTGTGTGCTGACCCAGAATATCAGTGCAGCCAGCCAGCCAGTAACACTGTGAAATACTTCCCATTTTTCACATTGCATATCTTTTATGTGAAAACACACACACACACACACTCACACAATGGCAGCTTTAGTCAAAACATAGCTCTACTTAAGAATTAATAGTTGCAGTCATGATTTCTTTTCACATGTTATCTTAGTTCTAAAATTAGTGATAATAAGATATGGTGGTTAAATAAGCAAATATTTTTGAGAAATTTTGGTTTAAGTTATTTCATTTTCCTTATTTTGTTCTCATCGTATTGTAAAGGTGGTTGTTAAAAAATTCTTTCTAGTTGGGTCTAAAAACGGTCCACTTTGGTATAATTAAAGGCTGATGAGTCATTCACCATTGTCTCCAGGTTAGTTTAATAAGTAAGATACAGTGACTGTGGAATTGTGATCAATAGCCTTTGATCTATTGACACAAAGGAATATTTTTAGCAGCAAATTAGACTGTTATGTAGTAAGCAACTGTGGCTCTTGTTAAGGGAAAAGTTTTTTACCATGATGCAAGGAATGAAATCTGATATGCAGAGAAGAATGAAAACTTTAAGAGAACTTTGAAACATATTTTAAGATATTTGCTAAGAATCTGGAGACTGACTTTAGCAAAGAAATGTTATCTTCCATTCCTCCAGAGTTCAAACTGCATTTAATGCTCTTTAGTTCCATTTGTTTTCTGGTTCAGTAAAAAATTTCCTTTTATGATTTTTAGAATGGCCATTATTCTCAAATCAGGTTACCAAATGTTGTTAAATTAGGCAGTAGCATTATCTGTTTAGAATTAATGTGAGGCAACATCCTTCCTGATTTATAGTATTTATTCTAGAAGATACTTATGGAATGTATTATTGTCATGAGCATGAGTGTTAAGGACTATGAAACCCTTACTGGCAAAGAACTTATCACAAAATATTCAGTGCAAAGGGATATCTGATGTTTATCAACATGTTATAAAGAACTTTAAATAAAAAAATGTCTTGAGATTTTGTGTGAGAGACAGCCTTCAGGATAAGTTTGGGCAGTGTCTATTTGGAAAGAAATTTAAACCTCACTGTCAAATAGCATTTTCATTCATTTGAGAAATTATTTTATCCATTGAAAGGGACCCTTTTGCAGATGTACAATCCATCAGGGCAGTTCAGTCACTCAGTCATGTCCAACTCTTTGTGACCCCATGGAATGTAGCACATCAGGCTTCCCTGTCCATCACCAACTCCTGGAGTTTGCTCAAACTCATGTCCATTGAGTCGGTGATGCCATCCAACCATCTCATCCTCTGTTGTCCCCTTCTCCTCCTGCCTTCAATCTTTCCCATCATCAGGGTCTTTTTCAGTGAGTCAGTTCTTTGCATCAGGTGGCCAAAGTATTGGGCTTTCAGCTTCAACATCAGTCCTTCCAATGAATATTCAGGGCTGATTTCTTTCTTTTCTTTTTTTTTTTTTTTTTAGGGCTGATTTCTGTTAGGATTGACTGGTTGGATCTCCTTGCTGTCCAAGGGATTTTCAAGAGTGTTCTCCAACATCAAGTTCAAAAGCATCAATTCTTCAGCACTCAGCTTTCTTTATAGTCCAACTCTCATATCCATACATGACTACTGGAAAAACCATAGCTTTGATGGGATGGACCTTTGTTGGCAAAGTAATGTCTCTGCTTTTAATATGCTGTCTAGGTTGGTCATAAGTTTTCTTCCAAGGAGCAAGTGTCTTTTAATTTCATGGCTCCAATCACCACATGCAGTGATTTTGGAGCCCAAGAATATAAAGTCTCTCACTGTTTCCATTGTTTCCCCATCTACTTGCCATGAAGTGATCAGACTGGATGCCATGATCTTAGTTTTCTGAATGTTGAGCTTTAAGCCAACTTTTTCACTCTCCTGTTTCACTTTCTTCAAGAGTGTCTTTAGTTCTTCTTCACTTCTTGCCATAAGGTGGTGGCATCTGCATATCTGAGGTTATTGATATTTCTCCTGGCAATCTTGATTCCAGCTTGTGTTTCTTCCAGTCCAGCGTTTCTCATGATGTACTCTGCATAGAAGTTAAATAAGCAGGGTGACAATATACAGCCTTGACATACTCCTTTTCCTATTTGGAACCAGTCTGTTGTTCCATGTCCAATTCTAACTGTTGCTTCTTGACCTGCATACAGATTTCTCAGGAGGCAGGTCAGGTCGTCTGGTATTCCCATCTCTTGGAATAATTTTCCACAGCTTGTTGTGATCCACACAGTCAAAGGCTTTGGTGTAATGAATAAAGCAGGAGTATATGTTTTTCTGGAACCCTCTTGCTTTTCCTATGATCCAGCGGATGTTGGCAATTTGATCTCTGGTTCCTCCGCCTTTTCTAAATCCAGCTTGAACATCTGGAAGTTCACGGTTCATGTATTGTTGAAGCCCAACTTGGAGAATTTTGAGCATTACTTTACTAGCATGTGAGATGAGTGCAGTTGTGCTGTAGTTTGAACATTCTTTGGCATTTATTGCCTTTCTTTGGGAGAACAATCCATATCTTAGCCCATATCACACTTGATTATAATTGCGTTCCATCTCTCGCTAGCCTGTGATTCCACGAGAGAAAAGAAAAGTAGGCCCATCAGTAAAATTGAATTCTAGTCTCAGAAATTGGATGTTTGTATATACCCTTGGCATGTTTGCTTTAACTTCAGCCAACCAGGCAAAGGAAGCTGAGAATGTTAGACATTTTTTAAACATGTAGGTGTAACTTTGAACTTTCTTTTCTTTTTATAATACCTTTTACATTCTCAGCTAGTTTTATAGTAGAGTCATTATTAAATGTCTCCACCAGGCAAGATCTCTTTTTTAAGACATTCATTGAAGAAATAACAACTTCCTACTAATAAAAAATAAAGCATAAGTTAACAATATGTGTGGCTCTAATAAAATTTAATATATAAGCTATACATATAGTTTTAAACAAGTGAAGTTGTATTCTTTAAGGCATTAACAGTGTTTGTCCTAAAGAATCCTTTGTGAACTTTTATTGGTGCTGTACACCACTTTTGACGGCTATCATAGCTTGGTCCTGAGATCTGGTCTGCTTGCTTGCGAATTAACCGGTTTTCTTTGGCATGTAGAATAAGAAATGTGACATTGACTTTGGAATTTTGATCAATAGCCTTTGATCTTAGAATCCTTTGTCTTACTTGTTGCAAGTGATAACTGGCACAAGGAACACTTTCTGTCTGCAAGAAGAAATATAAAGGATTTGGAGTTAGAGAAAAATAGATCTCTAATCAGCCAATTTTACTATGTTAAGTAAAGGCTAGGAAGAAAACACATCCCCTTTATCAAGGCTTGTTACTGGGAGAATAGTGTAGACAGGGCTCTGTATTTTAAAACTTTAGATATAAAACAAAACTTTCCTTTAATGAACCCAGTCTTATATGACCAAATGTTATTTCATAGTAGCCCTCTGAAGTTCTGCCTAGAAAAATGAATTGTTTAGTAGGAGATTAAATCTTCCAGGATGAAATGATAATATCAGCCATATTAGCCCTATTTAAAAAATCAGAGTGAAAAAATATGAATGACAAATTTAATGTCAAGAGTGCTAGATTGCATGTGAAGGGTCACATAGCTTACAAGATATCTCTAGATGGATCTACCTTCAAGAAAATAAACTTATACTAGTACTTTATCCCAGCATTTGTAACTGTAATTCATTTTGTGCTGTGCTGTCCTGTGCCTAGTTGCTCAGTTGTGTCTGAGTCTTTGTGACCCCGTGGACTATAGCACACCAGGCTCCTCTCTCCATGGGGATTCTCCAGGCAGAAGGTATTTGAGTGGGTTGCCATGCCCTTCTCCAGGAGATCTTCCCAACCCTGGAATCGAACCTAGGTCTCCTGCAGTGCAGGTGGATTCTTTACTTTCTGAGCCACTAGCAAAGCCCATGAGTACTGGAGAAGGTAGCTATCCCTTCTCCAGGGAATATTCCTGACCTAGGAATCAAACTGAGGTCTCCTGCATCGCAGGCAGATTCTTTACCAGCTGAGCTACCGGGGAAGCCCTCATTTAAGATAGGCTAGGCTAAGTTATGTTGTTCATTGATTTAGGTGTATCAGATGCATTTTCTTTTTTTAAAAATTATTTATTTATTTATTTTTTACTTTACAATATTGTATTGGTTTTGCCATACTTCAACATGAATCCTTCAATATCTGCATTTTTGGTTTATGATATTTTCAGCTTACAATGGCCTTATTGGGACACAACCTCATAATCAGTTGAGGAAGACTCATGTGTGTGTATGTGATTTAAGTATATATCCCATGAATAATTACTTAACACATGAAGCACTTTACTTGGCAATACATTCACTAAAAGTCACCGCCATGCCTGAAGCTACAACAAAACTTCTCACTTTTTTTTTTACTTCACCACCAACAAAGGATTTACTAATAGTTGACTCTACTCTACAACCTCTCCAGCATTTATTGTTGGTAGATTTTTTGATGATGGTCATTTTGACTTGTGTGAAGTGATACCTCATTTTAGTTTTGATTTGCATTTCTTTAATAATTAGTAATGTTGAGCATCTTTTCATGTGCCTCTTGGCCACCTGTATATCTTCTTTGGGGAAATGTCTCTTTAAGTCTTGCATCCATTTTTTTGATTGAGTTGT
Source organism: Oryx dammah (assembly GCF_014754425.2). Taxonomy (NCBI): domain Eukaryota; kingdom Metazoa; phylum Chordata; class Mammalia; order Artiodactyla; family Bovidae; genus Oryx; species Oryx dammah. Next base: position 19,352,425 of record NW_024070189.1, on the reverse strand, counting down.
TTGTTCTTTTGATTTTGAGCTGCCTGAGATTTTTGTATATTTTGTAGATTAATTCTTTGTCAGCTGTTTCATTTGCAAATATTGTCTCCCATTCTGAGTGTTGGATAGTTGACTTTAAAAATGATTACTCATTAGTGAAATAAGCCATCTTTAATGTATGTGGACTTTCTAGAAATATTCCACGCTTATCTCCGTCCTTGCATGATTAGAGTCTAAGAATCTAACGACTTTAGTAGCCTTTTTTTTGTTTTGTTTTTCTTCTGTTTCCCATTCCTTTTGGAATAGCACTCTAGGCCTGAGATTTTGAATAATTCTGTGTTTAGACACATATGGAGGGCTTCACTGACTTAATCCAACTTTAAATATAGTTGAATCCTGCTGCTAGAATATTTACTCATTTGTCTCTGATGATCCTTTCATGCATGGTGTGGTTTGTTTTTATTGTTGTTTAGCCACGGAGTTGTGTCTGACTCTTTTGCGACCACATGTAGCCCACCAGCCTCCTCTGCCCCTGTGATTTTTCAAGTAAGAATTCTGGAGTGGGTTGTCATTTCTTCCTCCAGGGGATCTTCGTGACCCAGGGATTGAACCCTAAGCTCCTACCACATCTCCTGCATCGCAGGTGGATTCTTTGCCACTGAGCCACCAGGGAAGCCCATAGTGTGTTTAGGGCACCTAAAAGGAATAGGAATTGAAATTTTGTTGCACTCACAGAAAAGGCTGTATCAGTTCAGTTCAGTTGCTCAGTTGCGTCATCCGACTGTTTGCGACCCCTTGGACTGCAGCATACCAGGCCTCCCTGTCCATCACCAACTCCTGGAACTTGCTTAAACTCATGTCCATTGAGTTGGTGATGCTGTCCAACCACCTCATCTGCTGTTGTCCCCTTCTCCTCCCACCTTCAGTCTTTCCCAGCATCAGGGTCTTTTCCAGTGAGTCGATTCTTCCAATCAGGTGGCCAAAGTATTGGAGTTTCAGCTTCAGCATTAGTCCTTCCAATGAATATTCAGGACTAATTTCCTTTAGGGTGGACTGGTTGGATCTTCTTGCAGTCTAAGGGACTCTCAAGAGTCTTCTCCAACACCATAGTTCAAAAGCATCAATTCTTCGGCACTCAGCTTTCTTTATAGTTGAATTCTCACATCCATACATGAATAGCTTTGACTAGAAGGACCTCTGTTGGTAAAGTAATGTCTCTGCTTTTTAATATGCTGTCTTGGTTGGTTGCATAATTATGAACAAAATAAAATGCATCTGTGGCAGATTTTGATCTCAACCTCACAATGTTGTAAGAGGTAAACATTTAGCTTTCACTTACCTATAGCTACTGGAGGCCAAAGATATTTACAGCAAAGTATCTAGTAATTGTGACTAACCATATTTGTCTAGGTTAGTTCACAATGATGAAGTGAAAAAGTCCCATTTGGAATGAGAAGAAGGGAGCCCATGGCAGGCACATGGTTCTGCAGTGTTTGAGTCTAATCTGAGGTAGGGGTGGCACTTCCTGTCTTAGCAGCTCCTCGTCCTGTGTTCTCTTGGTGAGGAGCTTCAAAACCCAATGTCATGATGGCCACGTCTGATCTAGATTGCAGAGGGTGAGCCCCCTTGGTGGTTACGCATGTTTTCCCCCACTTCCTGGGGTGCAGATGGGGAGGTATAGGGATTCCTTTGTGCATAGTCACAAGTAGTTCTTGGCCAGCTTGTTTATTTCCTAGTTCATTTCCCTTCAGAGCTTATTTGGAATTCAATCTGTTTTTATTAACAGCTATGAAGAAACACAGCCAAAGATCCTGCCTAGATGTAGCCTTAAACCCAATAATTTTGGGGACTGGCCTCCACGCTCTATCCTTTTCTCCTGTATTTAAGAGACACAACTGTGAAGCCGGTTGGAACAACAGGATGCTGTGGCAAGGCTGTTCCTTAAACTTTGTTGGACTACACTTGTTTCCATTGTTCAGCAGAACACTCTTGTGGGAGTGTGCTGCCTGACAGCATCTAGGACATACTTGTTTCTATTTCCAGGCCTACCATTTTTGAATAATCTTTTAATTTTAGAACACTTTTAAATTTATTGAGAAATTATGAAGGTAGTACACAGAATTCCCATATACCTGGTAACCAGGTTTTCCTGTTTTTAACTTTTTACATTAACATGTCACATTTCCTTAGTTAAGAATCTTGATCATGATTAGTATCTGCACATTTATTCAGGTGAACATTTTTCTGTTCCCGGATCTCATCCAGGATACCGCATTGTATTATTTATTTATTGCAATTTTATTTATTTTTGGCTGTGCTGAGTGGACTTTTCTTTAGCTGTGGTGAGCAGGACCACCCTCCGGTTGTGGACCATAGATTTCTCACTCTGGTGGCCTCTCCTGTTGTAGATCATCAGCTGTTGAGTGCAGTGGTGTGTGGGCTCACAAGTTGTGGCTCAGCACAGGCTCCATAGTTGTGTTTTCATTCTCTTAACAGTATCTTTTGCAGAGCAGAAGTTTTATACTTCAAGCTTACCAATTCTTTCTTTCACACATTCTGCTTTTATCCTTGTATCTAAAAAGTCGTTATGAAATGTATTGAATCAGGTGGCATGGATTTTTCTACTGTGCTCTATACGTTTTATAATTTGCATGTTAAAGTTAGTTCTGTGACTGCTTTGAATCACTTTTGGTGAAAGCTGTAAGATCTGGGTCTGAGTTTGTTCATTTATTTATTTATTTGTGTTTGGAAATCCAGGTGTTGCAGCACTATTTGTTGAAAGTGACATGAAATGAAAGTCGCTCAGTTGTATCTGACTCTTTGTGACGCCATGGACTGTAGTCCATGGAATTCTCCAGGACAGAATAGTGGAGTGGGTAGCCTTTCCCTTCTCCAGGGGATTTTCCAAACCCAGGGATCGAACCCAGGAAAAGATTATCTTTTTTCTGTTAAATTGCTTTGCATTTGTGTCTTTGTCAAAGATCAACAAAATATATTTGTATTGGTTTATCTCTGGGTCTTCTATTGTTTTATTGATCTATGTGTCTGTTTTTTGGCTAATATATTGATGTCTTGATTGTCACAGTTTTAGAAGTCTTTGAATTGAGTAGTGTGTGTCTTTCATCTTTGTTCTTCTTAAGTATTATGTTGGCTGACATAGATCTTTGGCCTTTCCATATAAGTGTTAAAATCAGATTGTAGATATTCACAAAATAACTTGCTAGGTTTTTTGCTTGGGCTTTTGTTGAGTCTATAGATCAAATTGGAAAGAATTGATAACTTAGTAATATTATCTTCTTATCCATGAAAAAGAACCATCTCTCTATTTATAAATATCTTTTTGTTTTTTTTTACAATAATTTTTAGTTTTCTTTCTATACATCTTATCATATTTTGTTAGTTTTATATCTATGTGTTTTATTTACTTTTGTGGTGCTAATGTAATGGTATTGTGTTTTTAATTTCACATTCCAATTATTGAAAACTGGCATATAAGAAAGTATATTAACTTTATATCCTACAATGTTGCTATAGTCATTTATTATCCAGGAGGTTTTTCTGTTGACTTTTGGGAGGTTTTTTTTTTTTTTTTGGCTACAAAATCATGTCATCTGTGAACAAAGACCTTATTTCTTCCTTTCCAGTTTGTATACCTTTTATTGCCTTTTTTTGGGGGGTCTTAACTTAGCTAGGGTTTGCTGTATAGTGTTGAAGAGGAGTGGTGGTAGTTTGAACTTGTTTCTGTTTCTGATCTTAGAGGGAAATAAAGCATCTGTTTTTTCACCAGGAAGTAGGATGTTAGCTGTAGGTTTACTGTAGATGTTCTTCATCAAGTTTGGGAAGTTCCTTGCTGTTCCTAGTTTCCTGAGCAGTTTTTATCAGGTGTGTGTGTGTATGTGTGTGTGTGCGTGCATGTTTGCTCAGACATGTCTGACTTTGCAACCCCATGGACTGTGGCCCACCAGGCTCCTCTCTCCTTCAGATTCTCCAGGCAGGAGATACTGGGGCAGGGTGCTATTTCTTACTCCATGGGATCTTCCTGACCCAGGGATCAAACTGACGTCTCTTGTGTGTCCTGAAGTAGCAGGCAGACCCTTTATCACTGTGCCACCCGGGCAGCCTTTTGTTATCTCTTTATACGAAAAAGAAAGGCTGGAGGCGGCTGGAAGGAGAGGAATGCCATTCCCTCCCGCTGTGATATCAGAGATTATTGATATTTCTCCTGACAATCTTGATTCCAGCGTGTGCTTCATCAAGCCCAGCGTTTTGCAAGATATACTCTGCATATAAGTTAAATAAGCAGGGTGACATACACAGCCCTGATGAACTCCTTTCCCAGTTTGGAACCAGTCCATTGTTCCACGTCCAGTTCTAACTTTGCTTCTTGACCTGCATGCAGATTTCTCAGGAGGCTTATGAAGTTATCTAGTATTCTCATCTCTTTAGGAATTTTCCAGTTTGTTGTGATCCACACAGTCAAAGGCTCTAGCATAGTCACTGAAGCATAAGTAGATGTTTTTCTGGAATTCTCTTGCTTTTTCTATTATCCAGTCAATGTTGGCAACTAGAATCAGGTAAAGTCTTTTCTTCTAGAAAGATGAGCTTTGTTATGTAGAATGCCTTGGGTATATCTTACAATAGTTATTGTAAAAATTGCTCTCTCTCTCTGCTGTAACCAGGAAGAGATTTTTCTTGGATTTTCACCAGGAGAATCTAGTGGCATTCCTAGAGGTAAATCTCACAAAACTCTAGGGCTCTCCAAAGATTGAGGCCCCCCGAGAGTTCATGCAGCCATGAAATTTAAAACAAAAAACAACAAAAAATGCTTGCTCCTTGCAAGGAAAACTATGACAAACCTAGACAGTATATTAAAGAGCAGAGATATTACTTTGCCAAAAAGGTCCATATAGTCAAAACTGTTTTTTCCAGTAGTCATGTACAAATGTGAGAGCTGGTCCATAAAGAAGGCTGAGTGCCAAAGAATTGATGCTTTTGATTTGTGGTGCTGGAGAAGACTCTTGAGAGTCTCTTGGGCAGCAAGCAGATCAAACCAATGAATCCTAAAGGAAATCAACCTTGAATATTCACTGGGAGGACTGAAGCTGAAGGTCCAGTACTTTGGCCACCTGTTGCAAAGAACTGTCTCACTGGAGAAGACCCTGATGCTGGGAAAGATTGAAGCAAAAGGAAAAGGGGATTACAGAGGATGAGATGGTTAGATAGTATCACCTACTCTGTGAACATGAATTTGAGCAAACTCTGGGAGATAGTAGAGGACAGAGGAGTGTGGTGTGCTACAGACCTTGGGATGGTGGAGTCAAACATGACAGTAACTAAACAAGGACAACAAGGAACTTCTCATTTTCATGCTAGTCCATACTGAGGCTCCAGCAATTCATCACAATTACCATTTAAGTGTTACTACCAATTTATATTTCAGTGGCTTCAATCACATATAGACAGATCTTATTTAACTTTCTGAATTTTCCTGTTCTCCAGTTTTTCTTTCAACTAAGGTTTTCTGGTAGATCCAAGAAAAGTCACTGAGGGTAAGACCTGCATTAAATTTTTGAATGCTTCTATCTGGACTACAGGAACTTTTGTACATATTCAAAGTGAAGAATTTTCAGTCTATTTAGATTTTGCCTTAGAAACTGGGGTTATATTTCAAATCTTCAAAAATGGCAAATCTCATGTTCCCTTTATAATGGGAGTTAGTGTAGTGTAGGTTCCAGCTTCGGAGAAAATGGCACCCCACTCCAGTACTCTTGCCTGGAAAATCCCATGGATGGAGGAGCCTGGTAGGCTGTAGTCCATGGGGTTGCGAAGAGTTGGGCACGACTGGGAGAATTCACTTTCACTTTTCACTTTCATGCATTGGAGAAGGAAATGGCAACCCACTCCAGTGTTCTTGCCTGGAGAATCCCAGGGATGGGGGAGCCTGGTGGGCTGCCGTCTATGGGGTCGCACAGAGTCCGACATGACTGAAGCGACTTAGCAGCAGCAGCAGCAGGTTCCAGCTTCCTAGTGTGCAGGAAAACAGGGCTTGAGTTCTGTTGCTTCCCTGTGTTAACTATAGGACTTAAGACTTTCAGTTAGTTTCTATGATTCTGATGTTCCTTGTTTGCAATAAGTTATGTCTGGATAACATTATTTACTCATTAAGTGTTTTTTTGCTTGTTTGTAGGGCACTATGGTTAGCTATTAGAGATTACAAATTGAGCCAGATACAAATTTGCCATCAGTCTCAGACCATAACAATGGAGATGACATAAATGCCCCAAAGTGGAACAGATGAAGTGTCATTGGAAAGGTCACTATTGAGCAGTAGGAACTGGAAGGAGAAGTATAAGAGAGGTGTCACTGGACTTATTCTTGAACAGTAGGTGGGATTCGGCATGCTGAAACAGGGAGAAAGGGCGTGCCAGCAGAACTGTCTGCATGAGCAAAAGGTATATATGTTGGCGGCATGTTTCATTTGGTTAGAGAGTAGGCTGAATGGAAAAGGATAAATGAAGAAACCTCTATAGAGCATCTACCATGTGTTAAGAAATACACTTCTCGAAATCAGTTTCACCTAATGGCAAAAATAACCCTTTGAATTTGGTAGTATCAGTTCCATTTAAAAGATAAAATAAGACTTCATTTTTATTGTGTAAAATTTATCTGCAGTTCATATAGGCTATATCATATATATTCACAATATAATTAATGGTCTGGAATCCAAATCTCTCTTCAAGTATTTTTTGAGGCCTGACGTTGTAGGCCTAGGATTACACCAGTGAACAGAATCGACATAAGTCTCTGTTTTCCTACTTACATTGCTTCTTCATCATATTGTTTCTACTACATCACACTGCCTGGAGAAGGTAGGGGGGCATGAAAATCATATTAGAAAATTATGTGGCCAGATGTGGCAATCTGGGCAAATTTGAGCATCAGGCTGAGGAACTGGGACATCATTCATTAATTTTTTCCCTTTGATTTGTTTCACCTCTTGCAAATATTTTAGTTGGAGGTTTATTCTATAAACATAAAATTTTTTGAGCAGTGAAGAGA